>NC_143399.1:205691436-205991436 GCF_052110815.1 Crocodylus siamensis
ATTTATATACAACTCTATATATAGAAGTATATTTTAATTAAAAATAAAATCTCAGCCCTGGTCTCTGAGTAAAGTGGTAACAGAGGACGGGGAGGATGCAGCCACCCCCACCTGGCAAAGGGACGCTTGGCACAGGCTCTTGAAGGACCCCCTCGGAGGAAGAGTGGACAGAGACTGCAAAGAGGACAAGAGGCAGCTGGATCTGGAGACAGCGACTGTGGAAACAGCAGCAGGGGAACCGGCAGTGACTGAACTGAGATTTTAAACCCCATAAGCAGGGCTAGGTCTAAGGCACAGCATGATTGGGTCAGGGAAGGCCTGCCGATAGGTGTACGGGGTCTGTGTATTGTAATTAGTGCCCGGGTTTTGATTGTGGGTTAAGGTACACTGCGAGGAGGTGTATGTGTATGTGTTCCAAAACGATACCTTTTATTAGATCAACTGGGAGATCGCAAGAAAACTCCTTTTCTGCAAGCTTTCAGGATCCAAGTCCTTTCATCAGGCTCCCAAACAGTCCCAGCTTCGTAGGAGTCGCCCCCCCCAGAAACTGCAAAAGCTGAAAACCATCCCTGGTGCGCCTTTTTTTTTTTTTTTTTTTTTAAATATTAAAAACATTTTATTAGAAAAAGCTGTCACTATGAAACACATTAAGAAAAACTACAAGTAAACAAAACGCGCCTGAGGTTTCACAAAGTTAATACAAACTCACTTTTACAAAATTTCCTAACATTCACAGAAGGAATAAAATCACTTGTGAATTCCTGAAAACCCATTTAGAAATCATTTAACTTGTTTCTTATATAATTGCAAGTTCCCTCACCCACTCTTGGAGCCCCTTATCCATTTTATCAGAGGGGAAAAAACAAAAACAGGCACTATTAAACACATTGTGGAACCAGAATCCCACCTTATTACATAATATTCACATATTCAATGTCGCAATCGACCTGCTGAAGGCCCCCCCCACCCTTGCTGGCAAATATGCTGTCCCTTAAACTATCCTATGCCTACGCGGGGCTGAAACAACCCTCTGAAGTCCAGCCCTTCCCAGGGCGTTGTATCCCCTCCTTGCGTTCTCTGCTTTCCTCTTCCTCTATAGAAATACAACTCGTGCATAGCTAATTGCAGACACTCTACCGTTGAAAAGCACGAGCCTTTTAGTGCTAGGAGGGAACGCACTTTCCAAATTGCTACTTTAATACATGTGACAAGCACCCTCACACCCCATGACCCATCCGTCCCCTCTGTCAAACCATAGAGCACGTTTTCACTCGTGATCCCCGTTGCCTTCCCTGTCTCCTTCAAAAAAGCCCCTGCCCTCCCCCACACCTTCTGTGCATAAAAACAACCCCACAAAACGTGCGCCACGGACTCAGGTTCGTCACAAAGTTCTCTTGGGCACTTGGGGGACCGTGAGAGTCCCCATCGATATAGTACTTGTCGCACTGGCAGTGCGTTTCTCACGGCCCTCCAGGCCAGCTCCTCGTGCTCCGCTTTCCATTCGTTCCCCACCAACCCTCTCCACACCCTGCTGACCTTGTCCGTGCTCAACTCTCCGACATCAGCCATTCTCTGCTTCCCCCTGAGGAACTTGAGGACTTTCCTGGCATCCGCCAGTCCTTCCATCCCTAACCCTGCCAAGCCTTCCCTGGCGACAAAGGATCCAAGGCGTGCGTAAGGGAGTGACATCCGCCAAGCCCACGCCCCCCGCCACCCGCTCCCAAACAGTCCCAGCCTCTGTAGGAGCCTTCCCCCCAGAAAACACAAAGGTTAGAAACCGGTCCCGCTGCGCCCCTCGCTTCCCTCACGACCATCTTCAGAAAGTGCACATAAACAAAAACCTCTATATTCGGGAGAGCCCATCCCCCCAAGCCCTCTTCCTTATATAACTCTGTCCTGGCCACCTTCTCTGTCTTGCCCCCCCAAAAGAAGAGGCACAATGCCCGCTGGACCTGCCGGGCCTGTAGCCAGGATGGGGGGTACGCCATCGCCGTGTACAAGATCTTTGGCAACAGGCACTGTTTGATCACTTGCACCTTTCCCCTTGCGGATAAATGCCGGGTGCTCCACAACCCCACCGTCTGGTTGACTCTCGTCTCTAACACTTCCCAAGCCCGCTTCCCTTTTCCATGGGTATCCATCCACACGCCCAGGATTTTCAGTTCCTCCCTTTCCACCCTCAATCCAAATTTCCCCAAATCCCCCCAGTTCCCAACCGCCAGGACTACGCTCTTGTCTGTGTTCACTCTCGCTCCAGATACCTCTCCAAACTCCGTAGCGTGCTTCACCACTCTTTCTAAGGACACCTCATCCCTCACCACGCATGTCACGTCGTCCGTGTACAGGAGGACTTTTAATTCCCTGCCCCTCGGCACTCAAACCCCGCTGATCTCCCTATCGCTTCTAATTCGTTGTGCCAGCGGCTCAATGGCGCAAACAAAGAGCCCCGGCGACAGCGGGCACCCTTGCCTCACCCCCGAATCCACTGCAAAGGCTTCTCCCAGGAAGCCCCTCACCAGCACCCTGCTCGTTGCCCTCCCGTAGAGCGCCCGCAGCCACCCCACAAATTCCCCCGGCATCCCCATGCCTGCCAGAACCCCAAACAGAAACTCGTGCCCGATGCTGTCGTACGCCTTTTGCAGGTCCAGACTCGCCACTATCGTGTTCCACTTCCGGTCGGTAATGTACGACAGCGTATCCCGGAGCAGCCAGTGTGCGTGTGTCGTCCGCCGCCCCCCCACCACGCACATTTGTTCCCCGCCCAGCACCTGCGGTAACACCTCCCCCATCCTTGTCGCTAGGATCTTGGAAAATAATTTATAATCCGAATTCAGCAGGGTGATCGGCCTCCAGTTCTTAATGTCTTCCCGTCCCCCTTTCTTATAGATCAAGGTGCACCCCTCACTTCCCCTACCACTGTTAGCATGGCTGTGCAGTGACACACTAGCACATGGGATTATTTGACTAAGGTGCAGCGAGTGTGTTGTGTCGATGCCCAGGCACTGCGGCAAGCTTGCTCCGACAACACAGGGAGCAGCAGACAGTGCTTGCAACTACCCCCCAGTGGGAAGCTCCTCTTTGCACCTCCCTTCTGCCCCCACCCTGTGCTAGGCCCCCCACAACGGGGCTCAGTCCCCCTTCCCACAAGGCCGTGGGCCCTTCCTGTCCCTCCCTGCCCCTTGGCTTCCACATCTGCATAGGACCGCCCCTTCTGTCATCAGCATGGCCCTGCCCACGGGACTGCAGGCATGGATGTCAGCAGCAACAAGGGCCAGGTTCAATTTTGGGGTACTAAATATATTTCACACTGGAGAGTCCTATGAGCGGCTCTGGGGGTCACTGCGCAGCAGGGAGCTGCTAGACAGCCTGGGTCCTTCTGCGCTGCAAAGGGCCCCTCATTGCTCCCTGCCTAGCAGCAAAAGAGCCGGGCTACAACCAGTGCCAACCGCACTGCTGGGTCAAGGCACGGAGCCACAGCAGCAACAAAAGTGCGAGGCCCAAAACAAGCCAAGCCCCAAGCCACGCTTAAACATTCAGCAAACATACCACGGGGCTCAGTGACACAGCTGTGCTGACCCCAAAAGAAGATGCAACAGGAACTAAATCACACCTGGGTCTCAGCCCTGCCCAGAGCACCCCACCACGACTGCCAGGCTCCAACCTTGGCCGGTTTGCTGCAGGGGTTGATGCCCCCACCGCACCGCATCATCCCACTCCAAACCCAGAAAACAAAAGGGGGAAGAAAAGGTAGAGAACAGAGGTCTCAAGCCCTGAGATGGACTTTCTGTCCTTGTACCTGAAGGTTTCCCTTCTCATCGCTTCAGCTTGCTTTTCTAGTGAAGAGCGGGGAAGACTCCCTGCCTGGGCCAGTTCAACTTTCAGCAGCCCTGACCCAGGTAGCTTGACCATTAACTAACTTTTCTAACCTCATCTCCTGGTCCCAACCAGAAGCAGCAACATTTGAACACTGCTCAGGCAGACCAGTCATTTAAAGGTGGTCCATGCTCCAGGTGACGTGGCCAGAGTCACTAAACTGGTTTCGCAGGTCCCTTGGAGGGAAGCATCAAACAAAGGCTTGGGCATGATGAGGGGCAGGAGGGTGATTCTCTTTCAGTCCTAGAGGAGGCAAAATATACAGCACAAACAAGAGACACAGTGTCACAAACCCAGAACACACTTGCCCACACAACCCCAAGTGTGTGTGGGTGTTACACAGACATTGGATCTATGGCATGTTGGGTGTACAAGCACCCCATGCACATGGCTACCCTTGCCCAGAGCTTCCCCTCTGAGCAGGCCCAGGGGGCTCCTCTTGGCCTGCAGGGGATTGCCCATGTATGTATGTGGTGAAGGAAGGCCTGTCCCTTGCAACTGAAAAGCTGGTAAAGTAAATGCAGTCAGGGCTTGTGGTAAGGTAAATGCTGTTTCACCCAGTACCTAGATAACCCGTGGAACTCTCTGCCATAGGATATCAAGACCGGTCACTTGAGCAGGGTTTTGGGAGCTGGATTGTGAGTTAAATGGGTAATGAGACCTTCCACTGTTATGTTAGGCAGGATATGTGGATCTAATCCATCTACTTCTCTTAGCAGTGTGTCCCCCTGCCCCTTTTCCTTTTGCATAAAATCTTTGCTTTCTGCGAGTCCCTTCCTAGCAGCAGATGAAGGTTATTTCTTTAGCGTATGCAGTTTCGGCATATTGTTTCAGCCGTCTTAAGGAGATGTCCTCGCCAGTGGGAAGAGCCTGAAGGCCACCAGGTAGCACTGTAAATGAGCACGAGTCAGATGAAGTAGGCTGTTGCTATGAGGGGGTGTCAGGGCCAGAGACCCCGCATGGCACAAGCGAGGGCAAAGGCTGCTGAGCACTTCTTGGCTTGCACACTTATACACCTCCGACGGAGCAGAGCCCAAAGAGGCAGCTGTTCTGGTTGGAGCGTGGAAGCGCAAGGCTGGACAGTGCTGAGTGAGCAGGGGACGGCGAAGCGGAGGAGCCAGGTTGAGACAATCCACAGAGCCCAGAGCAGAGACCAAGGCTGTGAAGGTTTAGTGAGCTGAAGGTTGCAGCTGAAAGGAGGGGATGCAGTGGAAGAATTGCAGCAGGCATAGAGGTAAGGAAGTGGTCCAGGGGGTTTAGGCACTGCAGGATGGCATAGGGAAGACTGATGAGACAGTCCTTATAAGCAGAGCAAATCAGGAAGAGGGTGGCTGTGGCTGTTCCCCCACCTCATCGGACCCACACAACGAAACGGGGACATCAGGGTAAGGATGGAGACTCCACCACCTCTCTGGGGAGCCTGTTTCGGTGCTTTGCCCTGCCTAGTGAGAAAGTCCTTCCTCATCTCCAACCTGCACCCCCCTTGCTGCAATTTGCCAGATGGTCCCTGCGATTGCCTTGCAGATTTATCCTAGTCTCCCCACAGGCAGCCCATGCCCGGCCTGGTCCAGGCAGGCAGGAGCTGCAGTTCTCCCTCCGCCCGGCGCTGGCCGCTGTGGGCAGGGCGCAGAGAGCAGGCATGGCCGCGCAGGTAAGCGGAGCATCCCCAGGCTGCAGCTGGGCATCATCCCTGGCCAGCCCTGCTGCTCCTGCGGCTGCCCTGTGCCTGGGGAAGGGTGCTGTGCCCGGCCCTGCCCTTGACCTTGGCTTGCTCTCCTCCCTGCCAGGCTCCCGGCAGAGCAGCGCACCTGCAGGTGGCCCAGATGTCCCTGTGGACCGTGGTGGCGGTGGTCCAAGCCCTGGAAAGGAAGGTGGACTCTCAGGCCACCCGGCTGCTGGGCCTGGAGGGGCGCTCGGGTCTGGCGGAGAAGAAGCTGAGGGTCTGCGAGCAAAGGGCGCTGGAGCTGGGCAGCCAGCTGGAGGGGAACAGGGGCGCGCTGGGCACCCTGATGCGGGAGAACCAGCTGCTGCAGCGGCGCCTGGAGAACATGGAAAACCTGCTGAAGAACAGGAACTTATGGATCCTGCGCCTGCCGCCCAGCACCAAAGGGGAGATCCCCCAGGTAAGGACCTCCAGCCCGTGCCACGGGTTTTTTTTTTCACACCCTTCTGGCATGTTGAGCTCCTGTCTTTCACTGTTTGCATTTGGGGAGTGCAATCATATTGAGCTCTGAGAAGTCCAGGCAGGACCTAGTTTGTTCTGTCTTTTCTAGAGAGCAGGTCGGACGGGGGAGTCTGCAGCTCTGGTTCTGCTTGGCTTGTGTGGCAGGCTGGGGACCGGAAGGGTGTGAGCTCAAGCCTGGGTGTGTGGCCCAGAGCTTCCCATCTGGAAAGGGCAGTCCTTGTGGGTTTGACAAATCTTGAGCAAGGTGCGGGGGAGTAGTAAGACACGCAAATCGGAGGACTGGGCCAAAAGAAATCTCATGAGGTTCAATACAGACAAGTGCAAAGTCCTGCACTTGGGACAGAACAATCCCCTGCACTGGTGCAGGCTGGGAGTGATGGGCTGGGCAGCAGCTCTGCAGAAATGGACCTGGGGGGGACAGTAAGATGGAGATGAGCCAGCAGTGTGCCCTTGTTGCCAAGAAGGCGAATGACATCCTGGGCTGCCTTGGTAGGTGCTTTGCTGGCAGTGATTATTTCCCTCTATTCGACACTGGGGAGGCCACATCTGGAGTCCTGTGTCCAGTTTTGGGCCCCACATGACAGAAAGGATGTGGTCAAGTTGGAGAGAGTCCAATGAAGGGCAATCAAAATGTTTGTGGGGCTGGGGGACAGGACTGGTGAGGAGAGGCTGGGGGAAATGGGCTGATTTAGACTGCAGAAGAGAAGACCGAGGGGGATTGAATAGCAGCCTTCCCCTCCCCGCAGGGGGGCTGCAAAGAGGTTGGAGCTGGACTGTTTTCAGTGGGGGCAGATGACAGAACAAGGAGCAATGGGCTCAAGCTGCAGCAAGGGAAGTTGAGGCTGGATATTATATTAGGGAAAACATTCTCACGAGGAGGGTGGTGAAGCAATGGAACAGGCTCCCCGGAGAGGTGGTGAACTCTGCATCCTTGGAGGTTTTGAATCCCCAGGTAGACAAAGCCTTGGCTGGGATGATGTAGTTGGGGCTGGTCCTGCTTGGAGCAGGGGGTTGGACTACATGTGACCACCTGAGCTCCCTTCCCACCCTCATTTTCTATGATTCTGTTGCCAGGGCTGCCACAGACTTGCTGTTCTTCCCCTGCAAGCCTGGACCTAGAAAAAATGCTACAAATGTGTGCCATGGCGCCAGCTTCTACCACTGCCTTTTAGTGCAGCAGTGAGAGCGGGCACTTTGCGCCCAGTCCACCAAGGTGTTTTCAGCAGGCGGGTGCTCATATCCTTTCCAGAGACATCTGTCTCCCTGGTGAATGGGGCCTTGGCTTTCTACCTGTTCCAAATTTCTGACGTGCCTTTTGCTCTCAAGTGCACATGATAAGATCCATTCCCTGCCAGGAGGATTTGGGGATGTTCCCCAAAGTCTGTCGAAGTCAGGGGAAAAACTCTGGCCTGTTTCACTGGGCTTTGGCTCTGGCCCTCATCTCAGAAGCTGCCTCTTGTAACCCTCGTGCTTGCAGGTGCCGGTGACCTTTGACGACGTGTCGGTCTACTTCAGCGAGCAGGAGTGGGAGAGCCTGGCCGGCTGGCAGAAGGACCTGTACAGGCACGTGATGAGGGGCAACTATGAGACCCTGGTCTCCCTGGGTGAGGATCAGTTTTTACTGTCTGATTTGAAACTCTGTCTCTGGAGTTCCCGATCTGACTACTTGCTAGTTCCTAACGCATTTCCAAAGTATTTATAGCAGACAGCTCACACCTATTGTTAAAACTAAAAGCTATGTGCACTGATCTGATCTGTTGCCTGCTGGCTGCAGAAGCGATTTAAGTCATGGGAACATCTCACATTAATGCCTTGATTTCAGGTGCTCTGGGAGAAAGTAAAGCACACCAAGGCTCAAATACTTGAGGCTTGTTCTAGGAGCAAAAGAATGTTTAAAAAGCCAGCAAAGGTCCTGTTTGACTCTCACAGGACCATTGTATAATAAAGCTGGGGTTTTTTTGGTCATAGGTCTTTGCTTAACCATCTGATAATGGTTAGGATGCTGGTTTGGCAGGAAGCCACCTTTTTTTCTCCCAAAAATCTCTGTGCTGTGACAATGTGATTAGGATGGGCCCAGCAGAGGAGATGTACCCTATCCCTATCCCTTTAGGTAACCTGAGCTGGCTACAATCCTGAGGGAGGGGGAACCTGCTCCCTCTGCTTCCTGACTGGGATCAGCTACCTGGGTGGGGGGCTTCTACCTGGTGGGCTGGAGTCTGCCCAGCAACTAGTGATGTATTTCAAATTGATTGGCTGACAGCCCACTGGAGCTGGCCTCCATTGGACCAGGTGAATGAGGTCACAGGGGCTATATAAGTTAAGACTGCCCAGGAGGAGGGGGCAGCAGCCATGTGGGAGACTCAGATTTAGAGAGGAGTTTTACCATCTCAAGCTGGCTCTCTCCCCCAAAACTCACGAGCTAGAAACGGCCTGCTTCCAGAGGGGATCTCCAACAACCTCTGGAGGATGCATGTGAGTAAGCTACTTGAGATCTGATTAGATATCTAGTCGGCAGTAACTCAGATGCGTGATCAAAAGGCTACCTCAGCCAGACTGTTTGCTCTTTAGGATTTCTAGGATATTGCTCAATCTTGTACCCTATTTTCACCCTACTCCTATAATCAATAAAGTTCTCCTTTGTGACCGGTGTGGGAGACTTATTGAGGGGTGGGTCTAAATTATGCCTTGGAGGCCCCTTAGGTCTGCGGACTAAGGGAAACTTTCATTTTTGGTCCCCAACTTGGGGAAGTGCCCAAGTGCCTGTACTGGGTTGAGTACCCGTAGGACTTTAGGCCTGTGTTTCCCCGAGGACACTGGGCCGAGACAGTCCCTTCTCAGGGTGGTGGCAGCTACGTTACCCCCAGACGAGTGAGTGTGCTCCAGGAAGGGGTCGGCCGGACGCGAGGCGCCCCAGGGAGGCACTCGGAGCCTGGCAGGGGGTCGGGCGCAGGGAGGTGGGCGGCTCAACGCAGGAGCGCCCCCTACTGGCCCGCCACAGCTGGTGTGTGGAGCCACTGCCTAGCACGCTGATGGAGGCTGTCTTACTGATCTTCCACCTGCCTGTATACGCCTGTTGTTTCTTATACTTGGGCAGTAAACTCTTTTTGGAGAAAAACTGTAGTCTACCTTTGATTTTGTATAGAGGGGAGTCTGATCCTGTTATAATACACATGTTCTAAGTTTTTGGCTGGATCGAACCTTTTTGCATCTTTAAAACATTTCTGATCACTCCGAACAGCACTGTTCAAGTTTGCCCTAGATTAGGCTCTCAGTGAGGACAGTGGAATTGGTGTAGAAATGATGCTTCTGTCATTGAATATGTCCCCTCACTTTTGCATCCTGACAGCAGGGTGCTTTCAGTTTCACCCCATTACACACTGGAGCAAGGATTCCTAGATGGGCTTGCTGGGCCTCTGTTTCCTAACAGACCACTTAGTTCTGCTTCCTGGTTTCTATTATTTGTATTAAAGGTACCACTAAGAGGCCTGCATTGAGATCAGGCCTCTGCTGTGCATACACAGAAAGAGACAGTCCTGGCTCTGATGAGTTTGCTGTGTTTACGCACAGGCTGATTACCTTCCTTTGCAGACAATCAAAATGGAAGTTTGTGCTGACAACATGCTGATGCCTGTGTTGTGCAGCCAGTTAAAATTGTATGTCAGGTTGGTGCTATCACCCATGTTCATAGACTCATAGAAAATTCAGGCTGAAAGGGACTTCAGGAGGTCACATCTAGTCCAACCCCCTGCTCCAAGCAGGACCAGCCCCAACTACATCATCCCAGCCAGGGCTTTGTCTAAAAACCTCCAGTATACTCACATTGCGAGTATATTGCTAATGCTCAGCAAATTATGTAACTTGACTGTTTTTCCAGAAGCCTGTGAGGCAGCCACACAAGAACCAAAGTACTAATGAGCTTTTGAACTGGCTAGTGGCACAACCCCACTGCTATGGTCAGCACCCCTCCCCACACTGCGAGGTAGCAGTGCATGAAATGCCCGCATGTGTGGTGTGTGGTGCTGTAGACAGGTCTGTGGTGCCACACACTGCATGTCCATGCTCATCTGGGCATGGTGTAAGGATGTTTATAGACATGCGCCAGGAGGGGGGAGGGGTGCACCGCTAATTAAAATGCCTGGAGCATCACATTTATCTGAATCCCTGTGCTAAAAAATGGCGGTGGGGGCAATTTAACTAAAGGTTGTTTGACAAACTTCAGTTAAAGCACCCCGCCACCATTTTTCAGCACAGGATGCTGATGTATGCAACACTGCAATTTGCTGGAGTGTGGTAATTACCATGCTCCAGGAATTACAAGACAGTACTGGAGCAGCTCCAGTATACAGTACAGTAAGCAGTGCTGTAGCAATGAAGTTTGGTGCCCAAGGCAAAGCCTGCAGTGGCAGCCTGCCCTCACCCTGTGCACAGATCTGGGGGCACATGCTGCCCCATGCTTGCTGGGGAGTGCACACAGTGGTGGGAGATGCCCTTCCCCTGCCCCAGGTCTCCCCAAATGAGCCTCTCGCAGCTCTGTCCTGTGCCTGTCCCTGCTGGGCAGTGCCTATTAGCATCCCTTTGTTTCGGCGCCTGGGGCAGTCGCCCCACTCAGCCCCCCTTGTTATGGCACTGACAGTAACCACTGTGATTACAGTGCGCTGGAGCAGCTTCCCTGCACGTGTATAGGAGCCCTAAGAGTCCAGGCGGGAAGGTTTCAGACTCATGGGAGCAGGAGTGTTCTCCACATGTAAAGTGTTGTCTAATGGACTTGTTTTAAGGATGGGTCAGAGCTGGTTCTCAGGTCCTGTCTTTATCCTAACCTAAACTGTATGCATCAGATCCTCCAGTGTGCATGTTGGAGCAGACTTGGGAAACAAGCTGATTTCTTTCCAGTGCACATTGTGACTCCAGAGGAAAAGCGGGGGAAGCAGACCTTGGGGAGAAGACTGCAGTCTTGTATTTTTTTTCTTTCTTTCCTACCCCTCTGAGGTGTTTTGTCAGTGTTTGGTACTGATGTCCATCCGTGTTTGGCTGTCTGAGCCACATCCTTTGCCATTGAGGAGGCTGAATGGAGAAGAGATGAGTGTGGCAGGCAACTGGCTGCTTAGCTGGCCAGTAACCCATTAATCTCCTTCCCTAAGCATCCCCAGTCCAGTAGGCTGGGTGTTTTAGAGGGGAATAAGAGCACATAGGACTGGATCCAGTCCTGATCCAGAGCCCTTGGAAGTCAGTGGAAAGACTCCCGGTGACTCCTGCTCCAAGGTGCAGTGATGTGGCCAAGGTTACCAGGGAGTTGGTGGCAGAGTCAGGAAATGATCACGGCTCTGCCCAGCCCCAGCCCAGAGCCTTTGCCCTGAGACCAGCTTCATTTCCTTAAAGGGCCAGACCTCTATTTTAGGAAAAAAACGTTTGCATATTTTAAATCTCATCCCCATCCCCATGGCTAGATTTGGGTAGTCAGCAATGATGCTGAGCTCATCACCTGGACAGAGACTGTCTGGGAGGTTAGAATAGTTCATAGCGGTGTATCTGAGCCATTGCGCACATCTGCTCCATTCCTCTTTGGGGCCAGCCAGCTCTCCCTTGGGAGCACCCAGATTCCCTCCAGACCCATTCCATGTCTGCGGGATCTGTATTGACACCTGGCCTGCTGTGCGGGGAGAATGGGACAGCCGGTTTCACCCGACGGAGTGTGATTTTTCTGTGAGTGCTGACAGGACATTGTCCCCTTTGCATCTCCTACCCTGAGCAGACTATGCCATTTCCAAGCCGGACATCCTGTCCCGCCTCGAGCGAGGTGAGGAGCCGTGCATCCGGGACCAGCTGGCAGCATGGGATGGACGAAAGAAAGGAAGCCAGGAGAAGGAAGGATGGGTGGCAGGTGGGACCCATGCTATCCCCAGCACAGGTGAGTTTTATCAGCTATCTTGCTGCTGTGAGTGCTTGAGTCTGCAGGGGCTGGGACAGCAGCAGGGTGGATGGCAGCATCCAGCAAGGTGAAGTTGCTGCATCAACAGGGCTCTTGTCTCTCTGCTTCCACCTAAGACATGGGGTGCCAGGGGCATGCCTGGTGTTTCCTTGCAGCTGTGGGTGGGGACTGGGGGATGCCTTTGGTGAAGGCATGCCTGTGCACACAGGGGACTGGACCTGATGAACTTGGAGGCCGCTTTGGATCTGATGTCCCCATGTAAGATGACAGATGGGGGTTGTGGCTGTGGGCAGATAACAGGCAGTACCGAGACTGCAAGGCACCAAGTGCAGCCCTGTTCTGCATCTACATGAAGAGCAGTGTGAACCTCACGGATCCTGATATCACCTGCTAGAGGCACCGTTCTCGCAGACCGGGTTTGCACAGTAACACCAGGATTTCAGCCTAGCCCTTCTGCAGCCCTGTCCCTCCCTGCTCGCTCCTACATGTGCAGGGAGGAGGGTTGGTGCTGACATCTCTGGGCTGGCCCTTTTGTGCTCTCAGGCACCTGTAGGGACGTAATAAGAACAGACCGGTCTCAGTGGCAAGCACTGTCCTGCCCTTAGGCTGGGCTTGGCCTTGGAGCCGTGTGCCACCATGAGGGGCTCTACATTAGCTGTTACCACACAGGAAAGAGATCCTGGAGTCATTGTGGACTGTTCACTAAAAACATTGGCTTAGTGCTCAGTAGCAAAAGGGGAAACAAAATGGTAGGGATGATGAAGAAGAATATTATAACCTCTCCCACAGAAAGTATCATGATGCCCCTTTATAAATCTATGGTGTGTCCACACTTTGAACGCTGTGCCTGGGTCTGGTCCCTGCACCTCCAAAAGGAGAGAAGAACTGGAGAAGGTCCAGAGCAGGGCAACGAGGATGATGAGGGGCATGGAGATGCTTCTGCATGAGGGGAGACTAATGAGGCCAGGCCCGTTCAGGTTGAAAAAGAGACACTTGAGGGGAAAGAGGTTTATAAAATACTAAATGCTGAAGAGAGAGTTAATAGGGATGTGCTATTTACTATCTCGCACAATGCAAGAATGAGGGGTCACAAAATGAAGCTCATAGGGAGTAAGTTTAAAACTAACCCCAGGAGATTTTTTTTGACACAGCATGTCACTGAAGTGTGGAACTTATTGCCGCAGGATGTTGTGGAAACTGAGACATTAGCCATGTCAAAAAGGGATTGGACGTGTTCTTGGAGGAAAGGGGCATCAGTCGCTATTGAGCACAGGAGCGAGGGGCATGGCCTCCAAATTGGGACTTGTAAGACCTGAAATGCTGGAGGATGCAAGGAAGAGGAACAATGGAAAACCCCTGATCAGACCCAGGTCACTTTCTGCTGCTGTGTGACTGGCCTGTTTGACATACCCTGATATCATGGGCCTCAGCCCAGCTTAAGAAGGGAGGCCACTGGAGGCATGCCAAATAATTGCTTGGGACAACAAAGAAGAAAACAGAAATGGGAGTGGGGTGACACAAGAGACTGAGACAGATATATCTATGATCTGCCCTGGTCCATGGCCATTCTTACGTCCTTTGGTTCCTCTTATGTTTTTAGAGGCGAGTGGGCCCTGAGGCACCTGTGTTCCTGGGGGTTTTCTCTCTACCATGGGAAAAGCGATCCATCATTGCCAGCCTCTGCCTTGCTGAGGGTCTCTGTTCGTCCCTCTGTTCGGGTGGGTATGCAGTGAGTCTGAAAGCAGCATTCACTCCTTCCTTGCTTTCTCTGCCAGTAGGAAATGCCGTTTCCAAGCCTGACATCCTCCCCCAGGCTGCTGGAGCAGAGGAGCTGCATGTCGGGGACCAGGGAGATGCAGAGCAAGAGACCCCTGCAGAGCCCAGCATGGGTGAGCAGTGGCTTACAACCAGGAATGGTTGCGGGAGGCGAGATGCCCTCGGCCCGGCGCTGTCCGACGGCCTGTCGTGATGTGCTTTGTGCTCTCAATATAGCCCACGTGCTCCTCTCACCCCCGCAGTCTTCTGCTCTAGCAAGGGCAGTAATGGCCAGTGACTGTCCCACTAACTTGCTTATGTTTGCAATGAACAGCGTCTCCTGTTCCCACGTCGGACACTTTAACCTGGATCGCTGAGGAGGAAGTGCCGGGTGCAGGAGGTCTGTGGGATGCAGAGGAGAGAGGAATCCTGCCAGGCCCTGGAGCAGGTGATCCTACAGAGATTTGGGGCTGTGGAGGGGAGCAAGGCCTCCATCTGTATCCTGAGAGCCTGGGGCTCTTTGGAGGCAGCGAGTGGGGCGGGTTGCTGTGAGCTGCCCCAGCCACGGCTTGTCCTTGCTGTCCTAAAGGATGGTGGTTCACGGGGCAGCAACCAGGAGCCTCTGTCACACCAGCGTCTGCTCTGCTCAGTTCCAGATGGACTTGCAGCCATAGACAGACAGCCCCTGTCCCAAGGAGCTTGTAGCCTAATAGCCGGGTCCTCCCTCTTCCAGAGCCATGGGGTGGCTGCTTTTGTCTGAGTGTTTGGGTGGGATGTAGAAAAGCTAATGCCTGCTCCTCTTTCTCTGCCCTAACACCCCCCAAAAGGGGTTGTCTGCCCCTTTGATCTGCCCATCTCTGGGGTTTGGGGTCTTGGCCTCTCAGCCCTGCCAAGATGCAGGAGGGGACTGACTGGGGTCTCATGGTGATTCCTTACCAACATGGATTATGGTTGGTAGCACTTGAGGCTTTGACCCAAACGATCCCGTGCCATGGGTCTTTTGGGTTCTTGTCCCAAAGCTTTCAAGTATCCCCCAGGCTGCTCCAATGCATGTTGGCTTTTCCCTGCATGGCATCTTCCCCGGTAGGACACAGCAGTGACACGAGGGTGCTTTCTATTCCAGCTGAGAGCAGCGTGACCAGCCGAGGGCAGGACCAGCAGCAGGAGAGGCACCCAGACACACCAGTGAAATCACAGGAGGAGGCATCCCCACGGAGCCTCCATGCACAGGGTGCATCCCAGAGCAACGCAGTGCCACCCACTATCACCCGGGTGGAGAAATCCACCCAGTGCAGGAGGGACTTCGGCCTCTTCAAGGGCTTTGTCCTGCAGGGTGGGGAGAAACCATTTGCCTGTGGGGAGTGTGGGAAGAGCTTCCAGCTGAAGGGCAACTTCGTGAAGCACCTGCGGAGCCACACCAAGGTGCGTCCCTACCAGTGCACCGAGTGCGAGAAGAGCTTCAACTGCCAGTCAGAGCTGCGGCGGCACCAGATGATCCACCGCGGGGAGAAGCCGTACCCGTGTGGCGAGTGCGAGAAGCGCTACAGCCGCAAGGTCTACCTGCTCAACCACTTGCGTGTGCACACGGGTGAACGACCTTTCCCCTGCCCAGACTGTGGCAGGCGCTTCCGCCAGAAGGCTGTGCTCATCTCCCACCAGCGCCTGCACACCGGGGAACGCCCCTACTGCTGTGGCCAGTGTGGGAAGAGCTTCACGCAGCAGTCCAGGCTCACCAACCACTACCGCACCCACACAGGTGAGCGCCCCTATAAGTGCAGCCAGTGCGACAACAGCTTCAGCGAGAAGTCCAAACTCAACAGCCACAACCGTGTGCACACGGGGGAGCGGCCCTACAAGTGTGCTCAGTGTGACAAGAGCTACTGCCGCAAGGAGTACCTGCTCAACCACCAGCGCGTGCACACAGGGGAGTGGCCCTTCCAGTGCCCTGACTGCAGCCGCAGCTTCATGCTCAAGAGGAGCTTCGTCAAGCACCAGTGCAACCATGCCAAAGAATGGGGTGGCCTGGTGGAGCCCCAGGACAACAGCACCAGGGATGGCTTGGCAGGGAAGGAGGAGTTGGAGGGATGGCAACTGCCTCAGTGCAGCACCTGTGGGAAGAGCTTCCAGGACCTGGAGTCACTGAAGGAGCATCAGGCACTGCACAGCGTGGAACAAGGGCATCCGGAGGGGTCCGAGTCTCCTGGGCAGGATGCCAAGGCCAAGCTGCTGCTTGTGTAGATAGAAGAGATGTGGTAGCCTGTGGGGGAAGGCCAGGAGGGTGCAAGGCTGGAGGGGTTTGGAGATAGGCTGCAGCCGTGCTGACTCAGACCCTGTGTTGGTTGAGCCACCGAGGGGGTTGAATGCCCAGCTGGCAGGCTTCATTCAGTGGTGATGCTCAGCAGGGAGGGTGTGTCTTTAAACAGGAAGCCCAGCAGAAAGGCTAGGAGGGCATCCGAGTGACCCCACCTCTGCTGGGGAGAGGTTACCCCTGGGTGGCAGGTGGGATGGTGGGTGAGGAGCACATTGTACGGGAGACTCTTGACCATGTCTGGCTTGGTCATGTCAGCTGCACAAGGTATATACTGACATCTTCAGTGTAGTCCCCGGCAGAGGTATGGCAGGTCTAGGCTGCTTCTGTGGCTGACAGCCCAGAGCCAGGGCAACCTGTGCAAGGAACCTGAGCTGGGCTGTTCCTTTGGGTAGGGCCCGTGTGCATACGCATGTGTGTGTGGCCTGGTTTTGCTGTTCTTTTATCATGTGGCATACAGTTCTGAACACGACTTCTCACACCTAACGGGAACACGATGGGTCTCGGAGGCAGCTGCCTATGCTCCAAGCCCTGTGGGACTGTAATTAGCATTATGCCCTACTAATTGAAGGCTGACAGGGCACCCTGAATGAACACATTGGCTAGGAACACGTGACTTGGCAGCACAGTGAGTGTTCCCGTGCCCAGGTACCCTGCTCCAGGGCACTATAAATGCTCATAATGAACACATCTCACTGCTAACAGATGCTAGTGGAACATGCAGAGACAGGCAGTGGGATGGAGGCTGCTGCTATGTGTTGTTTCCAGTTGCTCACACATGTCACTTGCCCCCTTGCTTTGGTTCCCTCCCCTGGCTCATTTTTAATGTCATTACAGTAATTGGGAGAAGGCAGATTTGCCGTTTCCCTGCAGTTAGGATGTTGCCAACTGCAGTGGTTGTATTAAAAGTCGTGAGCTACTGGCTGGCTTTCAGCCCACAGGACTCATGCCAGGTGACCTTTGCCCTGACTCCAATCTTGTGTCCAGCACCGTTGTGCCACTGGTATAGGGTACATGTTAGAGGGAGATGATACTTTCCTGCCTGGTTTCCCTTGAAGCAGGTCTCTGCTTGTGTCCGGTTTCACTCTCCAGGACTTCCTTTCTGCCGCAGATCCGTGTGCCTCTGGTACTGTCCCTGTCCTCTAAATCATGGTGTTTGTCTGACACATGTGCGCGTTGCTTGGATTTTCCCTCTTTTCTTCCTTAAATGTGATGAATAAAAAGCAGTAAAGGTGAAGGTCCAGAATGAGGCGTTCGGCTGCTTCGGATGCTAAAATTGGTCGCTGCAAAACACCTGCTGATGCCAGTGCTGCGAAATCGCAGGGGCTGATGGTGGAACTGGGATCAGTGTGGTGAGGGGAAATGCCAGCAAATCGCAGCAAGGCCAGGGCTTTGCTCTGGAGGAGGGGAGACAAACCAGGAGCTTTGTGGTTGTTTTTTTAAATGGGGAGGCTCCTCCTGCCTCTAAGCCCAGAGGTGCTGGAAGGTGTGGGGAAATGTGCTGGAAGGTGGCGAGTGGGGTGGAGCTAGGGCTGGATGTCGAGTGCAGAGATGTTCCCCGTTCAGCACCCCTGTAGGGGTTGAGGGGCGGGCTGCCTCTCTTTCCCTCTCCAGGTCCATGGCAGCCTGTGGGAAAGTTCTTCTGCCTGTCTAGCAAGAACAGCCCCAGCTCATTTCACCTGAGAGGCCTGCAGGCCTTCATCCACCGCTACAGCCTCATCACCAGGGGCTCCCCTGTCTACAGGAGCCGTTGTCTCCAGTCCTGGCGCAGAGCCCTTTCATGTGCAGTCCAGGGGAAGCACTTCTACGGAAACATCCAGCTGATGGAGGCCAGCCTCTCTGTGCTGGGGGTAGGGCCCCACTGGGGGCTGCAGCTGCAGCATCAGCTCCAAGGAGCTTAGGGCTGCACCAGGGGATCTGCATCAGAGAGGGGCCCGTCCAGTGTGATCACAGCACAGCGCAACGCTCCCTGCCCTCAGGCTCTCCTGCACCACAGGTGGCCGTAACCCGATGGGGGGACGTGGATGGGAATGTCCTCTTGGCTCAGGTATGGTTACAACGTGGGGCATGATGTGCCATATGTAAGCGCTGTCCTTAGAAGCTGAAACGGCAGCTTGTCCTCTGGACTTTCCCTTGGTTTTCCATGTTTTCCTCTCCTTGTTCTCTCCTTCGGGCATGTCCTGTCTGTCCTGTGTCCTCGGGAAGCTGTCATTTGGTGGCAGGCCATGCCAGGGAAACATTTTCCCTCTGTTTTCATGGAACTGAGGGTGCAAACTCTGTCCTGGCTGCAAGCTCTGGGCCTGATTTCCCACCCATCAGCCCAGGCTAATGGCACTGGTTGAGCGATGCTAGAGGGAAGGGCTGAGCTGGGCCTGGTGACCCTGTGATGCCCGTGCGCCTGCTGCCTTTCCTATCGCAGCAGCATCGTCGGCAGCCCCTCGATGTGCAGATGATCTCTACCACAGCTCACTGACAGGGCTTGAAGTGACTTAAAAGACACCAATCCTTGAGCCGCAGATCTGTCCGCAGAAGTTTATCCTGGGGAAGATCTTGGAAAAGTTTATTAAGGAAGCCATCCTTGAGGGACTGGCCCAGGCTAACATCCTAAGGGACAGCCAGCACGGGTTTGTTGCGGGTAGGTCTTGTTTGACCAATCTCATTTCCTTCTACGACCAGGTGACCTATCACCTGGACAAGGGAGAAGAGATTGATGTCATATATCTTGACTTCAAAAAAGCCTTTGATCTGGTATCCCATGATCACCTCTTGGCCAAACTGCCCAGTTGTGGCCTTGGCTCCACCACGATCCGCTGGCTGGGAAATTGGCTTCGTGGTCGGACCCAGAGGGTTGTGATTGATGGCAGTCACTCATCATGGTGCCCTGTGACCAGTGGGGTCCCTCAAGGCTCTGTCCTGGGACCTATACTGTTCAACATCTTCATTAACGATGTGGACATTGGAGTCAGGAGTGGACTGGCCAAGTTCGCCGATGACACCAAACTTTGGGGCAAAGCATCCACGCCAGAAGATAGGCGGGTGATCCAGGCTGACCTGGACAAGCTCAGCAAATGGGCGGACGAGAACCTCATGGTGTTTAACACTGAAAAATGCTAGGTTCTCCACCTTGGGAGGAAAAACCTGCAGCACCCTTATAGGCTCGGCAGTGCTACGTTGGTTAGCACTACAGAAGAAAGAGACTTGGGGGTCATCATTGACCATAAGATGAACATGAGCCTCCAGTGCAATGCTGCGGCTAGTAAAGCGACCAAAACGCTGGCGTGCGTCCATAGATGCTTCTCGAGCAAATCCCGGGACGTCATTCTCCCCTTGTACTCGGCCTCGGTGAGGCCGCAGCTGGAGTACTGTGTCCAGTTTTGGGCTCCACAATTCAAAAAGGATGTGGAGAAGCTTGAGAGAGTCCAGAGGAGAGCCACGCGCATGATCAGAGGTCAGGAAAACAGATCTTACGATGACAGGCTGAGAGCCACGGGACTCTTTAGCCTGGAAAAGCGCAGGCTCAGGGGTGATCTGATGGCCACCTACAAGTTTCTCAGGGGTGACCACCAGGATCTGGGGGAACGTCTGTTCACCAGAGCGCCCCAAGGGATGACGAGGTCGAACGGTCACAAACTCCTGCAAGACCGTTTCAGGCTGGACATAAGGGAGAATTTCTTTACTGTCCGAGCCCCCAAGGTCTGGAGCAGTCTGCCAGCGGAGGTGGTTCAAGCACCAACATTGAACACCTTCAAGAGTAAATTGGATGCTTATCTTGCTGGGATCCTATGACCCCAGCTGACTTCCTGCCCTTTGGGCAGGGGGCTGGACTCGATGATCTCCAGGTCGCTTCCAGCCCTGATGTCTATGAAATCTAAGTTGCAGGTCTGTCCATGGTGGGGTCTCTCTCCTCTTCCTCCCTCTGCTTGGAGCCGCTTTCCCTCGAGGCGGGCTGCCGCTGGGCGCAGGCTGCGGCGCCATGGGGGCCGGCACCCGTCGTCTCCCGCGTGCCCTTGCCGCGCTTGCTCTGGCCTTGCTGCACGTCCTCTGGCAGCCAGGACATCCCAGGCTGCAGCCAGAAGATGGGATCCCGTTTGAATCGTTCAAGAACCGTTTCAGCCGAACTGGTGGGCAGGTTTTTTTGCTTTGGTTTTTGTGCTCTTTCCTCTTAGTTTTGCCGCTTTGTGCCCTGTCCTGACGGCTCCTCCCAGCTGCCACGTGAGTGCGTTTCAGTGTCTTTTACTTGTAAAATTTGCGTCAGGAAGCCGCCTTTTACGGGGACACCGCCTCAGGACCATTTTTACCTCAGCCTTGTACTCTAAGCACTTCTGGAACGTTTTAGTGCCGTTGAACGGACGACCCGAGTCAGGCTCCTGACAGACATTTTAGGAGGAGAGGTAGGCGGCGGGGGCGCCCCCCCGACGGCGTGGCGCCAGGGGCCGGGCCGGGGCCGGGGAGGATGCTCCGGCGCGAGCCCTGTAGGCGGCACTGCCGGCCCGGCCCGCCTCCTCTGCTCGCGGCCGGCCCGGCGCGGCGGATGCGCGTCCCGCCCCGCCCCGCCCCGCCCCGCCCGGCATGGCCGTCGTGCCCGGGCCCTAGCGCAGCGTCTCCCGCCGCCATGGCCGAGTGGGCCCCGGCGCAGGTGAGGGCGGGCGGGCGCGGGAGGCTGCGGGCGGGCGGGCGCGGGGCCGAGGCGAGGGGCTGCAGCCCTGACCCGCCTGGTAGGGCCGGGCGAGCGCGGGAGTGACTCGCTTCGCCCTGGGTTCGTAGCCGGGGGCTGGGCGGGCGCATACAGACGTGCACGCTGTCTCGGCCCCGCGCGCAGGTCCAGGAGTGGAACGTGGAGGCGCAGCACCTCATGGCCCTGCAGCCGCCCCTGCTGCCCGAGCGGGCGCACGTGCGAGAAGCCCAGCTGCACACGGCGGAGGCCTCGCTCTGGACCGTCGTGGCCACGGTGCAGGCCCTGGAGAGGAAGATCGACGTGCTGGCCGCACGCCTGCTCAGCCTGGAGGGGCGGTCGGGGACGGCCGAGAAGAAGATCATCGACTGCGAGAAAACCGCCATGGAGTTCAACAACCAGCTGGAGAGCAAGTGGGCCGTGCTGGGCACCCTGATCCAGGAGTACGGGCTGCTGCAGCGGCGCCTGGAGAACATGGAGAACCTGCTCAAGAACAGGAACTTCTGGGTCCTGCGCCTGCCGCCCGGCGCCAAGGGCGAAGTGCCCAAGGTAACAGCCCCCGCCTTACAAGCAAAGCTTCGCTGTGCCTCGTGGGCCGGGGAGCTTCGGGATAGCCCCACACTGAGTGCAGTGAAATGGCCGGGGAGGGTGTGGGGCCGCAGAGGCTTGGAGTCGCTCTGCCTCTGCGCGAGTTAATCTGCGTAGGCAAGTGGCGCGGGTGGAAGGTGATGGCTGGAAAGCCCTGGACACGGCAGTCTGCGTCTGCTCAGACCGGATACCAGGGAGCGCTGCTACATTCCCTGCAGCGCCCCGCTGCTGAGCGCACATCAGTCTCTGGCCTGCTCATTGCTTGGCTTGTCTGCCTCCGAGGGCCCCGATCCCTTTGTATATATGGGCACTTGTTCCCTGTGTGTTGAATGAAGACTCCCCACATACAGGGAGAGATAGCAAGGCTAGAGTTGCCAGTTAGGATCCCGTAGTCTGACCTCCGAGGGCGAGTACAACCTCCTGCTTGTGCTTGCAGATGCCTGTGACGTTTGTGGACATCGCTGTCTATTTCTCGGCGGAGGAGTGGAAGAACCTGGAGGAGTGGCAGAAGGAGCTGTATAACAACCTAGTGAAGGAGAACTATGAGTCCTTGATCTCGCTGGGTAAATGTCTGCTGCCAGACAGGAGCATCCAATCTCTTAGCCTTTGCTTGTGGCCCAGCTCTGAGCAGTGCCCTGTTTCCTCTGATTCCAGCTGGGCTGGTGCTTACACCCAAAAAACCCTCTTGGTTGGTGCTCACAACCCATTAAAGTTTGCAAAGAAAGGGGTCAAGTCCTTGCAAGGTCCGAGGTCCCCTCTGGTCTTGTGGCCCACCCTTTCCTGTAGCAGTGATGGGGTTACCATCACATCCCACAGAATGACCAGATACTCATTTACAGCTGGGTCAACTGAGCTCTGCCTTTGGCATGAGTACAGACGGGGCTCAAACTTGTGTCCCTGGTGCCATAGTGACATATCGTAGCTGGGAGCCTCAGACCCATGCCTCCTGCTTAAAAGGAGATTCTTGCAAGTGCAAGAGTGGTTCAGTCTTGCCCATCTCCAGCATCTGCTGCTACTGGAGAGTGGACCAAATGCTGCTCTGGTGTCAGAGGAATTCTCTGGAGTTGCCCTTGCTGACCTGGGGCTTGATTAACTGATACAGTTGATGCCTATTTACAGCCACACCTGGTAAGAGCAACAGCCCCTTGCTGCTGGCATTTTCCCAGGGTACATTTTTTTTCTACCTGGTAACAGCAACACAGCCCTTGCTTAAGGGCAGCACTTGTGGAGCAGGAGAGGCTGGACTGGGCTGTGTCCTCGGTTGGCGCTGTGTCACGTGTGGTGACAGGCACATCCTGACCTATCCCTTGTACCTGCTTTCCTTGCCTAAAAACCCACAGCCCAAGTGTTGAGCGTTCTCTGGCTTGCAGAATAAGGTGAGAGAACCTGACACTGCCCAGCTGCAGGGGTGATTGGGACCAGGCTGCCATGCGGTGGGACTTTCCTAGTAAGGCCACACACGGAGAGAAGCAGCAGGAAAAGCCTTGGGCCGACCGCAAACACCTGCCAGGGGTTATAACACACTTAGGTGTGGAGCGTGACTCATTCAGGGGGCCACGGCTGTGGGAGCATTTAACCTTTGAACGTAAGACGAAAATTCAGCATTTCTGCAGTGTGTAGTCAATCACTCCTTGTTTAGCTGTTTCACCTGGCAAACGAGGTTGGCCAGATGATGTCTGCTGCAACAGCTGCTTAGCAGCGGCCTAGCACCAGGTCCTCAGTGTTGCTAGGAAGGGGGTTGACTGTTTTCTTGATTTGCTTCCTGCACTTCCCTGCATGGTGGTAATGTAAAATCATCTTCCTTGCTGGAGGTCCTGGGGGCAGGCAATACAGGCAGAGGCCTTTTCTCTACCCTTGGTTGGCAGTTTTATAGCCAGGCAGAGGGCTTAGCATTGTGTGCAAACGCCTCTCCTGAGGCAGATCCCTGCATGTTGGGCACAGAACACAGTTCACCTCCCGTCTCAGCCTGTCCCTCTTGCTGCCAAGGTCCCCCATCAGCTCCAGCAATGAGGGAGATGGTTGTAAGGAATGGAAAGCTCCATAACTCTTGTGCTTTATGAAATGAAGCCTTGTGTCCCCCCAATGTCTCCTCTCTGAACAGGCAGCTCCCTTTCCAAAGCCGATGTGCAGCCAAGGCCAGAGCGAGGGGTGGAGCCGTGCATCTCACAGCAGCCGGAGCTGGAGCAGAGACCGATCCCTGTGGACCATTGTCCAGGTGGGGGGGGGGTGGTAGGGACAGCTCAAAGGAGGGGGCTGTGATTTGTCTGCTGGGGGCCTTTGCTTTGGGAGCTGGTCTTCCAGGTGGTCTCTCTCATGGTTGTCTGCCAGTCCTGGCTGTTTCTGGCTCCAGTCCCCATGCCCTCCAGTTTCTTAAACATGCTGTTGTTCTGGGCTCCTTGGTTTTCCTAGCTACTCATCTCTGCCTCTTACACTTGGTCTCTGGTGGTGATGAAGCTTTGGTGCTAGATTACCTCTCCTGAGCCTTTGTTTCTGCTCTTGTCCTCTCCCGAGGAGTCAGTATTTCCCAGCTGTTGGGGGCTGAGGGTGAGAGTCAGGACTCCTGGGTTCTTCTCCTGCGTCTGTTGCTGACTGTTTGGTCATGGGGGAGTCATTTGTGGCCATAGTTCCAAAAACATCCTTTGATTTTTGTGCATCCCGTGGGAAAAGTGAGAGGTGCTCAGTGCTTGCAGCTCCCATTGGCTTTACCTGGGGTTTGGGTTTCCAGTCTTCATGATTCAGACATCTAACATGGGGCAGCTGGGATGAAAAGAAAGTATAGGTCAAAGCTGCACAATGTCTAGTTGTCCCCTTCTGCAAATAACTCTTCCACAGGAGGGTGTGTTGAGCCTGCTGAACAAGTATTTTGAGTGTGCTCGGGAAGTGCTAACATTCCAGCCAGCCACCATGAAACTGAGAGCAGAAGGGAGCAACTCCCTGTCACTTATTCATTTGCTTTTTGGGGGCCTCTTAGAATCAAAGGAGGTGTTTAGGAAAGGCTTGAGCCTGGAGAACGTGAGAACATACTGACCTGGGAGGGGGATGAGTGAGAGGTGAGATGTGGATCTTCCCAGGGACCCAGTCCACTGATCTTTCCGAGCATAGCAAGACGTTTTCAGGGATGCCGTGTTGCTGTGCTAATCTCCCTGTTTCTCCCTCCTGCTGTGCTGGCCTGTTTGGATTTATGTGCAGCCTGCCTCTTCTGCAGTGTGGGGACAGTGTTGCTGTGAGGTTGGGGTTCTATGTTTAGGTGCTATGCGAATGTGCTCTAATTCTCTCCTCCTGAACAGACCCCCTGGTCTCGACACCTGATATCCTATCACGGATCAAACAGGAGGCGGCCTTTGTTGTGGAGCATCAGTTCCCAGAAGACAGAGGACTTCCCCCTGACCCCTGTGCAGGTGAGTCCCAGATGGAGCAAAGGCTTCCTGAACGCTGGTACCTCTGTAGCTTTCTCATCTCTCTCAGGGCTCATATTCTGCTTCTGACTTGCTACATTAACCATAGCATGTCTAATTTCCTACAGCAGCTCCTCATTTGCGAGGTCTCTGTTCCCCCCCCAGTCTCAGCTGCTGTCCGTCCTTTGTCCGAGAGTCCCTGCCAGCCAGTGCCCAGCCCAACTCCTCGACCAATTTCCATCCATGTCTGACTCCTCCAACCCCAGGTGCTTTCCCTGGACTTGAGATTGGCATCTCAAGCACTGGACCAGGGGTGGGCAAAATGCAGCCTGGGGGCCAGATAGAGCCCTCCAGGCCATTCTGTCTGGCCTGTGGGGCCCCTAAAAAATTTAGAAAATTAATATTTATCTGCCCTGGGCTGCCTGTCATGTGGCCCTTGATAGCTTGCCAAAACTTAGTAAGTGGCCCTCTGCCCAAAATAATTGCCAGCCCCTGCACTAGACCTTTTCTAAACCCTGTCCATCTCACTTCTCTCCACCAGGAGCTGATGCTCTGATTTCTGCGCACGACTTCTTATCCTGGATCAAGCAGGAGGAGGAGCCATGTGTCAGGGAGCCATGGGAGCTAACTGAGAGAGAGATCCTGACGGGTCCTGTCCCAGGTGAGCAGTGGCTTTGCTCATTGGAAGCAATGAGCAAAGCGGAAGGGCCAGCTGCTGGGAACCATCCCAGATTTGTCTCAGCTCCGGCTGATGCCAATTCATTGATGTCTCAGGCCAGGAGGGACCGCTGTGGTCTTCTGGCCTGGCTGCCAGCACAGCGCTGACCAGAGCATTGTACTCTGATGCCTGCAGAAGCTTCCCTGCAGATCCGGTTGTGGGCAACACAGCCATAATTCACACCCCATTTGCTGAGTCTTCAGTTGAAGGAGAATTCCCGCTGGAGGGTTTTGCTGGCAAACCAGGGTTGGTTAGGAGCCTGAAAGCCATTCTGCCGCAGCTGACACAGCTGTGCTGCCCCAGTGCACGGTGTCCAGGAACTGGTACAAGTGATAAAGAAGGGAATTCAGCCTTCTCTTACAAGTTACCTGAGGGCCATTGGGTAGAGCCCGGGGCAGGGCTGAGAGTGCCTCCCTGCCCTGCTGAAATCTTGGTGCTTTTTGTTGTGGAGAAGAGGCAAATGCATTTTTCTTTCTGGCCACCTGCTGCAATCACTGTCTGACAGTGCTGAATTCGTCCGCTTCCTCCTCTCGGAGTCTCCCCCATATAATCCCCAACCTGCCCGCACCCACTTGACTCCATGCATGGCGAAACTTTGCAAAAAGACTGCCCCCAGCTAGAATTCTTTGGCCAGCCATGAGTCTTTGCTTTCAACTGGGAATTGGTTAGTGTGCTCGGCTGTGAAAACACGCCCTGTTCTGAGCTAGCTGCGTGCATAGCTTCGTCTTTCCGGTGGCTGTTAGTTCTTTGTATTGCTGTAGCCTCTGGAGGAGCCTGGCACAGTTTGTGGCTCTGCCTTCCCAGGTGCTTCCTAGGTACAGGGTGAGAGAGGCTCATCCAAATAGCAGAGGCAGACAAAGGGTTTGTTATCATCCCCGTTTCATAGTTTAGGAACTGGATGTTGGACAGATGAAGAGACTGAGCCAGGATCCCACAGGCAGTCTGTGGCAGAGTTGGGAATGCAGCCCAGAACTCCTGAGTCCTGTGTTGCTGCCGTAACTTAGATCCCTTTCTCTTTAGGTTATAGGGATTTGCTTGGAGAGGGAACTTGTACAGAATCTTAGCCTCAGAGAGGAATCTTTTTATTTTCCATTGCTTTATTTTTGCATGACAAATGGTAGTCACTTTGTTTAAGACCTGCCTGGGAAGGGCTCAGGTATGGGACACACAACCTTTTTACACTGTTTTATACACTGACCTAAATTAAACTGGAATCCAAGGTGAACGGACAGTCAGTTACTCTCAAGGTGGCTGCTGCAGAGGTGTTAGTACAGGCCTCGAGGCAGCAGGAAACAGATAACAGCCTGAGCAAGCAGTTCCTCTGGGCATCTGTGGGCTTGTGACATCTACCACAGCACAGGTCTGTTGCTGTGCTTTTACCAGGGTAACTCTACTAAGCGAAACCAGTGTGGAGCAATATGTCTTAGGATCATACGAAAACAGGGCTGGAAAGGACCTCCTGTAGTTCAGCCTCCTGCTTATGGCAGGGACATCCTTGACTAAACCATCCCAGCCAACTGTTTGTCTAAACTGCTTTAAAAACATCCAGGGATGGAGACTCCACACCCTGAGCAGCCTGTCCCAGCGGTAAACCAGCGTGAAGAGAGAAAGTTCTTCTTAAAAAGTGTTGTGTTTCACTCCTTCTTTACACTGGTGTAAACATTTGTGCGTCCAGACTCTCAGATACTGCAACGTTAAGGGTGGGAGGAGAATTTATACAGCATCAGGTGGACAATTGTGGCAAAAGATGCTTGTGCGAAGGATGATCACAAGGGGGTTGAGACTACACTGTGCTCTTCCTCCCACCTTGTCAGATGTTGTGGGGAGGTATACTGTAGACATAGAAACCGGAAATCAAAACTCTTGGGTTCTTTTCCAAAGCTCTTAATTTTTAAGGCCAGAAGAGCATCTGGACTGTCCTGTTACAGAACCAGCCATTACCTTTCAGCTGTGCTAAGGTGGATTTTTGTGTTTGGCTAAAACTGACCTTCCAAAAAGGGGTCCGGCCTAGATTTGATGACCTCAAGATCACCCTCACTTCCCTTTCCTGGTTCCTGGCTGCCTCGCAATGGCAGGGTTGGGCCAGTCACTTGGCCTGGCCCATGAAAGGGAGGGAAAGGCGTCCTCAGAAAAGTTACGCAGCTTGTGTGTATGCTGCACGCAGAGATCCCTGACTGGACTGCGTGCAGGCAGGGGAGATCACAGTTCTCAAGCATCTAAATGTCTTCTTTGCCCCGAGGATATGTGGCATCCTGTCCTGTCCAGAGGACAAAGCGCAAAGTATTCTGCGACAGGGCTTGGCCTGTCTGGAAAGCCACATTTCCAGCCTGTCGTGTCAGGGATGCTTTGGTGGGCAGTGACCTGGGAGGAGGTGTCAGGGCTAGGAACAGCCCCCATGGGCTGCAGGGGATGAACGTGGGGCTTCAGCCCTGTCTTGACCTTTTCCCAGCCGTACCACTGCAACTCTGCTTCGTGGGACCCTGCTGTGGACTGGGACTGCCTCGGCCACTCCTGCAGCAGGGAGCTGGGGCTGAGAGTCTCTCTCTTTCTTCCGGCAGGCAACGGGCTCATGGTGAAGGCGGAGGAGATGCGTCACCGCCAGGAGGCCCCGTGTGACCTGGGCCTGCCGCCGGGGGCCTGTGGAGATGCCCTGTTCCCCGGCTCAGCCTACGCCAGCCAGGAGGCCTCGGGCTTGCCACCGGCTCCTCCTGCCGAATGCAGGCTGGGTAAATCTCTCCCCTCAGCCAGTGGGACAAGCGAATTCCCAGGCATCCCTGCTGCCCGGGGCACAGGCGCGGCAGGGGTGGAGCGGCCGCACTGCTGCAACGAGTGTGGGAAGACCTTTAGCGTGAAGAAGAGCCTGCGCATCCACCAGCGGAGCCACGCCAAGGAGCGCCCCTACGAATGCACGGAGTGCGGCAGGAGCTTCAATTGCCACTCGGGGCTGGTGCGGCACCAGATGATCCACCGTGGCGAGAGGCCCTACCAGTGTGGGGACTGCGGTAAACGTTACAGCCGCAAGGAGCACCTGCAGAACCACCAGCGCCTGCACACGGGGGAGCGCCCCTTCCAGTGTGCCGCCTGCGGCAAGAGCTTCATCCGCAAGCAGAACCTCCTCAAGCACCAGCGCATCCACACGGGTGAGAGGCCGTATCAGTGCGGGGACTGTGGCCGCAGCTTCCGCTACAAGGAGTCCCTGAAGGACCATCGGCGGGTGCACGGCGCCGAGCCGGGGCCGCCCCGCAGTCTCCCGCAGGCCCTGGGCAGTGGGGACTAGGCCCCCAGGGCTCCTTGGACTGGGGACTCGGCCATGCGTTCAAAGGGAGCTCCCGGCGCTGGCAACGAAGCTTGTACCAAATACTTCCGCGAGGCTGCCAGGGCATTGGGACCATTCTCGGAGGGACTCAGTGCATGGGCTGAACCCCGCTCCTGGCTCCTCCTGTGCACACAGAAGAGTGGGCCCATGCCTGGGCTCCCCACTCCCATCCTGGGCTAGGCTGTGACGTCCAGCTCTGTTTTTAAAGCCTCCCCCGGACGCACTCCTGGGCTTTGGCCTCCTTTCTGGCCCCTGCTGCTTTCCTTTTCTTGCAGACAATCTCGTCATAGGGGCAGGAAAGCACTCTCCTCCGCAGCCCCTGCTGCCCAGAACAGTCTCTCCCCCTGCATTATATCGCCTTTGGAAAGCCGATGGATACTCTTTCATGGGTGGCTCCTCGTTTCACACCCTCTCTGGCTGTTATTTTTACGCTCTGGTTCCCTCCCCATGCAGTTACGCTCTGTAAGGTGTTTGGAGGTGTAGTTTTGTATGGAAGACGCAACGCAAAATAAAGTTGTCTTGGGCTGCACTGGTGTTGGGTGGTTCCTGCAGTGAGACCTGAGGCCCCAGGCTGGGAGTCCTGCAGGAGACCACTGCCAGCAGCGTGGCTGTCTGCTGCCTTTCAGGAAGGTGTAAATGAGAATCAGGCCCCCTTCCTCAGTCATCACCTCACCCTCATGGACTCACTTCTGTCTCGGTGCACAGCCACCATGTCGCGTGGTGTGTGCACATCTGTCTGACAGCAGCTCAGGCTGCTACATGTCAGAAGTGTCAGCTATCTTCATCCTTAATGCGGGCCCTGAGCGGCTCTTCCTGTAGGAGGGAGTTTTCCTGCACCATGTTAGCAGCAGGCAGAGATGGCCTGACACAGGCCTTGCCTTTGGAAGTGAGTTGCTTCTGTTGAATCAGGTCCTCCAGAGTTGTGCACCAGGGCAGGGGACCAGGGATTGTGTGGTGGCCCCGTGCCTTTCAAGGCTGCTCACCACCCCTCGTTTACCCACTGAACAGCCTAACAGGCTTTGTGGAAAGAACACCCCTGTGCTTCTCCAACCCTCCTGCTCACAGCAGTATTTCCCCTTCCCCTTTTGTGATTAAGCCTGCAGCACTGAGCAGCCCCTTGTACTTAGCCCCTCTGTTCAGGGGTGAGCTGCACCCGCAGAGAGGCAGCAACGTGAGGGAGTTAGCTGGGGAAAAGCTGCAGCCTAGCAGAAGCAGGGAGGCCTGAGTGTGCTTGGGCGGTGGGGCGGTGGGCTTGTAGATGAGAAGTTTTAGCCCTAACAAAGCCCCTCTCCATCACCGCCAAGCACAGGACACTCAGCATCTCAGAACCGGCTTAAATGTTGCCTTTGTGTTTAGGACCTTGCTTTGGTCTGTGCTGAGTTGTACTGCCCGTGCTGTTACCTGGCTGCTTTGGCCTCTAGTACACCTCATTAAGCTCCCCTCATTTGGAGTCCTTGCTACAGCCCTTCTAGCTACCCTGTTCATGCAGCTTTCCTTTTTGCCTGGTGCTTGGCTTTGAAATCCCTTCTCTGTGGTGGGTGCTTAGTGGCCGCATCGGGGAATATAACCTGCCCCTGTGATATCCTTTTCCATGAACAGATGGTGCCATCCCCAAGCCTTGTCTCCTGCCCTGGACGGAAAGCAGGGAAGAGCCGCGTGTCGGGGACCGGGGGGGCTTAGCAGAGAGAGAGACAGAGAACACTGCACGACCCAGAACAGGTCAGTAATTGCTTCACCAGCTTTGATTCAGGGAGAGCCTTAGCCCAGAGGAGGAGGGTGGTACAGTCATTAAGGCATCAGGCTGGGATTCCAGAGACCCAAGTTTGTTCCTGACTCTGCCACACACTCCCTGTGTGACCCCAGGCAAGTCCTTTAGTCTCCGTGTACTGTTAGTCTCTGTATACTGCATTTTTCTGTGAATCCTTGGCCTTCCTTACTGCTTACCCTGTACTGCAAGGGTGTTTGTGAGGAGTCAAGCAGGCAAGGCTGCCCTGTTACAGGCTGCTGCTTAAGACTGCCAGTAATGAACTCTCCATGCTCTGACCTTTCCACCCAACGTTGGTGCTGCACCACGGGGCTTGGTGTGTGTCTACGTGGACCAGCTGGCAAGACAAAGGCTGTGGAGCTTGGAGCTGCTGCTGCTTTCATAGTCTCTATGGGGAGCTTTGCAATATAATTTTCTCTCCTACGACCAGACCCTCTGATTTCCATAGCTGGCTTCCCATCCCAGAGAGAACCAGGAGAGGAGGAACATGCCGGGAATCCACAGCACCCGCAGGAATGGGATGTGTCGGCTCTTGGTGCTGGTGAGTGACAGCTGGGTGGCAGCCGTGGGGAGATCTGGGTTCCAGGTTTGGTTCTGCTACAGACTTATTTGTGTGGTCCCAGACACGTGGCGTCAGATGAATTTTCTTCTGTGTTGCTTCCGGACCAGCCTCTGGGGTACATTTGTGCTGCTGGGATGGGGGCTCGTGTGCTTGCAGCCTGAGGGGCTGTCCCAGGAAGCTGCATTGGGACTTGGGCGGCCGGCTTGCTCTGAGCTGCTGCAGCTAGGCTGTCACCAGCCCCAGAGTCAGCTGCCTGGGGTATGTCTGCAGCCCTCACAGTCGTGAAACCAGGCCCTTGGTCTCTGCGTGCCATGGCTTGTTGTCTGGGAAGTGGGGGTTGCTGGAGGGTCATATTGCCATGTTGCTTCTGCTAGCTGAGCTCACTGCACCTTTCCAGGGCTCCCCCATTTCACCCTCATCTCCCTATGCCAAGGGTCCTTGGAGGGACCCTCCATCACTTCCCACCCCTTTATCATGCTTCTCTGCCCTCTTGCCCTCTCTGCTTGTCCAGACCTGGCCTCTGCCATCCTTTCCCCCTTCTCCAGCCCCGCACTCCCCTCTCCCCCCCCTGCATTTTGACATCTGTCTTTGGCCCTGCAAACTCTACAGAGAGCATGGGGTGAGCTAAGGCGCAGGGGCTGCCGTGCAGAGAGGTGTTGGTAGGGCCTGCCATCTGGTCCGTTACCCATTTTAGACCTGGTTGCATTGGCTGACTGCCTACTGCTTGTCTTCCTTCTTCCCCCTTTTTGGTTTTTGTTTTTTTCCTCATTTCCCCCTCTGAGGTTCTGCCAGGAACCTGGGAACTGGCAGGGCACGGTTGGGTTAGATGGAGCCAGGCCCCTGAGTTGAGGTGTGACCCTGACCCTGTGCATGGCCAGTTGCGTGCTCCCCTTCCTCAACTTCATCTGTGGTTGTCGAGGTTGTCTCTGCCCGCTGGCACGGCGGAGCTGTTGGGTGCAGGGATGTGTCTTTGGGTTGGCGCAGCACCCAACACGGTGGGGTCCTGGTCTGGTCCACAACCTGTGGACACTCGTGTAATGTGAACCGGTGCTTGGCTGCACTAGGAGGGAGGACTGCTGTGTCTCTGTCTCTCCCATTCCCATGATGGCATCTGCTCCCTGCTGAAGCCTTCGCTATTGAGAAACGGCCCCCCGGCCGAGAGCGAGTGAGCGAGTCTGTGTGCGAGGTCCTTTCCCCTGGTGTGACAGGGGTCTGGATTCTCTCTCTGTTCCAGGAGACCCGGAGGTCGTGGTCAAAACTGAGGAGCAGAGTCCTGATGAGTGTCCGGTGGGCAACGAGCAGGCTGGGGTGCCGTCCGGAGAGACGGCTTCCCGCAGCCTGTGGGGCAGAGAGGCCGGTGATTGCCTGGCGCCGGAGGATCAAGGTGAATCCCTTCAGTGTCCGGTCCTACCGCCACAGCCAGCAGACCCGAAAATCTCACAGGGGGCTGAACCAGGGCCCATGGGCACCTCGTGGAGCTGCGGTGATGCGGGGGAGCCACGTCCTTCTGCTCCGGCGGCGTCAACGCCCCCAGCTGGGAAGCCGCCAGCTTGCACCCAGTGCAGCAAGACCACACTGCTCCTGCACCAGAGCCCCCACAACCCAGCAAAGCCCCACCAGTGCTCCCAGTGCAGCCAGAGCTTCCACCACCCGTCCCGGCTCAACTACCACTACCGCACCCACAGTGGGGAGCGCCCCTACACCTGTGCCCAGTGCGGCAAGGGCTACGGGAGGAAGGAGCACCTGCAGAACCACCAGCGCCTGCACACGGGCGAGCGCCCCTTCCCGTGTGGCCAGTGTGGCAAGCGCTACAGCCGCAAGGAGTATCTGCAGAACCACCAGCGCCTGCACACAGGCGAGCGTCCCTACGTGTGCCCCGCGTGCAGCAAGAGCTTCATCTGCAAGCAGAGCCTCCTCAAGCACCAGCGCGTGCAGTGTGGTGAGCGCCCGTACCAGTGCAGGGACTGCGGCCGCAGCTTCCGCTACAAGGAGTCCCTCAAGGAGCATCAGCGGGAGCACGGCGCTAAGCCGCGGGAGCATGGCACTGAGCTGCAGCTGCCGGCGCCCAGCCCGGGGCTGGGGTCAGAGGCTGAAGTGGTGCGCGTGAAAGTGGAGCCGGAGGATGAATGACGATGAGGCTGGGCTCTCGCCGGTCTGTGGGGCTGGTGAGGGGAACGACTGCGTCTCTCCCAAGCGTGCTACGTGGTGCTCCGGGGCCACTGCCCCACGCTCTCCTTCCCTCCGTCTCCTTGCAGAGACCCCCCTCCATGGACCTGCGCTGAGCCCCCAGGGTGCACTCCTGCCTTACCCGTCTCAGCCGCGGGTGTGGGCGCCACCATGTCTGCAGCTCCCGGTCCTCTCGGTCCCCGCTGGAGCCGCACAACCTTCCCGGCTGGCAGCCTGCTCCGTTTCTGTCCTCCTCCCATGCCGCTCTTTCCTCCTTGATTTCTAAGTGTGTGGGAGGCAGGACGGATGCAATAAAGCCGTGTTCAGTTCTGCCGGGGTGAGGGTTTTCTTTGCGGCTGCCCTCGGGGCGTTGGGAGCAGCTTGCTGTGGGGGGACTTGGTGCGAGGCAAGGGGATGATGCTGCTGCCTGAGCTGGCAGCCATTTTGTTTCTGTGGCTGCTCCTGCTCTGCCATCCCACTGCTCGATGGGCTGGCCGCCATTTTGTTTCTGTGGCTGCTTCTACTTCTGTCTTTCCATTGATGAGGGACCAGCCGCCATTTTGTTTCTGAGCCTTCTCCAACTCTTTGTTTCCACTGATGAAGGGCTGGTTGCCATTTTGTTTCTGTGGCTTCTTCTACTCTGTGATTCCCGTGGTGGAGGGTCTAGCGGCCATTGTGTCTGTGTGGCTTCTACTGTCATCCCACTGGTTGAGGGACCAGATGCCATTTTGTTTCTGTGGCTTCTTCTACTCTGTCATCCCACTGCTTGAGGCTGTGGCCACCATTTTGTTTCTGTGGCTTCTACTCGGTCATTCCTGTGGTGGAGGGTCTAGCGGCCATTTTGTCTCTGTGGCTCTTCCTACCCCGTCATTCCTGTGGTGGAGGGACCAGCCGCCATTCTGTCTCCGTGGCTTTGCCTGTTCTGTTTTCCCACTGACTGGCGGGCGGGGGTCTTGGGGCTGGCTGCCATTGCACCCACGGGGCTTCGGGCTTGGGCATGCACCACAGGGGCTGGGTTTCAGGGGGCTAATCCCTGCGGGTAGCTGCCCTATGTGGGTTGGGGGGGGGAACTGGTGGGAGGGCAGCTAAAATCATCCAGTTTGGGGTTTAAATCCCAGGGTCTTGATTTGCAGGGGTGGTCAACACCCACAACCCCTGCACTCTTGCATCAAGCCCAGGTGAGCGCATAATTGAATTAATGACCAGTGGCCAACAGGGTTGTGTTTGACCTGATAGATGCAATTAGTCCCTCCCTTTGGTGTGGATTGGGCTGCAGTCAGGCAGCTCCTAGCGCTCCTCTGCACCATTGACTCTAGTGGCTTGGACATCTCTACTGTAGCTCTTTCTACACTACCGGCTGCAAAAAATAGGATTGTTTAGTCTGGAAAACAGAAAAGACTTCGGGGAGGTTTGATAGCCATCTTCAAATACCCAAAAGGTAGTGTCAATCTGGACTCGTAGTAGAGATGATATCTTTTATTAGACCAACAAGTTTTTTTGCAAAAAAAATTCCTTAATTGCAAGCTTTCGGGCATGAACGCCCTCCATCAGGCATCGGAGAAAAGATTGTAAAAGTTCTCCTGGGTAGAAATGAAAGTTCGTATTTCATAGGATTTCACAGAAGAGTCAGTAGATGGAAAACTCCTCTGGGCAGGCAGTTCATAGTTGGTCTGAAGCCTCTCACCTCCTGAAAGACAGTGTCTGACCCTGCTGCCTGGGGAGAGCTGCTGGTGTGCACTGCTTCTGGTGTGTGGGAAGCAATGCATGATCAGGATGGTCTGTCTCTTCCCAGGCTCAGCCCGTGGATGCAGTGGGTCTGTGTGTGTCCTCACCTGGACTCGGAGGTAAGAGTGGGAGGGGAAAGTGCCGCCTACCCCAATAATTTCAGCCTGGCGAGAGTAAACCAACCAACAGCCCTCCTGACATAGATATGTCGATGTGCCTTCTGCCTGCGGTGGCTCTTCTGGTGACTCTGGATCCAACTCAGGGATGTAGGAGCTGATGGGTCTTCTCCCCATGTGCATTTGCATGCATCTTGCTCAGAGAGCTGGTCTCATGCTCGGTGCCAGGAAGGGGTTTTTCCCCGGGGAGGGCTCTTGGTGCAGGTGCAGTTGACCCAATTTGCACCTCTTGTTATGCAGACTTGGGTGGGTTCCTTGGGGAGCACCTGGGAGAAGCCTGTTTTCTCACTCGTGGTTCTGGCACTGTGGTTTCTTGCCTGGTTTCTGTGCTGCTTCTCATTTGTAAGCCAAGGAAATACAGTCTAGATCAGTAGTTCTTAACCTTTTTTAGACTGAAGGCATACCTCCTTAGACCGCAGATCCCCCTTGGAAAATGTCAGTTCTTAGCTTTCACTCCTATTTTGAGTATGGAAAAATACTTGAGCAATATTGTGTTGCAAAAAACTCAGCAAGCCCAGAGCAGGCCAGAGTGTTTGTAATGCTTTGGGTTCCTATTGGAAATCTCCGGGTTTATTATGTGAATCCCATATGTTGGTGTTTGCACACCTAACGGCTAATATTGCGCAGCATCTCACGGATCCTTAAAAGGATCTTGCAGCAAACCAGGGTGCCATGGGAATCACCAGTCTAGATCAGCAGCCAGAAACCTTTTCAAGCCACAGGGAAGAACAGCATGGCTGCAGTCCAACATGGGCTGGGTGTCTTCTGCGGTGTATTGAGAGCATGGGAAAGAGGTGTGTTGCAGCTGGGAGCTGTGCCTACATTCCTGCAGCTTCTCAGCTGCAGGGTGAGCGCAGCTTCCAGGTAAGGGGAAGCTGCGCCAGGGCCAGGCAGCTGGAAGCTGCATCCATGCTGCAGCCACTTCTGTAGCACAGTTGGGAGGAGAAGGGAAGGGGAAGAGGGAGGGAAAAGATCCATCAGGGTGGACACAACTTCCAGCTGCCCAGCTCCAGTGTGGCTCGTCACCAGCTGGGAGCTGTGCCCAGGGAGAAGTAGCAGCAGCAAGGGCACAGCTGGAAGTTGTTTGGCCCCAGCACAGCTCCTCACTATTTACCCCTGGCCTGGGCACAGACAGCCCTGGGACCCTGTGGGCCAGATCTGGCTTATGGGCCATATGTTGCTGATCTCTGCGCTAGACAAAAGTACCAAGGTGGATACACAACTGGTTGGATCATTGTGCTCAATGACTAGTCATTAATGTCATTGTCTAGTTGGGAGGACGTCAAAGGGAGTTCCCCAGGGGTGCATTCTGGGTCCAGCATTGTTTAATATCTTCATTAGTAATTTGGAGGATGGGATTGAGCGTGTACTTAGCAAATTTGCAGATGACCTGCAACTAGGTAGAGTTGCAGACACTCTGGAGGGCAGGGCTGGGATTCAGAATGACTTTGATAAATAAATGGTCATAAATGGTTCAAAATCATAAACTACACAAATAGTTCAAAATCAAATGATGAGCTTGAGCAAGGAGAGGTGCAAAATCCTGCACGTAAGATGGAACAATTGTATGCACAAATGCAGACTGGGGAACGACTGGCTCGGCTGCAGGACTGCAGAGAAGGATGGGGGGTTACAGTGGGGCCATAAGCTGAATATGAGCCAACAGTGTGCTCTTGTTGCAAAAAAAAACCCAACAGCATCCTACACTCTATAAATAGGAGTGTCACTTGCAAGTCAAGGGAAGTGATTTTTCCACTCGATTCGGCAGTGGTGATGCCTTCCCTGCAGTACGGTGTCCAGTTTTGGGCCCTGCACTTCAAGCAAGATGTGGACGGAGTCCAGGGGAGAGCAGTAAAAATGATTAGAGGCTTGGGAAACAAGACTTATGAGGACAGGCTGAAAAAAATTGCATTATTTAGTCTGGAAAAAGAAAAGACTGTGGGGAGATTTGATAACAGTCTTCAAATACCTGAAAGGTAGTTATATAGAGAATGGAGATAGATTACTCTCTGTCTCTGCAGGGGACGAGACAAGGAACAATTGTCTGAAACCGAAGAGGTGGAAATCTATGTTGGAGATTAGGAAAGACATCCTCACTCTGCAAATAGTTCAGTACTGGACTGGAACAGGCTGCCTAGAGAGGCTGTGGAGTCTCCATCCTGTGAAGTGTTCAGGAGCAGGGATGGTTTAGACAGGGCTGATCCTGTCTTGAGGAAGGGGCCGGACTAGATGTGATCTCCTAAGGGCCCTGCCAGCCTGACTTTGCTGTTATTCTATGATTTGTCCTTGTGCTGGGAGGCTGCTGCTGTCGGGAATGCCAGACAGACTTCGCTTGGGACCTCATGGCACCTCGAGGGGGGCCAAGGATGCCTCTCTGTCTCTTGGTTGTGTGTGTGTGTGTTATCTGCTGGGGTGAAGAAAGGCCAGATGTTATCCTGTATCTGGAAGGCTGGGGGGAGGAAATGCAAAGCCCAAGCAGTTTGGGAATCGAAGGCAATCCTCAGCTGATTCCCATTAGCTGGGAGCTAATGGGGGTCTTCCTGTGGGGAGCCATGAACCCAGAAGCTTTTGCCTGCTGGTGCTTTCTCCTGTGCATCAGTGAGCACCAGCTGTCCGGTGTGGTAGAAGGCATCCTTTCAAGCATGATGACACACATGGGTTATAGGGAGTGGAGCTGAGGAAATGACCATGGGGAGATTTTGTCTTTCCCCCAGTGAGAGTCACTTCTGCATGAGCACGGGGGGCGGCTCACCTGCCGGCTCATGAGAGAACCTTTTTCTGGAGTCCTTATGTTTCCCTTTACTCAGCCTTTCCCTGTGGGCATCTGGGATGACTCCTGGGCCTGGTAGCAGGACGTCCTGATCAGAGGAGGCAGCATGACATGATAATCCCAGAGCTTTATCAAGGTCTTGTTGCAACAGGTGCGGTGTGAAGCACTGCCAGCATCAGGCATTGCTGAGATTGTGTGAGCAGGGACCAGTGCAGGGAGGATACGGTAGGGTCCTAATCCACCTGAAGAGAACGTGGTCTTTTAACACAGCCTTCTGCAATCGGTACAAATCCTAGTCTACCTGCCAGGTGTCTGAGTGTGATCCTATCTCACCCTGCTCGAGTTCCTTGAAAGCCATAAACAGTGGATGAGTTGTTCTCCTCGCTGCTCCTTGTAACTTAGCCTCGTGGCTCAGATTACAGTGTGTTACAAAAATGGATGCATTAATGTGTTTTCAAGGACTTGAGCGGGGTGGAATAGGACCCGACTTGGGTTCCTAAGCCCACAGGCGAACAGCTGGCCTGGTATTTCCCAAACCGAGTGCTGGACTTAGAAGCTGCTGGAATTGGGTTGGAAACTTTGTAATGTTTGAAGTTCTGGTAAAAAATATTTCAGAGGGATATTAACTGTTTCTGCTTGTTTTGACCACTTTGAGCTGTCTTCCAAACTATCAGCTCCAGTTCCTGCTTCAAGTAGCTGCTGTCTCTCGACGTCCTCCTCCCATCTTATACCAGCGCGGCAACTCAGCCAGCCCAAATCGGTTTCCCTGCTGCAGCAGCAGTTCAGCACCCCAGCCCTCTGATCCTGCCCTCTTGTTTGCAGTCTCAGACGCAGCAGGCTGCTTGTCTCTTTGGTGGACGTGGTGCATTTGATGTCATCTCAGTTTGGAAAGGCTAAAGATAGGGACATGGGAACAAAACGGAACAGACTTAGCCTGGAGTCCGGGGACCCCGCAGCTGCCAGCAAGCAAGTGAAAACTGCCCTTACAGCAACGTTTCGTGTTTCTCCTTCAGATGACCCTTGGCCATCTGTCCAGCAGAGCCGTGAACCAGACACGCCTACGATAGTCTCCAGGTGAAAGAGTGGGCTGCTGGTGCGAGTAGCACTTGGCAGCCTCACGATATCCCTTGCTGGGCTCTGGACATCCTCCCAGTCTCCATGAACACTTGATACCTCGAATGACTGGCAGACAGAAGTGAGCTAATAGTGACAGGAAAATAGAAGTGCATTCAGGCCCTGGCCTGTGGGGCTTGGCGATCACACGGAGCCCTGGCACAGGGCTGGGCAGGGAATGCAGCCACTGGCATGGGCAGAAGGGGTGGGGGAGTTGCAAGGTGGCCCTGAAGTGGAAGAGGATGGGAGGGAGGTGCAGGGGGAACCTTGGATCAAGGAGAGTGGAGGAGCTCCTCGTGAGCTTAGCAAGCTTGGCTGGCAGGACTTGGCTCTGACATGTGGGAGCCTCTGGCCCAGGCCTCAGCAGACAGCACTGAAGGAGAAAGGGGCTGAGCTGTGCAGGAGGAAGAGCTGCGGCTGGGGAGGAGGATCTGGGACATGAGCAGCAAGCTGTGATGCCACCTGGGGGGGACCCTTGCTGCCCTCTCTCTCCCAGGCTCTGGCTCTGATGCTGGATGCGCAAACCTAGAGCCCTTTTTCTTCAGGCGCTGAGGACTCAGGTTGCTGGGTGTTGAGTACCATGATCCAACCCTGATTCAGCTTTGCTGTGCCAGGTGTCAAGGGATCAGGGCCTCCCAGCAAAGTTCATAGATTTCATAGACATCAGGGCTGGAAGGGACCTCGGGAGAGCATCGAGTCCAGCCCCCTGCCCAAAGGGCAGGAAGTCAGCTGGGGTCATAGGATCCCAGCAAGATAAGCATCCAATTTACTCTTGAAGGTGTTCAATGTTGGTGCTTGAACCACCTCCTCTGGCAGACTGTTCCAGACCTTGGGGGCTCGGACAGGAAAGAAATTCTTCCTTATGTCCAGCCTGAAACGGTCTTGCAGGAGTTTGTGACCGTTCGACCTCGTCATCCCGTGGGGCGCTCTGGTGAACAGACGTTCCCCCAGATCCTGGTGGTCACCCCTGATACATTTATAGGTGGCCATCAGATCACCCCTGAGCCTACGCTTTTCCAGACTAAAGAGTCCCATGGCTCTCAGCCTGTCATCATAAGATCTGTTTTCCTGACCTCTGATCATGCGCGTGGCTCTCCTCTGGACTCTCTCAAGCTTCTCCACATCCTTTTGAATTGTGGAGCCCAAAACTGGACGCAGTACTCCAGCTGTGGCCTCACCAAGGCCGAGTACAGGGGGAGAATGACGTCCCGGGATTTGCTCGAGAAGCATCTATGGATGCAAGCCAGCGTTTTGGTCGCTTTACTAGCCGCAGCATCGCATTGGAGGCTCATGTTCATCTTGTGGTCAATGATGACCCCCAAGTCTCTTTCTTCTGTAGTGCTAACCAACGTAGCACTGCCGAGCCTATAAGGATGCTGCAGGTTTTTCCTCCCAAGGTGGAGAACCTTGCATTTTTCAGTGTTAAACACCATGAGGTTCTCGTCTGCCCATTTGCTGAGCTTGTCCAGGTCAGCCTGGATCACCCGCCTGTCCTCTGGCGTGGATGCTTTGCCCCAAAGTTTGGTGTCATCGGCGAACTTGGCCAGTCCACTCCTGACTCCAATGTCCACATCGTTAATGAAGATGTTGAACAGTATGGGTCCCAGGACAGAGCCTTGAGGGACCCCACTGGTCACAGGGCACCACGATGAGTGACTGCCATCAATCACAACCCTCTTCTCGAACTCCCATCTCCCTGGGGTCACGGTCCCCGAGGGCCTAACTGACTAGTCTCTTGAGCTTGTCAAAGTCGGCTTTTGTGAAGTCAAGGACTTCTGTGTTGCTGACTGACTTGCCAGCTTTACGGTGGATGGTGAAGGTGATCAGCTCGTGGTCGCTGTCACCCAGCTTCCCATCGATCACTAGGTCACCGATTAGGTCGTCCCCCGTAGCCAGTACCAGGTCGAGCAGCGCTTTGCCTCTCGTTGGCCCATAGACTTCTTGAGTCAGGTAGAGGTCATCCACGCACGAGAGAAAGCTTTGCACCTGCTCGGATTTAGCTGAGTGATCTTCCCACGAGATATCCGGGTAATTGAAGTCACCCATGACAACCAAGGTCCTGGAGCAAGCGGCCTCAGTCAGTTCCCGGGCGAACTCCTGGTCAAGCTCAGGACTTTGAGTGGGAGGTCTGTAGTAGACTCCTGCCGTTGTGTCCCCTGTGCCGAATTCCCCACGAATTTTTACCCAGAGGGTCTCTAGCTGTCCATGCCGGTCGCCAACATCAGCTTGCAGGGACATGTAGCTTTCCTTCACATAGAGAGCTACACCCCCGCCGCTTTTGTCAACACGATCCCTCCTGTACAGGGTATAGCCCTCTATCCCCGTGGTCCAGTCCTGGGTGGAGTCCCACCAGGTCTCCGTTATCCCAATGACATCATATTTCTTTGCACTGAGCAGGAGGACGAGCTCCTCCTGCTTGTTGCCCAGGCTCCTGGCATTAGTGTACAGCCAGGCAAGTGTGCCCTTGGGGGCTCTTGCCTTGCCCACAGATTGTGCCAGGGCTGGGGCAGGGGTGGGCTCCCTTAAGTGCCTTGGTCCGCTGGCTTTGCAAGGGCCGTTCAGCGGGCCAGCAGTGGCAGTAGTCCCCCCATCCCCCAGCGGGCTTAGTTTAAAGCCCGGTGGAGCAGGTCAGCCAGCCTGGCTGAGAAGAGCCTCCTCCCCAGGGGAGAGAGGTGGAGGCCATCTCTTCCCAGCAGCTCGCTGCCTCTCTCGCCAGAGAGCGGGCTGTGGTCATGGAGGCCAAAGCCTTCCCGATAACACCAGTGCCGCAGTCTTTGGTTCACCGCGTGGATCCTCCTCTCCCTCCTCAGCCCATAGCCCGAGACTGGGAGGATCGACGAAAACACCACCTGAGCTCCCAGACCCCTAAGCCCCACTCCCAAATCCCTGTAGTGCCTCATGACCTGGCTGGGGGTGCTCCGAGCCGTGTCATTGGTGCCCATGTGAATAAGGAGGATGGGGTGGTGGTCTGTGGGCCGGAGGAGCCCTGGGATCCTCTCCGCAATGTCTCGGATGCGGGCCCCTGGGAAGCAGCAGACTTCCCGGGCTAAGTGGTCAGGGCGGCAGATTGCCCCTCAGTGCCCCGCAGGACGGGGTCTCCCACAACAAACATCTCCATCTTCAGCCCAGTCCCTGCTCCCTGCCCTTTTCTGCCAGTGGCTGGGTACCGTTAGCTCCCAGAGCACTTACCCTGCGCCCAGTTGCAGATCCTCTGGTGCCTGGCCCTTGAAACATGGCCCCACTGAAATCAGAGGCTCCCTTGACTCTTGCTTGGTCTGCCCCCACAGCACTGAAAGGATCATAAGACGCAGTATTCCTAGCATCCACCTCACCACCGCCTGAAGGAGACCCCTGCCCAAGAACCATCCCCATCAGAGCATCACATAGAGAGTAAGCTCTTAGGGCAGGGGCTGTCCTTTTGGTCTGAGTCTGGTCTATGACTGGGGCTCCAGGACTTCCCATGGTGCATACCATCATCATCATCATCATCATGAAGAAGGCTGTTCAGAGCTCTTCTGCAGGACCCATGACTTAGAAGCCTTGTGCTTTATTCCTGGTTTTGCTGCTGATCTACTGAACAGATTTGGGAAAGCCCCTTGATAGCTGGTGCCTCTGTTACCCCATGGTGAAGCAATAATGGGGCCCTCACCTGAGATCTGGCACTGAGAAGCACTAGGTAAGAGCTGAGGCTAAGGTCCCTGTGCTTGATTTCTGCAGTATGGGACCAATATATCTGCAAGTGGGGAATGATTTTGAGCATCTGGTTTGATTTCCTGAAATGCTCTGCATCCCAAACCATTGCCTGTTACTGCCAACACTTGTCTTGGTATGCTGGCAGGGGAAACTGAGCTTACAGATCTACAGGTATCAGGTTCCTTGCTGCATGAGCTAAACTGCTCAGCCCTCTTGATTTGAAACCAGCTGTGACTGTGTGGGCCAGCTGCTCGGGTGGGCTGAGAGATGCTATAGCTATGAGTTATCTTACAGCCTTGGTATCTTAAGGGGCTTCAAAACTCCATCTTTTTGGCTTTGCAGGGAGGAAGGGGGAATCTCCCACTGCAGAGAGAGAGACTAGGTCTTGGAGCAGAGGAGCTGGTCATTGTCCTGGGAGTGGTGCTGGCAGAGGAGGGTTGTGCTCACGTAGGAATGGCTGCTGTCCGCCTGAGCCGCTGCCTGGTTGACTAGGGATGTTCTGCACATCTAGTTCCTTCAGAGAGCGAGCTCCATCTGCCAGCACTAGTGTAACCTGCTGCACAAGCAGCAAGACAGCTACTCTTTGAACTCTGACAACAGGCACCTCCAAAGCCTGCTAAGCAGATGCCTGGCTAGCAAGCTCTGAGCCCTGGGCAGAGTTGCTGGAGAGCAGGGATTACCACGCGGCAGGGGGTGGGACTGTCAGTCTTACCTGCGCCCTCTCTAGTCAGCACCTGTGCCCTGCGTGCCTGCTCCTAGCTCCCATGGTGCTGTTAAGAGTCCAGGGACAATTGATAGTGGATCCTCAGTTCTCCCTGCTTCCCCCTATAAAACAGGAAGCAGGCAGTATTCCTGCTGCTGACTGTGCTGAAAAAGCTTCAGGCCTTTTGCACAGCTGCTGCACAGAGCATTTACACTGCAAGGGGCTGCACTGGTCTCTCAGGATCTTGTCCCAGCTGCTAGCCGGGCCAGCGCTGCCCTAGACCCATACAGCAGTGCGGGTCTGGCCCCGGCTGTGACACCTGTGCTGTGTGAGCCTGAGAACAGTGTTACCTCCTGGGTCTACGTGGCACCTGAGGCTTGGGGATACAGTGGGGCCAGGGGTTGTCTGGTATGGGGATGAGTGCTCACTTGCTGTGGCTGAGCCCTTCTCTTGGGACAAAAGAAGGTGGAAGTGGGGCCTGAGTGGGGTGTGGGAGCGAGGGTGGCTCCTATATGTTGACAGAGGAACTCCACATCCAGCATGCGAGGGCTCGAGTGCATGTGCAGTGCATGGGGGACCAGGGATAGCTTTGCAGGCTAGGAGTTTTATGGACATGGGCTCTATCCCACATGACTCCCCTTAAAATGGAGAGCCTGGATTTAGGCCCTGGCCTGGTCCCAACCCAGAGGTTGAGTTTTAAAGGGACCACTTCTGAGCTTCCCTCTTGGTCTGAACTGTGCCTCTACCCAGACCAGCGTCTTGGGCCCAGGCTTGGGTTTGGAGACTGTCTGGACCCAGGTCTAAGCCGCTGGCCATGCTGCGCTGGTGCTGCTCCATCACTGACTCCCTCAAGTCTTGTCTGTCTGATCGGGTGGCTGCACTTGGGTACCCCATAGCCTCGTTCTGCCCTGCGCTGTCTGGGTGCAGTGAGCAGTGGGGCTTGCTCCCCATCACACAGTGCAGAGCTGGGTTCTGCTGGGAGCAGAAGTGGGGCAGGGCTTCTCACACAATGAGAGCTGCCAGCACTTGGACTGCACAGCCAGCAGCCAGGACCTTCTACCGTGTATTCAACCAGACCTGCGTCTTCCATGCTGCAGGGCAAAAGGGTTGGACAGGGCTGATCCTTCTTTAGGCTGAGGGTTCAACCAGATGTCACTTCTGGAGGTCCCTTCTAGCCCCACTTCTCTATGATTTTATGACAGTCCTCATCCCCCTGCTTTATCTGTGGCGGGTTAGGATGCTTTTGGTGTCTTTGGGCAATATACCTTGTCACTATGAGCCAGAGTTGACTGTTTAGTTTTAGAACTAGCTTAGGGAAGGATTTATATGGGATGCTTTAGATTGTGATGGACCTGCCTAAGGCAGGAGGTTGGACTTGATGACTTCTGGAAGTCCCTGCCAGCCCTGCTTCTCTATGATTTTATTGTCAGATGCTAAAGGATGAGGCTGGGCTTGGGAGCAGGCTAGGTTTGCGTTAGCCAAGGGTAAATGGCGGACTGTGTTTTAAGGCAAAGGAAGGATTTTTTGCCTTCCTGGACCAAATGTTTGTGGAGCATCTAGACTAACATTTGCAGTCCACTGCACAAGGGTGGAAAGGGGCTGGAGCTGTGCTCTTGGCTGAGGTCACCAAGCGGAGGGGCAGAGAGGAGGCAAGGCTTATGCCTGGGGTGCTCCCAATGAAAGGTGGAAGGGGGCTGAGTTGGGCTGTCTCACTAAAGCGCTGGAGGGACTTGGAGGGAGGTACAGGACAGAATGGAGCTGTGGGAGCCAAGCCTTTTGCAACAGGAGTAGTGGAAAGACCTGGGCTGTTGCTGTCCCGCTTTGTGACAGGAGTGTGGGGACCAGCAGGAAGGGCAGGTCATTCTCCTTTCCCCGCCCAGGGCACCCAACTGCCCAGCTGGATTTTCTGCCCTGGATGGAGCATTGATGGCCATGGATGGGGGAGTGACTGGATCTCTCTCATCTCTGACAGCAGACAGTGCTCCCCATCTGAGCCCGGCTGGCAGACCTGGCATCATGGGAAGAGGAGCCAGCCTCATAGGCTGTGCACCCGAAAGACTGAAAGGCATGAGATCCCATGCCCAAGAGCAACAGTGTGTGGTGGTGACTGGCAAGTCTGCCTTGCAGGGGATGGGTGCCTCCATCTGCCAGCTTGATTTGCCCATGTTTTACAATGGGGATTTCCTAGGCTTCTGGGCTTTGCTGGTTGCCTCATCCTTGCTTCCAGCTGCATATGGCAGAGGACTTTTAAGCCTTCCTCAGATGCATTGGGTGTTGGCTGCAGCCCAAGCTAGGGACTTTAACCAGGCTGTGCCAATTCTCCTGCTGGGATTGAAACCCAGAGGTTTCTGGCTAGAGAGTCTTTCCTCTCTGCTTAGGATCAGACCGACACTGCATTTGGGGTCAGGAAGGAACTTTACCCCATGTTCAGATTGGTGCAGACTAGTGGGGTTGGGGATTGCCTTCCTCTGTAGCTGAGGGTGTAGACTCTCCCTGGGATCTCTTGAGCGTATGTTAACAATCTTGTACACAAACCGGATATTGGCTGCCGTGGTTCCCCTGCTTTCCCTCTCCTTTCATGCCTGAGGGCTCACACACAAAATCCTAGAAAGGTTTGATGTGTTGGGGACTCTGAGCTCTTCCCATCAATCTGTACATGCTGGAGAGTGGCTGCATCAGGAGGCAAAGGGTTTTGGATGGAGGTGTTGCCTCACCAAAGCCCTGAAAGCCCATGTGATATAGGAATCCCACCAGCAGTCCACATCCAGGCACAGTTTCACAACTAAACACGAGCTTCACATCCATCAAAGATGCACTCATGTGAGAGGCCACCTCAGTATAACACTTGCAGGGACTCCATGTGGGAAGGAAATCCAATTTACATGCTGTGTGTGAGAGCAGCTTGGTCTCCCCAGCCCACCTGGCTACAGGTGAGTCAAGTGCAAATGTTGGTCTGATCTTGAAGGTATCATGGTGGCAAGGATCCATTCAAGCCTGGGAAGAGCTGCAGTTCCACGCAATGTCTCAAGAGAAACCCCCAGAGGAGAGGCTGCCTGGACAGGGTGGAGAAGAGAAGGGGCAGCCCTTCTGGTTTATCTAACACACTACTTACCCTGTGCAAGAGAACTCCTTGGATTGACCATGGGCACAGATTCCCAAGGGCAGCAGTGGATTCTTCATCCCTTGGGACTACCTCAGTATGTATCGTGGTGTCCATGCAGCAGGGAGAGATCCATGCACAGAGTGCCAGAAGAGCCTTTGCTCCATGTGTTCGTTGCTTCTGTCTGCACTGGTGGATACACATGGCACAAATACCCTGCGTGGGAGAAGAGCTGCATCTCTTCAGCTCAGCCACAGTACAGAAAAGCCACGTAATCAAGTTGTATAAGCATTGGGCAAGAGATGGTTTTGGAGCAGTGCCCTGCCTTCCTGCGGGGGTTGGACCAGACAACCTCAAGGTGCCTGGTCAGAGTTGGGGAGTGTCATGCAGAAGGTGTTTGTCCTCAAGCATGTCCCCTGCATTCATGTTTCATAGTTTCATAGTTTGTAGGGTTGGAAGGGACCTGAGCAGATCATCTAGTCCGACCCCCTGCCATGGCAGGAAAGAGTACTGGCGTCAAATGACCCCAGCAAGATGTTCATCTAACCTCCTCTTAAACACCCCCAGGGTAGGGGCCAGCACCACTTCTCTTGGAAGCTGGTTCCAGACCTTAGCCGCCCTGACCGTGAAGTCGCGCCTCCTGATATCTAGCCTAAATCTACCCTCTGCCAGCTTGTGACCGTTATTCCTGGTCACTCCTGGAGGTGCTCGGGGAAACAGTGACTTCCCCAATGCCTGCTGGTCCCCCCTGACTAGTTTGTAATAGGCCACAAGACCCCCCTCAGCCTTCTCTTGTGGAGGCTGAACAGGTTCAGGTCCCGCAGCCTCTCCTCATAGGGCCTGCCCTGCTGTCCCCTGATCATATGAGTGGCCTCCTCTGGACCCTTTCCATGCTGTCAACATCCCTCCTGAAGTGCGGCGCCCAGACCTGGACGCAGTCCTCCGGCTGCGGCCTGACCAGTGCCTCATAGAGGAGGAGGATCACCTCCCTGGACCTGCTCGAGATGCATCTGTAGATGCACGACAAGGTGCGGTTGGCCTTCCTGACCGCCTCCCCACACTGCCGGCCCATGTTCATCTTGGAGGCAATGATGACCCCCAGATCCCTTTCCGCCTCCGTGCTGACAAGAGGGGAGTTCCCCAACCTGTAGGTATGGTGCCGGTTCTTCCTCCCCAGGTGCATCACCTTGCACTCGTCTGTGTTGAAGCCCATCCTATTCTCATCCGCCCACCCTTGTAACCTGTCGAGGTCTGATTGTAGCCTGTTGCATCCTTCCAGTGTGCCCACGTCCCCCCACATCTTAGTGTCATCAGCAAATTTGAACAGGGTGCTTTTTACCCCCTCATCCAAATCGCTGATGAAGATGTTGAACAGTGTGGGCCCCAGGACTGAGCCCTGCAGAACCCCACTGCCCATGTGCAAACACTCAGCATGCAACACGTATGGGGAATGTTTATCTAACACACTTCTTACCCTGTGCAAGAGAATTCCTTGGATTAACCATGGGCACAGATTCCCAAGGGCAGCAGTGGATTCTTCATCCCTTGAAGCCTTGACCTCTATGGGCTTCACAGAGAGACAACAGGCCAGAATGACCTGTTATACACAGTGGTCACAGTCCCTGTGGCCTGTCCCTTGATGAACCTAACTTCCTTAGGAACATACCTAATAGGGAGAGGACCTGTAGCTAGAAGGCCAAAGTGTTTCACTACTGATGTCCAAATTGCAGCTCATGGGTCCCATGCCAGGACCACCTCTGTTCTAGTGGATGGTTTCCCATTTGCACTGGGAATTACCTGATGTTTCCAGTGCAGATCCTGGGAAAGCCATAGCATTGATTTCTGGCTGTTCTGACTATCCCTGGCCAATTTCTAGTCCCTAGACACACTATGATGGTGGACCTTGCCTCTCTGTATCCTTTTATAATCTCCCAAAGAGCTGTAAATACCCCGACTTTCCCACCTGCCACATCTTGGATGTTGTTATAATAAGTTCTGCTTTATGATATCACTTGTTGGGAGGGTTGTTATATATATATATATATATATTTGTTGTTTTATTTTGCTCTTTGGGTGTCTCTATTAGGAATCCTGGTATTATAGAGGAAAACTTCACTCGATTATTCCCACACACTCGCCGATATATATATTCACAATCAGATGCAGGTTAACACTTGTCTTTATCTTTATTCTTTATAACGCTATACAAACTTTCATTATCTTTAAACAGAAGTGGTCCTTTTTTTTTAACAATTATATCAACTTTATAATTCTATCTACATACTGTTCTTATTTAACCTTTATCAGTTTGGTTGGACTGAACTTGGTGTTAATAAACAAAGTCCCTTTAACTCTGGTTTGTCTGTTTATTTCCTTTTTTTTTTTTTTAGAGCAGGCTTTTCTCTTCAAGCTTTGTTATTTCTCTCTCTTTACTTTTACTTTTGCTATCCTGAGTGTGTACCTTTCATCTGGTGCGTGCCTGAAGCCTTGAATCCTTGTGGTCAGCACTCAGTTGTTTTCACTAAGCTTGTGGGAGTGAGTCAGTTCACTCTTCTCTTTTTTATTTATCTGTTTACTTTTCAGCATGGCTGCCGACCGCATCTCCGGTGCCTCTTCGAGGATCTGCCCCTCTTTCTCTGAGCTCCGCTCTCTCCAGCGGCAAGAAAAATCCTGAGGTAAGTATCTTATCTCCTGGAGATCTTCTTTCTCCCTCACTTTCTCCTTCAGATGCTCTTTCTTTCTTCTCCCTTTCTGAGACTTCCTTCTCCTCTTTCTTTTCTTTTTCCAGAGCTTCTATCCTAATATGGTAATGGCTCCGGAAGCGGCATTCTCTGGCTCTTTTGGCCGCGTTGCTGTTTACTCTTTCACACACACCTAATCCCCATCCTCCAGCTGCCTTCCAACTCCTGGATTGAAGACTGAGATGAAGATGCATGTGGAAACTCCTCAGTGCAGCCGCAGTGCAGAAAAGCCATATAAATGAGCCATAGGGGCTGTTTGGGAGAAGACTCCTGCATTTCTACAGGGGACCATAGGGAACTACAGAAAGATCTGACACTCTTGAGCAAATGGGCAACTAAATGGCAGATTGTAGCAGCGGAGACTGACTAGTCACTAACCCAATTGTATTCATAGGGTTTCCACTCTGCTGTCTGCTGATTTTTATCACCCACCATGCCTTGGAGTTAGCATTGCAAACAGAAGGGCTGTCCACCTTGTTAGTGGGTTCCCGCAGTGCTAGCTCTCACGATGGGCTCTCTCCAGGGCTCCTCCTCCCCTACACCCTGGACTGTCATTCACCCCATTGATGTATTCAATGATCGCTGGCCAGCTATGAAGAATTGTCCGTGTGATTTTTCTTTTCATCCAATCCCTGGGTTTCTTTAGAGGATCAGCCTCTGGTCAAGTCCAGGTCAACTGAACCATCAGTGAAAATTCAAGATAAATTAATAAATAAAGTGTCTGATTCTCTATTAGATGAGCCTCCTACTCTCAAGATAGTGCCAGTTGAAATTGAGTCCTTTATTATCCTGAATTACTCTCTTCTTGCTTAATTTCCTGGCCCTTGGCCTATCTAGCTGCTCAGGTTACTCCTGATGCAGGCCACACCTGAATGTCCTTTTTTGTCTAAATCCCCTTGGTTAATTAACAGAACTCATGCAGCACAGTCTGCTGTCAATTCAGTCAGTCCTGCTACGGACTTTGTGCCCCTTTTTTCACTCATATTTGGAGCCCCCTTCGACGCAGTCCTGGCTCCAGTCAGGTAAGTTCCTTCTTTTTAGGATCCTAACCCTCAGTTTGCCATCCCCAAACAGGCCTCCGAACTGCAATAAACAGACTTTCTGGCCTTAATTAGCCCCAATCTTTGACTGCTTTACACACAGACTGAAGTATCCTGTTTTTGCCATCTCGCTCTCTCACTCCTGCTTTTCCATCTAGAATTCATTGGCCACCTGTCACGGAGGACCCACATCCCTTGCTCTCTTTGGGCTTCTGGGTGTAATCCCTACCAGCTTGCCATGAACTGGAACAGCAACAATCTCAGGAAACTTCTTGCATCACTTCCATCGTTTGGGAGCCACCATCTTCCTACACAGATGCAATTTAATATAGGTGAGTGTCAAGTGATGCTTGTGAATGGTTGTGGACTCTCCATCCTTGGAGGTGCTGAAGACCCGAGTAGACAAAGACTTGGCTGGGATGATGTAGTTGGGGCTGGTCCTGCTTAGAGCAGGGGTTTGGACAAGTTATGACCTCCTGAGGTCCCTTCAACCCTCATTGTCTATGAGTCTAAAAATAAACCAAACTGTACATGTACTATGATGGTATGACTACACTATATTCATAGTTTCATAGTTTCATAGTAGCTAGAGTCGGAAGGGACCTAGGTAGATCATCTAGTCCGACCCCCTGCCTTAGCAGGAAAGAGCACCGGGGTCAGATGACCCCGGCAAGGTGCTCATCTAACTTCCTTTTAAAAATCCCCAGGCTAGGAGCCTGCACCACTTCCCCTGGAAGCTGGTTCCAGGCCCTAGCCGCCCTGACTGTGAAGTAGCGCCTCCTAATATCTAATCTAAACTTACCCTCCGCCAGTTTGTGACCGTTATTCCTGGTCACTCCTGGCAGCGCACGGGGGAACAGGGACTCCCCCAATACCTGCTGATCTCCCCTGACCAGTTTGTAGCAGGCCACAAGGTCCCCCCTTAACCTTCTCTTGTGGAGGCTAAACAGGTTCAGGTCCCGTAGCCTATCCTCATAAGGCCTGCCCTGCTGACCCCTGATCATACGAGTGGCCCTCCTCTGAACTCTTTCCATATTGTCCACGTCCCTCTTGAAGTGTGGCGCCCAGAACTGGACGCAGTACTCCAGCTGCGGCCTGACCAGTGCCGCGTAGAGGGGGAGGATCACCTCCCTGGACCTGCTCGAGATGCATCTGTGGATGCATGACAGGGTATGATTGGCCTCCTTGACTGCCTCCCCACACTGCCGGCCCATGTTCATCGTGGAGTCAATGACGACTCCAAGATCCTTTTCCGTCTCCGTGCTGTTACCACACAGGAAAGAGATCTGGGAGTCATTGTGGGATCCGGGGTCAGGAAGGAATTTTACCCCATGGTCAGACTGGTCTGGACTGCAGGGTTTTTGCCTTCCTCTGTAGTGGGGTGTGTAGTCTACCTGGGATCCCTTGAGCATATATTAACGATCTTTCATAGAAGCAGGACGTTGGCTGCTGTGGTTCCCCTCCTTTACCTGTGGCAGATTTGGGTGTGATGTCTGGTGTTGCGGCAGAATTGACATTAGTTTTACAAAGAAGTGATATGATGGATTTGTATAGGATGGTTTGGATAGGGCTGATCTTGCCTTAGGCTAGATGTGACGTCTGGAGGCCCCTTCCAGTCCTACTTCTCTATGATTTCCTCAAAACATCCGCTTAGTGCTCAGCAGCCATCAAAAAGGCAGCCTAATGTTAGGGATGATTAAGAAGGGAATTGTAAGCAAAATGTAAAGTATTATCATGCCCTTTTATAAATCCACGGTGCATCCATGCCTTGAATCGTATGCCCAGTTCTAGTCCCCACTCCTCACAAAGGATAGAGAAGAACTAGAAAAGGTCCAGAGAAGGGGAACAGAGATGACTAATGATAGGCCTGGCCTGGTCAGTTTAGAGAATAGACACTTGAGGTGGGGCCAGGAGAAGGGTTTACAAAATACCAAATTGTGAAGAGAAAGTTAATAGGGATTTATTATTGACTCTCCCAATACAAGAATGAGGGACCACAGAGTGAAACGAGTAAGTTGTAAGTTTAAAATGAACACAAGGAAGTTCTTTTCCACCCTACATGTTACTAAAGTGTGGAAGTCGTGGCCACCAGACATGGTGGAAGCTGGGAGCGTAGCCAGATTTACAGAAGGACTGGACCTGTTATGGGAGAAAAGTGGCATCAGTCACTACTGGGCACAGGAGTTAGGGGCATGGCCTCTGAATCAGGACTTCCTAGACTTTAAAAGCTGGGGCCTGCGAGCAGTGGAAACCCCCCTGGTCATCCCTTGTTCATGCTCCCTTCCAGCATCCGCTCTCTGCTACTGTGTGACACAGGAGACCGGGCAAGATGGACCTATGGTCTGATCCAGTAAATGGCAGTTCTTGTGTTCTTACGAAAGCTCCCTAATATTCTTTCTTTGATTGTTGGCCCAAAAATGCTTCTTGCTTTCAGATAAATCGACAGGGTCACTGAAAAGAGAACACCTCTGAACCTTTTAATTCCCTCTATTCCACTGTTTGGAAACAAATCCATCCCTAAAGCTCTGGAGCATGGAACGGGAGATTGGAAATGAGCTATTTGGGTAAATGGAGTCACCTCTGGGCTTCTGTTTACGTAGATCTAGAGGAAACTATTTATATGTCCCCATGTTAGTGTGTAATATTTCTCTGGCTCTTTGGTTAAGACAGCATATTGCAGAGAGCTGGGATTTTGGTACAGAGAGACATATTCTTTCCCTAGTCTCTTTCCTAATAAAAAGCAGAGGGTGAGTTCTTTCTTGATGAAGACTCATGTGGCTGCTAATTGGGAGGATTCAGCTGCTTTTCCAAACCAGGGGATGTTCCCGGGCAGTCATGGCCAAGGCTGCTGGCTTGCCTTTGGTTCAAGGAAGTTGCTGAATCTTAGAGAAACGAGGCTGGCAGGGCCCTCAGGAGGCTATATCTAGTGCAACTCCCTGCTCAAGGAAGGACTGTTTCTGTCTGAACCATCTCTGCCAGATCTAGATCAGCGGCTGCATCGTCAGAGCACCTGACAAGAAGTCAGAACGTGGCATTGATGTCTGCAACAGTGGTGCTCAGCCTCCTGTGTAAGGAGCTGTCACCTGGACTACAGATGGGGCTGGAAATCTGGCAGTGGGTGAGCGGTGGCAATTACTGCCAAATTTCCAAGCCCCGTGGCTAGATGACACGGTGCCATGTGCTGGACTGCCACCCCAAGGTGGCTGGCCCAATCTAGTGTGTGTGGGATCAGAGTCAGTGGCAGCCCCTATCTGGCATATGCAGGGCTGGGGCTGGGGCAGCAGGCTCAGGGCTGTGACAGGGGGCCCATTCCAGAGCGCACGGGACTAGGGGTAGGTGACAGCCTGATCCAGCAAGTGTGGGGCCAGGGCAGCGGGCCTGATCTAGCACATGGGGCTGGAGCCCGATCCCATGGACTGGACCCAGCCCATGGACTGACCCCTCCACTGCTCATCTGCCCTGCATCCCAGAAAAGCTGGGCAACACTGGGCTACGGAAGTAGCTTACTAGCAGAGGGAAGTGTCACAACGGACTAGTGCCAGGGTGCTGAGAGACATGGTCCACTCCAAACACCGGGAAGAGATGGCATGGCTATCACCTATGTGAGTATCCAGGACCAAGTCGTCCAGAGGTCTCATTTTTCTTCCTCCTACCAATTCTTTGCTTTTGTAGATGTTCCTATCTTTGCTTTCTCTTCCCTTCATTTCTACTGCTCCTTTTCTCTCTCACTGTCCTTCTCTGCCCTCATCTGTTGTTCCTGCTCTTCTCTCTGCTCGCTCCAATTTTGCTTGCAGAAAACGGCGAGTCAGAGAGGAAAATTTCACTCTTTGTTCTGAAACCTGAGAGACTGATGATTGTTCAACCCATCCAGAAATGGGTTTCAATCCTGTGCATCCATTGCCAAGAAATTCCAGCCTCCCACTCTCATGAATTTTGCCTTCCAGCTGTGGTTTTCTCACAGAGTGCGAAGGACATAGCTGCCCAGGCAAGCCAAGGTGACACAGTCAGGCCACGACTCTGTCAGCTCAACTCAGGTTGAGGTGATCTGGACCCCCCGTAATAATAGGAGTTTTTAGCTGTAATCAGGCAGAAATAAGCCATGAGTACAGCAGGCCGAAGAGAACTCCCTTTTCTATATGAGAGTGACTCCAAACTTGAATTAGTCTGTCATCATCAGCCTGGGCAAAGTCAGGGTGCAAAATGGTGCACTTTGTCAGGCAGGTCACGATGCTCCTGCACGTTTTGGATGACAAGTGGTCTCCTCACATGCAGTCTAGATTTCATAGACATTAGGGCTGGAAGGGACCTTGGAGGATCATCAGGACCAGCCCCTGCCCAAGGGGCAGGAAGTCAGCTGGGGTCACAGGATCCCAGCAAGATAAGCATCCAAATGTGTCTTGAAAGTGCCCGGAGTAGGTGCTTGCACCACCTCTGGGGAGGTCTGTTCCAGGCCTTGGGGGCTCAGACCGTAAAGAAGTTTTTCCTTATGTCCAGTCTGAAATGATCTTGCAGGAGTTTGTGACCGTTTCACCTTGTGCACCGTAGGGTGCTCTGGTGAACAGGTGTTCCCCCAGATCCTGATGCACACCCCTGATAGGCTGCCACTAAGTCACCCCTGAGCCTGCACTTCTCCAGGCTGAAGAGTCCCACGGCTCTCAGCCTCTCATCATAAGGCCTAGTCTCCTGCCTTCTGATCATGCACGTGGCTCTCCTCTGCACTCTCAAGCTTTGTCACATCCTTCCTGAATTGTGGAGCCCTGCATTGGATATAGTACTCCAGCTGTGGCCTCACCAAGGCCGAGTACAGTGGGAGGATGACATCCCGGGTCTTGCTTGAGATGCATTGGTAGATGCAAGCCAGAGTTTTGTTCACTTTGCCAGGTGTGGTATTGCATTGCAGGCTCATGTTCATCTTGTGGTCAATCATGACCCCCAAGTCTCTTTCAGTCATGGTGCTAGCGAGTCTAGCACTGTCGAGCCTAAAAGCGTAATGCAGGTTTTTATTCCTGAGGTGGAGCCTTTGCATTTCTCCATATTGAATGCCATCAGGTTTTCATCCATCCACCTTGCAAGCCTATCAAGGTCTTCCTGGTTCACCAGCCTATCCTCAAGTGCGGACACTTCCCCAAAGTTTGGTGTCATCAGTGAACTTGGCCAGTCCGCTTCTGACACCAGTGTCCAGGTCGTTTATGAAGACATTAAAGAGTGCAGGTTCAAGAACGGAGCCTTGGGGGACACCACTGGTCACCGAGTGCCACAGTGATTCGGTTCCATCGACTGCTGCTCTTTGGATTCGACCTCGGGGCCAGTTCCCCAGCCATCAGGCTGTCTAGTAGTTGAGGCTGCAGTTGCCCAATTTTTCCATGAGAACATCCAGGTCAAAGGCTTTTGTAAAGTCCAAATAAATGATGATAACCTCTTTCCTTTTGTCCAGGTGATACATCAACTAGTCATAGAAGGAAATGAGTCTAGTTCAGGACTTAATTAGAAAGTGTATAACCATGTCTAATATGACTCCTTGCTGTGATTTATGCCTGCCATCAGGCCAGGGGTTGGACTAGATGACCTCTGGAGGTCCCTTTCAGCCCTATTTTGTGACTTCATGACCTGTCCTCAGTGGATATGAGGACCAGTTTGATAACCATCCCCTTGGCAGTAACCTTTCCCCTATTTGAAGATTGTTATCATGTCTCCCCTCAGTCTTCTCTTCCCTAAACTAACCCAGTTCTTCCAGCCTCTCCAGTAAGTCATGTTTTCCAGATCTTGGACCACTCTTGCACTCCTCTGGGATCTCTCTTGTCTCTTTCTCTAAGGGCTGTGCCCACAACTGGACACAGGACAGCAGGGGAGGCCACATATATGAGAGCCTTATGGTTCTGAGTACAAACCAGCATGTTAAGTATATATGTTTCCCTTGTTGGGACTCCGGCACTTTCTTCTGAAGCCATGCTTGAATAACTGGGTGGACTGGCTTCCTATGGCCAGGGATTCTCCAGCTGGCTTGCAAGTGGTTGCAGCCACCCTACCCTACCCATGTTGCTAAATGGAGCAAGGGATCCTGCCTAGATTTTGGGCAGAAAGGCATGAGAATCACTGGGTTGGGGCAATCCCTTGAGTCCTATAAAGTTCACTTTATTGGTTCCAGCATTCTGCAAATGTTTCTGAAGGCTCAACTCTTTTGACTGGAAGGAAAGGACACTACCAGTGGCTCCAGGGGAACAAGGACTGGGCCGTGTGCCATGGATCAGAGGCAGAATCACTCGAGGATTATTTGGCTCCCCTGAAGGTAGGCAGGGGTGGGTTGGGTGGCTGTTTTGTAACTGTTCAGCAGAGCGGGGGACCACCAAGTTGAGTCAAACCCAGGGCATACCTCTGGCAGCACCCCAACCCCCAGCTGGGAAAAAATGGGCATCAAATGGATAAAAAGTGGATCTCATGGTGGGGAGCTTCTCCAGGCTGTCTGCATTTGGCGTGGCTTCTGTGGCAGAAAGCCACCTTGTTTCTCCCCAAAATCTCTGCCCTGTGACTCTGTGATTAGATGGCCCAGCATGGAGGATTCACACCTCGGCCTGTCTCTTTAGGTAACCTGAGCTGGCTGCAGTCCTGGGGGAGGGGGATCCTGCTCCCTCTGCCTATGTGACTGGCATCAGCCACCTGGGTGGGGGGTTTCTACCTGGGGAGCTGGAATCTGCCTGGTAACAGGTGATGCATTTCAAATTGGTTGGCTGACAGCCAACTGGGGCTGACCTCCACTGGCCCAGGTGAATGAGGTCACAGGGGCTATATAGGTTGGGGGGGGAGGAGGCTCTCTCTCTTCGGCCATGAGGTGAAGCAGCAGCAAAGCAGGGGAGACAGAAGCCTTACCGTCTGGACCTAGCTCTCTCCCTCACCCCAAGACTCCAGAGGGGAAACTGGAGAACTCTGGAAGATGCTTGTGAGGAAGCTACTCGATCGGATTAGATATCTAGCTGGCAGTAACACAGATGCGTGATCAAAAGGCTACCTCAGCCCCACTGTTTGCTCTCTAGGATTTCTAAGATATTGCTCAACCCTGTACCCTAGTTTCTCCTACCCCTTGTAATCAATAAAGTTCTCCTTTGTGAGTGGTGTGGGAGACTTATTGAGGGGTGGGTCTAAATTATGCCTACCCCTTAGGTCTGTGGACTAAGGGAGACTTTACTTTTTGCCCCCTTGACTTGGGGAAGTGCCCCAAGTGCCTGTACCAGGTCAAGTACCCGTCGGCCTATTAGGCCTGTGTTTCCCTGAGGACACAGGGCCGAGACAGTCCCTTCTCGGGGTGGTGGCAGCACATTACCCCCAGACTAGCGAGTGTGCTCCGGGAGAGGGGTCGGCCAAGCATAAGGCGCCCCTAGGGAGGCATTCGGAGCCTGGAAGGTGGTCGGGCGCAGGGAGGCAGGCGGCTCAACGCAGGAGCGCCCCCTACTGGCCCGCCACACGTGGTGGGAGCGGTGGGATACGAATACCCAGCTGTTTTACTGTGGTGGGATCCCTGCACCCGCCACAGCTTCCAGCTCTGCAGGGCTTCTGGAGAGCTGTGCCTATGCCAGATGCACTGGGGGTGTGAGACAGGACCAGAGGGAGTGGTGCGTGTGGAAACAAACCAGTGCCTGGAAGGGTGCTAGGGGCTAGGTGCTGAGTACGCTGCAGCTGTGTCCCTCCAGAGCAGCCTCTCTCCCATCTGGCACCCCAGTACCCCTGGGTACAAGCACTCCTGGCAGCACCTGCTTGGCCCGGGCAGATGGTATCTGTCCCTCCATGTGGGGCAGGTGGGCACGGGAGATGGGCAGTGATCAGCTGCTGCTGTTTTAGCTGGGGCTCCCTTCCCTGTTTCCCTTGGGGTAATCCTGTGTCTTGAGGGTACGGGTGCAGCTGTGAATGAAGGGGAAGGGACTGAGGCGAAGGCTCCATCCACTTTAAGTGCCTGCTTCAGGCTCTTGTAGGCATGAGGTCCCCGAGCAGAGGACCTCTCCCTGAAGGGTATTCCCTCCAGGATTTGTTCCCCTTTGGGGAAGACCTCAGGGCCTACTGCCAGGGGAGGGTGCTCACTTCTGCTCCTACCATGCTGTGACCTTGGAGGATCCCTGCGGGCATGTTGTCCTACAGAGGCCCCCTTCCAGAGAGGCAGCAGTGTGGGCCAACGCGCAGGCACACCTAAGCCTTTTCCTCCCCCAGGTGTGTTTGGGCTCTGCTCCCCTCCTCTCCCACTCACAATCCTATTTAACATGCCCAGAAACAGAGTGCTTGTCTTTTTGCAGACAGAGGAGAAGAGGTGCCTGCCAGTGGAGAAGGAGGACCCCTGGGCGGCAGCGTTTTCTGGAGGGGAAGTCCACCATCTGAGAGATGCCCAGAGTGTCTGTGCGGTAGGAAGCTGAGAGGGCCCCACTCTCAGTGCGGGTACAGGACAGTCCCCTGGCCACCAGACCTCAGTGCCTGCTGCAGCTTGTCCTCCCGCCAGCCCCAAGTAGAGCTTTCTCCTGAGCTGTGGTCAGGCTTCAGATCCAGTTACTTCAGCTCCACTCTCAGCAGCTAAAATCAAAGCTGAGACACCAACACAGCTGGTTTTGGGGGGGAACCTCAGGATTTGGAAAGTGTCAGAGGTTTGTGGGGGCGTCTATGCATCATGGAGAGGATGATGATGATGGGCTGTCAGAGAGGAAGCATGGTCCGCACCCTTTCTCTCTCTCTGTTGCACATTCAGGCACTGTTCCTGGAAAGCTGTTCTGTCCACAGCCCAGCAAGATACAGGGTCTGAGCCTGACCCCTGCAAGCAAGGGGCTTCTTCATCCCAGGCCCTAGCATGCAGAGGCAGTAGGGCCTGGGTGATGTCCAAGGCAGCAGCCATATTTTCCATAGCTCTGATCAAGAAGTGCTGATTGGAGTCCCAGGCTGCATGCATGGGCGAGGGTGGTGGGGAAAGCAAGCAGAACTGGCCGTGCTGGAGGCAGCCAGGATCTCCTTCCTGTGTGCAGACAGATATCACATCTGGAGGGGTTCAGATGCCTCAGAAGGGGATGTCTTTGCCCTCTGAAGTGCTCCTGAATGGGGTCCAAAACGAACCCCGGAGAAAAGAGCTCCTTTCTGGAAGCAACAAAATGATTTCTGTTCCTGGTGCATATTCTGCAGAGCATGCAGGAGGGCTCAGTCCTCCAGCTTCCCACAGTGCTCTGCTCTCCCCTTTCCCCTGCCCCACAACAGAGGGAGCAGGGGAGAACGGGCTTGACTGCCAGCGAACCTCTCCTGCATGTTCTCCCTCCCTTTACTGAGTGTGTAAGGCTCTTGGGCCTGCACAGCAGCTGTCCATGCCACTTGTGGCCCCTGGGCTGCAGGCTGGACACCTCTGCTTTAGAGTACTCGGGAGCATGGGGCAGTCACACTTCCCTGTGCTGGTCCCTGAGGTGAAGCCGTTGGGTATGAATGGCACCTGTGCTGGGTTTCCCCACCTTCTTGCACAGATGCTTGCTGCATACGTGGCCAGGACACAATGGCCAGCAGGTCCCCCCAGCCCTGGGCTTGCCCACCCTGCTGCTGATGGGTGTAGGGCAGAGTGGCTTTTCCTGGCACTGGCCCAGCAGCGGGCACAGGCTGTGGCATGGCTGGTGTTGCAGGTGCTGGTAACCTTTGAGGATGTGGCCATCTATTTTTCTGGGGAGGAGTGGGCGATGTTGGCAGCGTGGCAGCAGCAGCTATACCTGGAGGTGATGCAGGACAACTGTGAGAATGTGGCCTCGCTGGGTAAGGATGGGGAATGAATCAGACAATCCTAGAGAAGTGGGGCTGGAAGGGACCTCCTGAGGCCATGTCTAGTCCTGAGGCAACGTCAGCCCTGTCCAAACCCTCCTATACAATCCCAGTAGTGCAGCCCTACAGAGTAAATGCAACTGGTGTGCATTTCCATCCTTCCTGGCAGGAGGCTGGGTGTCCACATCCTGTCAGTGCGGGTCGGCGAATCACAGCGGCAAAGCCTTGTGTAGGCAAGACTGCACACTCTACAGGTCCTGTGTGTGTCCTGCTCTCCTGGGGTTTCAAGGCCTTGTCTTTATTCCTGCCTGCAAAATATATTGGTGATGCAGGGTGATCAGTCCATCCCAGCCCTACTGGAGTACCCTGGCAGGGTCTGGAGAGGGGACCCTGGTGTACAGGTCACCTAGCAGAACCCATCTCTAGAGACCTCCTTAATCCTTCCTGCTCTAGCGTGGTCTTCACCTGCCACCGCCAGCCTGCAGTCATGGTCGGGGGGACCCCTCACCCCATACACAGCTGATGTCCCTCCCCCATCCTTTCACTGCCCAACAGAGACAATGGCATTTTGTTTTACTCCCACGTTAAAAATGTGGCTGCATTTGAACCCAAGCCCTTTAAGCTGCCCTGCAAAGGCAAAGCCAACAAGGCCCTGTGGGTTCTCAAGTGCTCTTGTTCCTGTTCCCAGCAGGCAGGCGTAGGATGGCCTCTGCTTTTCAGGCCCTCATGTTGCAGGTTGCACAATGCCAGCCCCAGTCCTGGCTGGGGGCTGTTTTCTGCCCATCATCTGCATCCAGGCTGCCAGGGTCACTGCCAAAGCAGTTGCACATCTGCATCCTGCTGGAAAGCAAGCTGCTAGGGGGAGGAGCTGCTGTCCTGATGCCAGTCCACCCTTCAAATACCCTCTCTTCTTGCAGGTCTCACCCTCCCCCTCACCTAGAGGAGGGCAATGGGGCCCTTTGTGTGCCAGGACTGCAGCAAGGGCTTTCAGCAGCAAGTCATGCTCAAGATCCACCAGCGCATGCACACGAGGGAGAGGCCCTACCAGTGCACTCCAGTGAATGCCACTACCCCTACCCCGATTGCCGCAAGCACGTTGTCTCCAGCTCCAAGGTGCGGGAACACCGGCGAGCGCCCCTACCCGTGCCGTCTGCAGCAAGGCCTTTGTACACAAAGAGCACCTCACTCTGCATCAGTGCAAGCATCACGCCCCTGAGCTGGTGCAAGAGCCTGTGTGGGCCCAGCCCAGCACGGGGGCTAGTGCAGCCCCCATCCATCAGTGTGGGACTGGCCACAGGCCTCAGAAGACCCCCGGGAGTCAGCACTGGAAAGCAGCCACATCCATGTGTTCAGCACAGCTTGGGAATCATGACCATGGTTAGGAGAACCAGCTAGAGCTGAGTCTAAGCCTCCTGACCCCTGAGAACAGGCTTCAAGTCCAAAAGGGTTTGTTATAAAGAGGCAGTAGCTGACTGTTCCCTGTGGCCCCTGGGGACAGGGTGAGAAGTTGGGGCTGAAACTAAGGGATGGGCCCTGGGGCCCAGTCCTGACGTGGGACTCCATCCAGCCCAGTCCCACTCCTCTAGCCCGTGCAGCCAAAAGGTTGAGCACCAGTGAATTAGACAAACTGGTTTAGTCAGGGATGACCCTAACCAGAGCAGGGGGTCGGACTAGATGTGACCTCCAGCCCTGTCTTCAGGATCATAGGAAAGCTGGGCTGGAAGGGACCTCACAAGGTCACATCTAGTCCAGTGCCCTACTCAAGGCAGGAGTGTCCTTGACTAAACCAGCCCAGCCAAGGGCCTGTCCAACCTGCTCCTGAAAACTCCCACAACTTCTCCAGGTGCCTGTTCCAAATTGCAACCACCCTCCGAGTCAGAGCGCTCCTCCTCATCTCCACCCTGAATTTCCCCTGCTGCAGCCTGAGGCCGTTGCTCCCAGTCCTGTCCTCTACGGCCACAGAGAACAGCCCATCTCCATCCTTTCCGTTATCGCCCTTCAGGTATTTGAAGACTGTCCCTCAGTCTTTTCTCCGAACTAAATAACCCCTGCTCTTCCAGCCTGTCCTCATCAGTCTGGCCTCCCAGATCTCTTCTCATCTTTGTTGTTCAGTGCTGGACTCTCCAATCTGTTCACTTCTTGAAGTGTGGGGCTCAACACCAGACATGGGACCCCAGGGAGGCCTCCCCAGTGCTGACGAGAGCAGAAGAATCGCATCCTTTGGTGTATACAAGTGAGTCTTTGTAGGAACACCACCACCAATCTGTATTTCATCTGTGGTTTAAGCATCTATCTTCATTGACACAGGCCTCCAGGAGCTGCAGCCTGAAGGGATGCTATGCACTGCAAGACATGCAGTGATGCTATGTGATTTGCAAGCACCGGGGGTGGTCCATGCTGCAGGGATGCTTGGGAACCTGAATCCTGTGCCCAGGGCGGGTCCCCGCACCTCCCAAAGGATAGAGAAGTACCAGAGAAGGGCAGCAAGGACGATGAGCGCTATGGAGGGGCTTCCATGTGAGGAGAGACTAATGAGGCCATGCCTGGTCAGTTTAGACAAGAGACACTTGAAGGGGACAGGAGAAGGGTTTGCAAGACATTAAACGTTGAAAAGAAAGTCACTAGGGGTTTACGATTGACTATCTCTTCCCAGACAAAATTGAGGGGGGACACAGCATGAAATGAGCAGGTCGTCAGTTTAAAACTAGCAGAAAGAAGTTCTTTGTCACCCAGTGTGGCCCTAAAGTGTGGAGCTTGTTGCCACCAGATGTGTTGGAAGCGGAGAGTTCAGCAAGATTCACCAAGGGATGACAAGTGCTTGGACGAAAGGGGCATCGGGAGCTATTGGGCACAGGAGTGAGGGGCATCAGACCTGTCTGGACCTTTAATGCTGGAGGCTGCAAGTGGGAGAGGGACAGAGGAGAAACCCTGGGCAAACCCAGCCACTGTCTCCTTCAGCCTCCGCTCTCTGCCATGTGTAACACAGGAGCCCTGGCAAGACGGACCTAGGGTCTGACCCAGCACATGGCAGGTCTGATGCTTTTATGCCCCGTGACTCCAGTCCCTTTGGATCGGGGTCTCAGTGCTGCAGCGTGAGCAGCCCCCGAACCTGGTTTGCCTGGCTGGCTTCTGGTGTCATTGCAGGAGGGTCAGGAAGGGTGAACAGAGGATCACTGTGTGGCCTGGAGCAAGGGCACGGGTGCTGGTGGTGGCACTAAGGATTCCTGGTGGCAATGGCTCTGGGGTGCTGAGGGGGATGGTAGAAGCACTAGGGCTTGGCATGGGGTTCAGTGTGTAGATGGCCATTCGTCCTGGGGAGCTGGGGCAGGGCCGGGGCACATCTGATTCCACACTTGTTCTACAAGGCTGGCTCGCGTGGTCGCGGGGCTCCTCTGCTCCCGCACCAGGGCAGGAAAGGTGGGGTCCAAGGCAAGAGGGAGTTTCCCTCCTCCTTTCCTTCCCCTAAGCTTCCTCAGGAGGGTCGGTACTATATTTTCTCACATGCCACATGCCCTGGAATAAGAGACGCACCTTGGGGCAAGTGGAGGGTGCACAAGGTGAGGACACAGAAATGGAGGAGCTGCAGTAGAGGCCACAAGCACAGAGGTGTTCCCACACTGCTATCTCCTGGGTGCTCTGTCTACCCCAGGAAGCAGGAAATGATGATCCCTTGTCAAATCCTAGACAATGAGGCTGGAAGGGGCCTCAGGAGGTCACATCTAGTGCAACCCCTGCTCCAAGCAGGACCAGCCCCAGCTGCATCATCCCAGCCAAGGCTTTGCCTAGCCAGGTCTTAAATACCTCCAAGGACAGAGACTGCACCACCTCTCTGGGTAACTTCCAGTGTTTCACCACCCTCCCAGTGAAAGTTTTTCCTAATATCCAACCTCAACTTCCCTTGCTGCAGCTTGAGCCCATTGCTCCTTGTCCTGTCATCTGCCCCCACTGAGACCAGCCCAGTTCCAGCCTCTTTGCAGCCCCCCTGCAGGGAGGTGGAGGCTGCCATTCAATCCCCCTCGGTCTCCTCTTCTGCAGACTAAATAAACTCAGCTCCCTCAGCCTCTCCTCACCAGTCACATGCTCCAGCTCTGAATCATTCCTGTTCCCCTCTGCTGGACTTCCTCCAATGTGTCCACATCCTTTCTGCAGTGGGGGCCCACAGCTGGACACAGGACTCCAGATGTGGCCTCCCCAGTGCTGCCCTCCATCTGCTGGCACCGCTCCTCCCAGTGCAGCCCCGGATGCCGTTCGCCTTCTTGGCACCAAGGGCACGCTGCTGGGTGCCCTCCCCACAAACAAAAGAGTGTACCACAGGATGTTAAAGCTACCTTGAAGTGGGTAATAAAGCCAGGTCCCTGCCCCTGTGTGAGCCTCGGCGGCACTAACAAATGATGCCTGGCTAAGAAGCTGTCACCCCTCGGACAGCTTTGGGATCTGTCGCTAATTGAGACGATGCTGAGAGGTCTCAGGTATGTCATTGGTGTTAACTTGAGCATTTCATCTCAAAATGAGTCCAGAACCTCAGCTTACGATTTCTGGCACCCTCTGAGCGTGAGAGGGGGGCCAGGCATTAGAAGCAGCTCGTTAGATTCAGGAGAGGCAAAGACAGTCTTGCCACAACCTGCAATGCTCTTTCTCCCTGGGGGCCCAGGTAGGGAGCCAGTGTGGGAGGTGCAGCAGGTTGCTTCTGCAGTGGTAAAATGGCTGGATGGGATCAGGTATCCCCGATTCAATGCTGTCTTCTACAGAGCTCGTGGACCAAACAGCCTGTTGCTGCGAAGGGAGCGGGGCTCCACTGCCGGGATATCTGCAGGCTCAGAAAGCATGTTTTGAGTGTCTTTCCACCCATTCGTGACCCGAAAGCACCATTTCTTTCTCTCTGCTTTTGGTCAGGGTTCAGCTCCCAGAGCTGCTCTGGCAGCCTGGGTTTCAGTCGTGCCAGTCACCAGGTACGTGTTCCAGGCCCAGGCGGGTTGCGAGCCGATCTGAGCCGGTGGAGTGATGCCAGCTGGGGGATGTGTGGCTGCAGCAGAAGCATCTTTGCTCCTCCTCTTGTTGCGAATTACGCCCTTAAAGCCACGTGCAGTTCGCTCTAGGCTGGGGCAACGATTGCGCAGAGCAAGTATCCAAAATCAAATGCAGAGTCTTTATTCGCTCGAGCGAGGTGCCTCCGGAGAGGGACTCCCCCTACTACTTATAGTACGTTTTTATACTTTCCAGGTGCCTAAGTGTTAGTTCGTGATTAGCTCGTGCTCGTAAAAATACCCAATCATCTATTAACTAAATCACTGTTCTGTCCAATCGAGCGGCACTGTGGGTGTGAACACTGAAGTTTAACTCTCGTGACTACATGCCCCTTATATTTTGTCTCAAGATGTTTCTTTATCTAACAAAAACAAATCATGCCTGCCTTTCGAGGTTCTCCTGTTGACTGGATTCAGCTAGTTTCGTATCTTATCAGTAACCCTCACACAGTACCCCTTTTCCCTCCACGTCGTCTTGTAAGTGCTGTGTCCGCTTTTTTGAAATGGAGGCAAAAGGACAAAGAAATGGCCTCCCTTTTAGCATTACAAAGCCTTGCTTTAACGCTACGAGATTCATATACAACGCTGCTCGCCCCTTTGCTCCCATGTGCAGCTGCCACCAAAGCAGATCCCTGCCCCTCCATTTGTGTTCAGCCTTCAGTGAAGCTCCTTCACCGCCACGATCTGGATTCGCGAGCAGCTCAAGTGGCTTGTGCTTTGGGTGGTGGCTCCTTTCATTTCAGTAGTCACGACCGCCGACGGGGCGCTTGATTGTTCTTTGACTCTGAGATCCAGGAAAAGTGGATCCAGCAATAGAAGAGAGTCGACACCATCAATACATTTCTTATCGCGGACCCCACGTCTAAACCCCCCGGCTTTATCCACCGAGGCGGAGCTGGAACGGGCTGTGCTGGCCAAGGTAGCTGTCGCTACCTCCTCATGAATGGAATTTGATTAAAGACCCCAAGTGCAGCTCACGTCACAGGGGAACGTCCTGGTTTTAATCATTTTAGTGGTTGCAGTGCAGACCTGCACAAGGTTACTGAGCATGCTTTGCAATGGATATCACATCTAAAACTGTCACTCCAGCTGTATCCCTCAGTGCCGTTGTGTATCAGTTTATGGGTTGTGCTGTCATTTGGTTGCTGTACAGTATCCCATACAAATAAATAAAATCATTGTTTCCGCATCTATCTCCAATGGAAGGAGGCTGTTGCACGCTGTGCTTGTGAAGGGGGCTCTTCCAGGCAGCAGCGTGACCAGGCTAGCTGCAATAATGACCACTTTTCGAGGCAACATGGGCAGGTTGTGCCACCCTCCTGCGGTCCGACTGCTTCGTGTCTTGTGCTCGCGGCCCGAGACTCCACCATCCGCTTGTCCGGACAGAGCGGGAGCTACCGGCAGAGCGGCAGAAGGAGCTGCATGTGGGTGTGACGATTCTGATGTCCCTGGACGCCCGCAGATGTTGTCACCTGGGCATGCAGAAAGCATGCTCTCTCTGCGCTCCATGTTGAATCCTGTGTGGTCGGTCTCCCTCTGCCTCTCTCAGTAGCTTGTCTTCTTATTCCAGAGGTAGAAAGGAGGACAAGGACAAAGGAGACTCCTGGCCAATGCCCTGAAGAACCGGAGCCATGCTGGGAGGCCTGATGGAGGGCAGAAGAGACCCTTGCCTGGAGTGCTAGGGGGAGACGCCTGTCCAAGCTGTAGCACAGATCAGAAAAGCAGCCAGAGCAACCAAACCCAGTGCCACTGAGTGTGACAGCAGTGCCCACCAGTGCACAAGCCCTGTGGCTCACCGAGAAGGCCACAAGTGGGTGAGAAGATATACCATATTTTCTTGCATACAGTATATCCCAGAATAAGGTGCGCACTGTATTTTTGAAAGGCTGAATGGAGGATCATAGAGAAGCGAGGGTGGAAGGGGCCTCTGGAGGTCTAGTTCAGCCCCTGCCTGAAGCACGATCATCCCTGTTCAAACATCCTATACCAGATGTTCCCAAACTTTTTCGCAGACCCCCTTCCAGATTTACTAGCTGCCCATGTACCCCTACCAGCATATGTTTTATATTTTAATGGCTTAAAGTCCAAGTAATATTAGAATGAAAATTCAATCTGCCATTACACAATTTCCCCCCATAGATGCCTTGTGGTACGCGTACCCCAGGGGTATGCGTGCCAGTTTGGAAACCCCTGTCCTATACAAATACATAGATAGAGAAGTAGGACAGGGAGGGCCCTCCGGAGGTTATCTAGCCCAATCCCCTGTCCAAACCGTAATCTAAACTCCACATAAGACTACCACCGAGTGCTACATAAGACTCGTAAAGAATAGACGATCTTTCCTTGTAATAAGTTAGCATTGCTTAATCCTTTTAAACTAGAGGCACCCACTCATTAGACTTGAGGCACCTCTCGGAAAATGCCAGGTTAAAGTTTTCATTTGTTTTTTGGCTACAAAAAAATAATAGAGCAGTTTTCCTGCTGTAAAGAAAAGGAAGACCCCAACAGCGCATGGTGTATTTAATAGTCTGGATTCCTATTTGAACTCTCTGGGTTTATCTTGTGAATCATGTTTGCCTGTCTACTTGTGCTAAAATTGCATGGCACCCTGTGACAACCTTGGAAGGACTTTACAGTGCCCTGGGAGTGCTGTGGCCCCTGGTTGAGAAGCACTGTAGTAAGTACGGAGCAGCAGCAGCGAGGGAGCCAGGCTGGGTCATTATTACGTTCCCTGTGGATGCTGCAGGCTTTACCTTCAGCGCCTGTCTTTATGTCTGTCTTCCTTTCTTAAACAAGGTGTGTACCTTATTCTGAGGCATGTTGTACGTGAGCAAATATGGTCATTTTTGAACTGGTGTGTTGCTAAACTCAGAACAGGTAGAAGTGGTCCTGAAATGTTGAGAACCCCTGGTCTAGGTCACGGTTCGTATGACTTGCTCATGCTTAGTAAAAACTTACATTGTGTTTAGAGTTTGGTTTGTCTGGGATGGTTTGGATAGAGGTGACTCTGCCTCGGGCAGGGGGTTGGACTAGCTGTGATGTCTGGAGGTCCCTTCCAGCCCTGCTTCTCCACGACTTGATGACTATGCAATGTAATGTCATCCAAAGCAAACTGAAGTAGTGAAACGCATTTCAGGTAGTACTGACCTTAACGCAAGATGAAAGTTGGGGGAGTATCTCCTCAAGTATCAGGGGGGCAGGATTCCTATAGTTGCTGCTAGAATAGGTCAATTCCCTGTTGGAGGAGGGCGATTAGAAGAGGAGGGGGATGGCTTGTCATGCTCCAGAATGAAAGGAGTCTGTATTCAAGCTGTGCTGACACACTGCACAATGGGAAAGGATTGCTATGGCTGCACCCCAAGTAACCGGTAAGCAGGTGTCACCCTGCTTTAGCTTCTGCCGCACTCCAGACCAGCACGGCTACCACCTCTGCAGCTGCGCGGGACCTTATGAGAGGCATCGATCATGGAGAAACTGAACCAAAGAGGTTGGAAACCAATTCTTTTTACAAGGCAAAAACTCAAAGAAGCAGAAAGACCAACTTTCTCCAGGGCCGCGATGCCCTCTCGTGGACAGACCAAAAGAGTGCAGCTCTTCTGGACCGGCTGCAGCTGGACATCATGGCTCAGTGACCAAAATTTGTCATTATCCAAGGGGAAGGCAAGATCTTTCGGATCTGATTCAGGTGGTGAGAACTTCCTCCACCTTCACATCCCAAAGGCACCCGGTATATATGCCCCTGTACAAGAAACAGGGTTCAATGACCCCGGGCTTCCACGCTGCCTCTATGAAACATGGAAAATCATCATCCGGTGCCTGAGTGCTTTGGGCACCAGTCTCGATGCCCACCAGCTTGTGTTAGCAGGGACGACCTTGCTCATTTAAGGCTGTCTGGCTGCGTTTACCTACTCTTAAAAAGGCTGGACCACGCCAACTGAAGCTAGCTGTCACTGGCCCCGCGGTCACTCTGAAGTCTGGGTCACATCCAGGCACCGCAATTCTGTCCAGGTCTCTGCCTCCACAGATAGGGCCAGGGCCGTGACATTGCAACCAGCTTCAGATCCAGCACTAATCCCCCCGGGAAGTTGCAGGTCTTTATCACACACACAGATGGAGCCTGGGCTGACGCATGTGTACGTACCACGATATTGTTACCCCGTTGTTGTATCAAGGGCCCAGGGGCACTTCTGAGCTCACTGTGCAACTGGTGGCCTTGGTGGCCACTGTGTGACTGGTGGCCCAAATCATTGGTCTTAAAACCAGGAAAGCAAGGAAAGGCAGGGAGCATCCTAAAGCCCCCATCACTCCACTCCGCAGGTTTGCGATGAGCCTGTAGTCATGGAAACATGGGCACAGCTGGAACAAAATATGCATGCATGTGTGTGTGTGTATTGGTGGGGGTCAACACTATTCCCACTTTGTAGCCCTAAACCTCATGCCCAAGGGCACCAGGGGACGCGGTGTCATAGCCAGGACGAGCTTCCCCTCCCCAAGACAGCAGCGGGATTCATCCAGCAATGTCCTGGGGCTGACAGGAGGGGGAAGCCCCCTCTTACCCCGATGCTGCACAAGAGGGGACAGGCCTCAGTCCTGCGCTCTCAATTGCTCGGCTGCTAGGCTGGGACAGGCCCCAGTGCCCGGGGGGTAGCTTCCGGACTGGGTTATCACAACTGTGTGTAACTCCCGGCGGAGCTGCTACCCTACCCTGGCTGGCAGTGAAGCCCCCTGCAACAGCACCATGCACTCGGTGCTTCCCAGAGAGCAGGGGCTTGTCCCCCTCGACTCCCAGCCAAGGAAGTGCAGCTGGTCGCACGGGCCCAGGTACGCTGGGGACCGTTTCTCTCTGGGCTCCAAGCCAGGGGGGGCGCTGCCCAGCGGTAACAACAGCAGGAGCCGTTTTCTCGTTGCACACGGGTAACCGGATCCAGGGATCACTTCCGTGGCGGTCCCTGTTGGCATGGCAACCCCTGCCCCAGGGATGCTGCAGCCATAGGGTCCATTGGGGTTGGGCGAGATGTGACCCCGGGAGCTCCCTCCCAGCCCCGCTTCTCTAGGCTGTGACTTCGGCTGTTCTCGCGCCGGCCCCTTCCCCGCCTGCTCGCCCTTGGCCCGGGCCGCAGCCGGCGCAGGGGTCTGCGGGCACCCAGTGCGCGGCGTCCACGTGAGACCGGGATCGCAGCCAGGGAAGCCCCGGGGCAGGCAGCAGCCCAGAGGCTGGAGGAAGCTTCCCTGCAGTTTCCTGCCCACCGTGAGCCACAGCCGTGCAAGAGGCCACGCACTGTGCAAGAGGCTCCAGCACGGCCCGGGGAGTCCCGCGAGAGGCACGGCTGGGGATGGAGGAGGCCCGTTGCCGCAGGATCGCGCGGCACTCTCCCACCCGGCCTCTCCACACCTTCCCCGCTGCGTGGCAGCTTCAGGCTGTTGCTGGCAGAGAAGCACAACCACTGGCATCGCCCCCGTGCCCCCGCTGTCCTGCTGCTCCTGCCTTGTTCCTAGCAGGACGTGGCGCACCAGCACAGGCCGCCGGGCCCCAAATTGCCAGGCTGGCAACGTTCGTGTGCACTGCATATCCCTGGCAGCTTGCTCCCCTTTCTCTGTGCCCTCGCTCCCTGACGGGTGGCGAGAGCCTTGCACAGAGGACACCGTCCGACTTCCAGACTACAGCAGCGTCCGAGCCCCGCGTCTGCACTGAGGCTCCAGGACCCCACGGCGTCTCTTGCTCTCACGTCTTTTCTCGCCCAGGGTTCAGGAGCTGTGGACCCGGGCGGCCAGGAGACGCTGTGCAGACGCCCGCTTCCTCTCCCCTGGCATCAGAGCACAGACCTTCATTGGAGGCTCCCAAAGCCCTTTGGCAAGGGGACGCAGGGCACAGAGTTAACCCTGTGTTGCAGGGGGGGAACTGAGGCAGACGTTCTCAAGGCCCCACAAGGAAGCAGTGGCTGAGAAGAAATAAAAAGCAGGCTTCTTACCCCCAGCCTTGCGCCAGGCTCGCTGGCCCCGACTGTCCACCCCGCACCCAACACACGCCCCTCCAGGCTGCTAATACGACTCTGAGGCTACAGGATGGCCTACAAACCCCATAACAAGCAACCCTGGAAGCCCTCTCGGTAGGAATTGCAGGCAGGCGGTGTTGCAGGCTGGGGAAACTGAGGCTGGTGCTGCTGGCTGTTGGGGTCCAACCAAGACCAGAGCGATCGCAGGAGAACGAGGTCCCCTTGGCACAGGCGGGGGTTAGGAGCGGGCGCAGAGATCTCCTGGCCAAACCCCAGCAGCGCACGTCCCAGACCCTGCTGCCACCTCCTGACCTGGGCTAACGCGGCCCCGTCCTGGCTTCTGCCTGAGGATATGCTCTGTTCCCCTTGGCAAGGCTGAGGAAATCGGGGGTTTGCACAACAAAGCCTCCAGGCGCAGGGTGTGCTCACCAGACACGACCCAGCCAGAGACCAGTCGGGCCCTCAGGAGGTCACGTCCAGCCCAGCCCTTGCCCCCGGCCGGATCAGCCCCGTCAAGCAAATCTCGGGGGCATCCAAACCCCAAGCCTCCAAGCTTGGGCCTGCACACAGGATGCCTGCCAAAGGACTGGGAAGTATCTGGAGCCCCAGGCTGAAAAGTGGGGTGGAGAATACTTGCCAGTAGCAGGGCCACATAAAAGATTCAAAGGATATGGAACTGATCTGGCTAATTTGACCTTGTACTTGAAAACATTTCCAAAAAAACCCCCAACTCATCTTAGATGGGGGTTGGTCCAACCTGACTTTGAAAACTTGGGGAACAACCCCCTGTGCCATGCAAGGCATAACCCCCACCCCCATTTTACTTGCCCCAGGTACAGCAGGGGGATGAGGGCTGTCAGCGTCCCGGTGCTACCAGGCCAAGAAGGAGTTGGTCAACAGGGGCTCGAGAGACCCCAGGCTGAGGCCATGTCCTCATTGCAGAGCAAGGCAAAACTCCCAGCCCGGACCAGTCTGAACAGGGGGGAAATCCCTTCCTGCCCCAGTGCAGTGTTAGTCTGAGCCTGAGTGCAGGGGCAGGACCCTCCAGCCAGGACCCTGCGGGGCTGGTGCCAGAGGGGCATTGGCCCCCAGCCTGGGCTGCAGCAAAACCCAGCACCCCTAGGGGAGGCAGAAACCCCCCCCCCCCGGAAAAGGGTACCAACAGGCAGGGGGAAAACTTCTTCCCAGCCCCACGTGGCAACCAGCAAGGCCCAGAACTGACCTCACAGCACTGGTTTTTGGTCTGCACAGGACTGGACGGGAGGTGACTGCTGCAGCTCCCTTCCAGCCCCACATCTCTAGGATTTCTATGATGTCCCCAGCCCAGCACTGACCCAAGCCAGGGGTGAGAGGCCAGAGGCTCAGCAGTCCCGGAGCAAAGGGCCTTCCCATGTCGTGCAGCAGGGAGGACAGGATCCATGCAGGGGCATCTCCAGGGCTTGCGCAGCAGCACTGAACGCAGCCGCACTCCCCTCTCTCCCATCCCGGACCCTCAGGGCATCCAGTCCACCCAAGGCTGTCCTGGAGCACACCGCATGGGGCGTGGTGATGGAGCCAATGCTGCTGTAGGCTACCCTGGGCACTGCCAGCCCCAGCCTCACGTGGCTTTGGGCACGTCCAGACCTCGCTGCCGGCACTCGGGGTCAGGGAGCACCCGAGCCCTGGGGCAGGTGGGCGGCTGTGCCTCAGCAGAGCCCGGCAGGCACCCGCTCACCTCTGGCTGCCAGTGCCTGAGCGGGGCTGTGTCCCTGGCCCACATGGGACCATCCCCGGCAGCACTGGAGCCAGCATCAACACCGGACGGCGACTCCTCCAGCACCGCTTGGGCCTGGCCTTGCAGACGTCATTGCCGGGACAGCGTGTCCAGGAGAGGACTATGTGGGGGGGCCTGGGGACACAAGCTGGGCACCAGGAAGGGGCCAGGAGCCCCCTGCCCAGGGAAGGATGGGGGATGGCTCTGAAAGTGTGGGCAGCCATGGCAGAGGCACCTCAGCGCTGGGGATTGGAAAGGGAGATGGGACTGAGGCCCAGACGGATGCGGCGTCGCCCTCGCCAGCATGGAAGCCACACACGCTGGGGTCTGGTTTTGCCTTTTTTTTTTTAAACAGAAGTTTATGGTTATATGCAAATTAGGTCATTAAATGATTTGCATAAAATGTTCGCATGACAGCGACTAAGAGTTCCTAACTGCCCGCCCCCCAGAAGGTAGTAATCCTACTCACACTAGCACGCTTGCACATACGCCCGTTGGCATGCGCACGCGGCTCTGGGAGGCATGCTGGGTTTCTGTGCACACACATGCACGCGCACACACACACACACGCACGCTCCACTCTCTCCCCCCTGGCTGTGTGCACATACCCACCAACGCCCCAGCACCTTGCTTTCACAACTGCCTCGTGCCCACAAGCACGCCCCAGCGTGCTCCACGACAAGTTCGCACTTGCACACACCTGCTGGCCCCTTGTGCACAGCCCGCCCCTAGGCTCGCCGCAGCACGTGCTCACGCAGCGTCCCAGCCTGGTCCCGAGCACCACACAGCTGTGTCCTGCTGCCCTGCCGTGTACTCTGATCTCACACGCCGCTACCACCCACTGGCTCAGACACGCTTCCGCATGCCCCCGCCCTGCTCACGCCGGCCCGCTCACACACACACGCACGCTCACATGCATACCCAGCACACCCTGCCCATGCACACGCCGCATGCCCACGCTCCTGCGCTCACGCCCAGCCTCCGGGAGGTCTGTACATACACCAGGTCCTTGGTTTGGATCGAGTCCCAGCCGGCTCCTAGCTGTTGGTCAGGAAGAGCCGTCTGTGTTTGGAGGACGACCCGCGTGGCCGGCCCCGGCGCCGGCCCCTGCCCCGGCCGCCGAAGGGGCTCCGGCCAGCCACGGAGGGCTCCCCCCAGGGGGCATTGCCTGCAGTGGGCAGGGGGAAGCCGCCCTCCGGCTTGGGCGGTTCCAGCAGCGGGTCGACAGCCGGGCCGGCCTCGGCAGGGGGGGCCTGGCTCTGGCGCGCGCTGGCCCGCTCCTGCCGCAGGTAGCGCAGCTCGTCGCGGATGTCCGTCAGGACGCCGAGCAGGCGAAACTGGAGCTCGCGGTCGCGGGCCCGTTCCTCGCGCTGCGTGGCACGCTCCTCCTGCCACATGGCGAGCTCCTGGTGGTACAGCTGGTCCCACTGCTCCTCCAGGTCGAGCAGGCGGTGGATGTTAGTCCTCCAGCTCTCCCGGCGGCCCTCCCGCAGGCGGGAGCAGCCCAGCCCCCGTGGAGGCGCCGGGGTGGGGGTCGGATCGCCCTGGGGCGAGGCGGATGAGGGCAGGGACTCCTCAGTGAGGGCGCTGTGCAGAGGGGAGCGGGCCGGGTGCTCCTCCTCCGGCTTCTCCCAGGCGGGCCCCATCAGTACCCTAGGCAAAGCGCCCATCTCAGTGCCCGGCCCAACACCCTCCTCCTCGGGCTGGGAGGAATCGAGCACCCGGCCCAGGGAGGGGATGTCGGAGACCCCCTCGTGGCCCCAGTCCGAGTGACCATCCACGTGGTTGAGCGCATCCTCCGGCAGGGAGGTCACGGAGCCCTGCGAGTTGCACCGGCGGATGAGCATGGCCTGCCGCGATGCCTTCAGGTCTTCCTCTGCCGCGAGCTGGGGCTCCGGGCCGGGCGGCAGCGCCATGGCCCCGCCGTGTGCTCCGTCCATCTCCCGGCCTTCCCGCTCTTCCTCTTCCGACATGGAGGCATAGGAAACGAGGGACTCATTGCGCAGGGACGGCGACATGGCCGACATCTCTGGGGTCCGCAGCTCCGGTCCCGACTCGGCTGGAACAGAACAGAGGCTGAGTCCCTGCTTCGAGGCTTTCGGTGCTGCTGGCTGAGCTCCCACCCCCTCCGCCTGCCCCCAGGCTGGACCTCAAAGAGCATCATACTGCCGTGCTGGACCGGCACCATCTCGACCAGGATCCAGACCCTTCTGGAGCAATACGGTAGGAGGTAGAGGCAGGAGGCCCCCCCGCCATTGGCATCTCCTCCTTAGTCCCCCCAGCTCCCAAGGCTGGGGTCCCTGGTTCACATCCCTCCCCTTTATCATCCAGAGCCAGCTCAGGAAGTTTGAGTTTAGACGCATGCACTTCCAGCCTGCCCAGACTCTGGGCTTCAGCAGCCTCCCACGACAGCAAGCTCCACAGGTCGCTCCGGCAGCAGCATGTGGGTCCTTTGATCCACTGGGCAAGAGCTGCCTTTTCATTTCCTCCAAGGCCTCCTTGTCGTGAGGTCACGCAGGGAGATGGAAGGAAAGTGAGCGCCAAACTTCCCCTGGGAACGGAGGGAGAAACGGCCCGACCAAAATGCTGCCAGGGCCCAGAAGGCAGACGCGCTGAGGACAAGTCAGCCCGAGCTCGGCGCTCTGATCACAGACCCTTGTCCCCAGGTAAGCAGCGGGCAGCTTGGAGCCAAGGGGTATGTCTTCTCTTGACCTCTGGGCCCTAATGCATTCCTGGTGGGATCTCCCTGGGGTAGGGCAACAGCAGGGTCTAACACCAATTCCCCAGGTCTAATCCCCTGGTGGGTGGCGGCAATGCCCTCTGCTGCCACGTCTCTAGAGAAGAGCACGTTGCGCGGGAAAGCTGATCCATTACCATCCTCTCTGTGCTCAGGGCTCCCTGCAGGCGCTCCGCTCTCTGGATAGCCCACCCGTTGCCCAGAGGCCGCATCCCAGACCGCCCACTTAGCCATCGCTTACCTGAGCTGCTCTGCCCTTCGCCACGGCTGTATTCACAGATCACAGACGGGTCTGGGCTCTGGACCGCGAGCCGGGGCACGGCAGAGCCCTCCATGTCCGGCAGAGAGGACGGCTGCCCGTTGGTGTCTATATAGATGCTGGGGTGGCCGACTCCGGGCTGGAGGGACATGATCGAGTGCTTGGTCGCACCTGGGAAAAACAAGTCTGTGGAGCAAAGACAAAAGGACCTCAGAGGCCGATACTTTATCGATGGCTGTTCTACAGGCTTCACGGAGCCTCCTGAGAGAGGCAGTGGGCTCGGGCCCCTCTACAGAAACATCTGGGGACGAGACTAGTGCAGACGTGACAATCACGCTGACAAGCTACCGGTCTTGCCAGATCTGAACTTTCTCTCTAGGCTTTCTGAGTTGCCCTGTAGCACGGAGACCGTTCATCCTGCCGCTCTACGAGCATGGTCCAGAAACACAGGAGACCTCTCTCTAGCCAGCCTAGAGTGGTACTGGATTGCCCAGGACATTCCTCATGGCTTTTCATCTGTTATATATAAAAAAGGCACCCTGAATCTCAGGCTGGGGCCTCCCTGTCTTTTTACAGCACAAATTCAAACAAAACAACTGCCATGTAGTGGGTCAGACCATCGGTCCATCTTGCCCAGCCGTCTATGCCGCGCAGCGACAGATAGCACACGCCAAAAGGGAGAGTTAACAGGGCAGGACCTGGGCTTTCCCCCCCTGTTCTCCCAGTCGCAACCTCCAGCGTGTCAGATCTAGGACAGCGGTTCCCAATCTGTGGTATGGGTACCACCACTGGTATGCAGACAACCTGTCAGTGGTACGCGTTAACAGATTTATTGTAATTACTTTACATGACAAACATGTGCTGGTGGTACTTAAGGTTGTATTGTTTTAAAACTGGTGGTGTGCAATCTGTCAGAGTTTGGGAACTGCTGATCTAGCAAGTCCTGCAAACAGCAGTCTGGTCTCTGCTCTCACTGAAAGCCCCCGATCTGAACAGACAGGAGGCCAGCAAAGAAACAGGAAAATCAGGGTTGATCTTCTTATTTTTGCACTTGCTCCCTGAAGAGAGACCCTCTGAATAAAATTGTTTATTATTTTTTATTCAGCCCTTTTTTAAAATTTGCTTTCAATGTGTTGAGAGTACGATTCTGGTCCAGCCTGTCCCAGACAAGAGCCAGGTTCTCTTGGCTGTTGGTGGAAGGACCAATGAGATGAAATCTTTAACAAGTGTTTCTTGAACTGGAATTAAATGCGTAGTAACAAAAAGCAAATAAAAAAGGGCTTTTTGTTTTTGAACGTTTTGACATATATCGTGTCTGTTTAAAATCAGGCTTCTTCTCAATGAAGCCTCAGCTGGGGATGGTACTTCACCCCATCCCCAACTTCAGCAGGCTTCTCAGCATCATTTAAGTACAGGCTCAGCTTTAGGCTTAAGTGCCACTGGAATGAATGGGACTCAGGGAGACACTGAAGTGTGTGGGTCAACGGGGATGGCCTTAAGGACACGATTACAATTTGGAACAAGATAAGCACTCTGCTAAACTAGCATCTTCACTTGATGACAAATCCAAACACAATCCCTCAGCCGGTGTTTTCTTTTTGGATGGGGGAGAAGAATTTAATCAACCCTGCTATAATCAGAGGGTTTCTCTTCTTTACAGAGCCAATTTGAGACCCTTGCAAATGCAAGAAATCCCTTACCTCAGCCCATCGGGTATAGGCCGAGGCCCTTGCAAATGCAAGAAGCCCCTTAACTCAGCCCATCAGGTATAGGCCGAGGCCCTTGCAAAAATAAAAAACCCTTAACTCAGCCCATCGGGTATAGACCGAGGCCTACGTCAGGTCACAGCTGCAAACACAGCTGCTACGGGCAGGTCAAGTGGTCTCTGGCCATGCAGCTGCTCTGGCTCCAGCCAGGCTGGCCCAAGAGGATTCCCCTCTGGGTCACCATAAAGGACAAAATTCCCTTATCCCAAAACGTCCCTTAAAAAGGGACAAAACTGTACCGCCGCAGGGCGGACTGGATGACCTGTCCAGGTCTCTCCCGACCCCACTTCCCTAGGAGCCCTCCCAGCTCACAAGTCGCCTGTGGAAGGGCCTGGGCACAGTAGGTTTCGGGGGTCCTAAAACCCCCGGAGAAACAAAGTTCTGCTGATGCCGGGGTGGACGGCAACATCCGTCCCCCTGGCCGGGCCATCCGAGCAGCGCGATCCTGCGGCGCCGGGGCCCTGTGCTACCGCAGGACAAGGGAAAGGGGCTGCACTGCAAAACCGCGCTGTGCGTGCACGCGAGCTGGGCGACCCCTCGCTCTGCCCACTGACGCGGGACCGCCCGCGCTCACCCGGGTCCCAGATAATCTCCGGCTCCGAGTCGTGGCTGGCCTGCAGGAAGGTGGAGGCCACCATCTTCTCCAGGGGCGTGAGGCGGGGTTTGTGGAGCGGGCCGCCGGCCCGGTTCATGGGGAGATGCTTCTTGGAGGTGATCTTCTTCTTGACGTCCAGCCGCAGGTCGCGCCACTTGTGCTTGAGGTCGTCGATGGAGCGCTCCGTGTAGCCCAGGAAGTTGACGCGGCTCTGGATCTGGGTCCACAGCTGCTTCCGGCGCACGGGGTGAGCCCGCAGGGCCTCGGACCCGTACAGGGCGCTGAAGTGCCGCACCACATTCCAGACCAGCGTCTCCGTCTCGTCGTTGGAGAAGTTGGCTTTCCTCTTGCGGCCCGACGCTGGCATCGCCTGCGAGGCTGGAGGGGCACGAGTCGACCGCGGTCCCCGCTCCTCCGGGTCAGCTGCTGGGGGAAACAGGGGGCTGCGTGAGCCGCAGGGACCCGCGGGCCGCCCTGCCCCGGCCTGCCCCGGCGAGCTCTGGAGCGCTGCTCCAGGGTGCCGCGCGGCAGGGGGGCAGCTCATGCCCTCGCCCGGCCGGAGAGCGCCTGGGAGGGGAGAAAAGGAGAGGCTGGAGGTGCGTCGCCGGCTGCGCGGCCTGCCTCAGCTTCCCCGCCTGCGTAATGGGGGCAATGACCTCAGCGTCCCCATCCCTCTCACGGGGGCAGTGACCTCAGCGTCGCCCACCTGCACAACGGGGGCAAGACCCTCAGCTGCCCCATCCGTATAACGGCGGCCGGGGCTGACACCCCCTCCCCGGGGCGCGGCGGCGGCCCGCGCCCCTCCCCAGCCCCCGCGGCCCCGCGCAGCGCGGAAGATGGCGCAGGCCGGCGCGGGGCCGGGCCGGGCCGGGCCGTACCTGGGGCCGGGCCGGGCCGCGCTGCGCTGCGCACAAAGCCGGGCGCGGGGCGGGGCGGCGGGGCGCGGGGGGGCGCCAATGGCTCCTGCCTCAGAGGAACTCGCCTTCATTTCCTCCGCCCGCGCGCGCGCAGCCGGCTCGCTGCTGCCCTCTGCGGGCCCGGCCGCCCGGAGGCTCCGCGCCCCGCCCGCGCGCGCGGGGCTGTCCCCGGGTGCCGGCCTGCCGCCCCCCGCCCCCCGGGCGCACCTCACGGCCGCCGGCCCGCCCGCGCGGGGCTGTCCCCGGGTGCCGGCCTGCCGCCCCCGCCCCCCGGGCGCACCTCACGGCCGCCGGCCCGCCCGCGCGGGGCTGCCCCCGGGTGCCGGCCTGCCCCCCCCCCCCCCCCCGGGCGCACCTCACGGCCGCCGGCCCGCCCGCGCGGGGCTGTCCCCGGGTGCCGGCCTGCCCCCCCCCCCCCCCGGGCGCACCTCACGGCCGCCGGCCCGCCCGCGCGGGGCTGTCCCCGGGTGCCGGCCTGCCCCCCCCCCCCCGGGCGCACCTCACGGCCGCCGGCCCGCCCGCGCGGGGCTGCCCCCGGGTGCCGGCCTGCCGCCCCCGCCCCCCGGGCGCACCTCACGGCCGCCGGCCCGCCCGCGCGGGGCTGCCCCCGGGTGCCGGCCTCCCCCCCCCCCCCCCCGCCCCCCGGGCGCACCTCACGGCCGCCGGCCCGCCCGCGCGGGGCTGTCCCCGGGTGCCGGCCGGCCCCCCCCCCCCCCCCCGGGCGCACCTCACGGCCGCCGGCCCGCCCGCGCGGGCCAAAAAGCGAAGCCCCGCGTCTGAGGCGGCAAGTCGGCGGGGGGGCCCTCTGCCCGCTCCCCTGGCAGGAGACGTTGCGGCGGCCCCCGGGGCCAGCGCCGCTCGGCAGTGCCGACGCCCCGAGGGGCTGGAGCGGCCCGGGCCCGGATCGGGATCAGGCCAGGCCAGGCGGGAGGGCGGCCGAGGGCCGAGCTGCCGGCCGCGGGCTGGCCCCCGTGACGCCGGGCGAGAGGCGCCCGGCGCTGGTCGCGGGGCCCAGCGGGGACATGCCGGGCCCCAAAGCCCCAGCCTCGCCTCTCCACTGCCGCGGCCCCTGCGCAGAATACCCGGCTCCCGGCCCCGCTCTCGGCTGCCTGGCGCCTGTCCTTCCCTGCGGCCCCCCGGGCTGGGTCCGGTGCCCTCCCCTGCCTGTCGCCTGCCCCGTGCGGGGGCATGACCGTGCCCCCGGCAAAGCAGATGCGGGCTCCGGGGGGCCGTTGCCGTAGCTAAAGCCCTAAAGCGAAGTCTGGCACACCCTGGGCAGGGGCGCTGCAGCCCTGGGGGCTGGCCAGGCCAGCGGGGCTGCCAGCGTGCCATCCAGGGCTTCCCCGCGTGGTGTGAGGCTACAGCCGTCGCACTGGCTCGTGCACCCCCAGGCCTGGTAGGAAGCTCCAGGGTCGCCGAGCGCAGCCCCTCGCGCAGCTGTTCCTGCGTCGGTGCCCTCACCGCAGCCGGGGCGTTGCTGCTAGAACAAGGGACCGATCCCCCTCCCACAGCGAGACCCACCCCTGGGCAAGGAAGCGGATGCAAAACGGCCGGTCAGGATTTGCAGATCGGGCTGGGGGCACTGATCTCGACCCCCCGGGTAGAGCTGACCCTGCCTGGTGTGCTGCGGGCGCACGCGTAGGACAGCGCGTGAGAGTCGGGCAGCAGTGTCCAGGATGAGATCAGAAGGATGTTCGCCTCTTCTGGGCTGGTGGACGGGAGGTCAAGAAATGGCTGCAGGCTGCGAAGGTCCCACAAGTGGGGTCAACAAGCTGGGGACAAGCCCGGGTGGTTTCACTGCCTGGCGAGGGAGAACAGCAGACCCAGGTTTACTTCTCTGCTCAGTCCCTGACCTGGGCCAGACCCTAACCGCCCCAGGCAGAGTACAAGGGGACCGAGGTGCCTCCTCTTAGACCCTCCTGGCATCCCTGACCAACCACTCACGCAACAAGCGGGTGGGTCGTCCCCCTCCTTGCCGCTTTTGTCTCCAGCGCCCGCACGGTGCAATTCCTCGACAGTTGCACCACCTTGGCCCCGGTGTGATGGACGTGGGGGGTTGCCCGCATGTCGAGCCTGCTCTGATCCAGCCTGGGTCACTGCGGTCACCGCGAGAGGCTGCTCCTTCAGCTCGGGCACCTGTGAGTTGGTGTCTGGCTGCTTGGTTATAGTGTTTACCATCCAGATCAAGAAGCCAGCTGGGCTGGGCCAGCCAGGTCTCAAGCAAATAGCCACTCAAACCATCCGCTCCTCTATGGACGATGCTTGTGGCACCTTGAAGGCCCAAATCCCATCCCTGGGGGACCCCAGAGGCAATCAGGGCACGAGGAATAGCCACAAGCTTGTCATGGGAGCCTGGTAGAGCTCAACCCGTTCGCGGTCTGGTCTTGAATGGCTTCCAGTCCCGATTTCCCCGGACTTTGCCAGCCAGGGGAAGGGCCGAAGCATCTCCGTTCCACGCTGGTCCCGCCAACAGCTCCAGGAGCGACGACATGCCATTGCTGGGTGTGCGTTTGAGGGGGAGGGAGCTGGGATGGACCCCCAGGCTCTGCGCCTGACTCCACCTCTGCAATCAGCCATGCCAATGCGTCTGGCTAACGTTTCCCGATGGAGCAGGCCAGCCGATGGCCTAGGCTGGTTCGAGGCAACCCTGGGGAAGGGGATGCTGTCTGGGGAAGGGGGCGCTGGGCCAGAATTTAGGTTATTTCATAACCTTCGTGGCATCCAGCAGCTGCGCTAAGAGCAAGGGCTGTGGGTCTGAACGCCACTGAGAGCCAGGATGTTACGCTGCTCCGGCTGCCCAGCGGGACTGGGAAGTGGGTGTGAACGCCCCAGAAGCCGGCACTCGCTGAATCAGAGGATCTTAGAGAAGTGGGGCTCTCTGACCTTGCCACAGGGAAAGCAGGGGGACTGCAGCAGCCAACATCCTGCTCCTATGAAAGGTGGTAAATGTATGTTCAAGAGGCTGCAAAGGCAACCCCCACCCCTAGTCTGGACCAGTCTGACCATGGGGTAAAATCCCTCAATGCAGCATCGGTCTGACCCTGAGCGGAGGGGCAAGACCCTCTAGCCAGGGTCTTCCAGGGTTGGTCCCAGCAGAAGCCCAGTCCCCATCCCCAACCTGGGCTGCAGACGGTGCACAGAGAAAAACACCCCAACACATGGAGCTTGTGTTGGGAGTGGGGGCTGGAGGCAAGCAGCAAGGCCCCAAATCCTGGGAAATCCCCATGGTTTCCATTGATAGGGTGACGTAAGCGGAGAGCGCCGCAAAATAAAACGCATCCAAGCAGGGTTAGTTTAATGCGCCAAAAAGACATTTAAAGCGGTGGGAATTCCCGTCTGTGCAAACGCAAATACAGTTGAGGCAGCATAAACAGGCAATCTCGTGCCGGCTACAAGCGCCCTTCAACCTCCCGTTCACCCCAGCGGAGATCGAGGCGGTGGGTCTGGCTGTGGGAGGCCTTTCTGCTCGGTGCTGGCGTGACAGGTCCACTGGAGCAAGCAGAGCCCCCTGCCCACCCCCAGTAATTCCCCTGCCCATGCCCAAGGCCAGGATCCTGCCAAGCTCCCGGTCATGTGAGCCGCCAGTCTCAGACAATGGGCCTACTCAGGCGCTTAAAGTTAAGCATGTGATTGGCGGTGGGGCTGGTGCGGGGGCCGAGGGCGCTGCCTCGCGGCCCTTTCTCTCTCTCTCTGCTGACGGCAGCAAGTCACCGAGGCGCTGATCCAGCAAAGCACTTAAACGGCTGCTTAATTTTAAGCATGTGAGCAGCCTGGTGGCACATGCCTAAGTGCTTTGTTGGCTCTGTGCCTAACGAAGCAGCAGGAAGCCGAGGTGGGGGCGGGCGGGGGGGAAGTTTGGAAAGGCTGGAGTGCTCCGAACACGGCTCGTCATGGGGCGAGCGAGGTCCTGACATGCAGCAGCGGCCGCAGAGGGGCTTCTGGGCGAGTTTCTCTGCAGGAGATTTCTGCCACGGTCTGTGCTGCAGGATCTGCGTTGCCAGTTAGGAAGGATAATGGTGGCAATAAGCCTCATCCGAGCTGGAGTTTATTCCCTCCCTAAAAACCTCCCTGCTGCACAAGGCTCGCCTCTTTCTGGTGCGCAGAATCTGGCTGCAGTTTGGAAGGAGAAAGGGCTGGACTCTGCTTCTTGCAAACGGGGGGAGGCCAAATCTCACCTGAAAGCACAATGGGGAATGGACAATTTCACACAGGGAGGTGGCCACCCAAACGGCAACGCCGGCCTTGGGTCTTCGGCCTCTCTCGGCGCTGCACGTTCCCTCCGCAGCTGCAAGCGATAATACCGCGTGAGCCAGCTTTGCGCTGGCCTTGAGGTCCCACTGCCCGTCTGGTGCTTTGTTCCAGCAGCCTCTTGCAAGGCCGCGCGCTCTGGCCTCCATCCAGCCAAGTGTTCAAGCCGGTGCTTAATTTTAAGCACATGAATAGTGCTTAAGTGTGTCCCTGGCAGGGAGCCAACCCAGGCTGCAGGAAGCCAGGTTGGGTGGGGGGGCTTTGCTGAGCCCTGAGCTCGGTAGAGCTGAATTTTTATTTTCCCAGTGAAATCTGCTAAATGCTTAACTCAGATCCCATGCTTCGTGGTTACAAGACGCAACCTAAGGTACAACCGTGGCTGCATCTGACCCCAGCTTGCAAAGGGCTCCCCCCTGTCTCTTCATTTCCCTTCCTGCGCCCCTGGGTGCATATCTGAATCGGCTTGGGCCTCTCTCCAGCCCAGCTCTGAGCCACATCCTTCCTGCTGGGCGTGCGAGAAGTCCCCCCGCGTGGGTCTGAGCGCGCCGCTGAGCAGATGCCGGAGCAAGCAGGCAGCAGAAGACAGGGGGGTTTACTGCCAAGACGAGTGGGCGTGCAGATGAATGGCACTGAACGTGCTGTTCCCGTGGGCGGGTGAAATCTGCTCCGTGACTAATCAGGCCCCCACGGCTTTCCTCCGGTACCCACCCGCTGACAGCGACGTCCTCGCCAGGCGCGTGGATGCCTGCAGGCCGGCTCTCTGCAAGGGCAGGTCTCCAGCGCCCTGCCTGCACCCGTGGGCTATCCAGGCATGTCCTCTGGCTCCGATCCAGCGCAGCACATCAGCCGGAGCTTAGCTTTGAGCACGTGAATAGCTCAAAGTGCTTTGCTGGATCCTGGCCTAGCTGAGCAGTGGGAAGCCGCCTGGGGGTCCTGGCCGCCTGGACTCACCCAGCTCCAGGAGGTTTTGCATGGTCCTCAGCTGCCACCTCCCGTGTCTGTCGAGTAGCGGCCTGGGCAGAAACCATGGCCAGGCAGCATGTCCTGGGAGCCGAGGAGACACCGATGGAGCGCACCGGGCTGGCGTCGCCGGCATCGACAGAGGAGCCTTGGAAGAGGGAATCTTTTGATCGTGGGCCCCAACATCACCCCTGATTTGGGGTTTCTTGATGTGGACACCCCGCCAGAGAGACAGCCGAGGGCTTGGCTATCTCTGCTGGGGGGCAGGACGCTCAGCGTGTCTGACCCATGGAGGGGCTGTTATTGAAGCCCTTTGCTTTTCCTCTGGGGGTGGCTGCAGAAAATTTGGGGCTGTCACTTGCCTGCAGCTGCATGGGGAGGGCGCTACCCACGCCGCCGCGGCTCTGGTGCCTGGGACGGTCCGGCCGGCAGGCTGCACAGCTGGTGATGGAGCGGGCCCTTGGCTCCGGGCCACGGGGCTGTGATCACAAGCGAGCGATCACAGCTCTCAAGCGCCCTGCCCCTGCCCCAGCTCGGGGAATGGCTGGCCTTGGAGGTCCCTTTGAACCAGAGGCTCCCTCTCCTGCTCCTCTAAACCCTGCCGGGGCCACGGGCTCAGCTGGCATGAAGACAAATCCCTATGTTGTAGGATCCGTGGTCATCTCCTCCAACCCCGCTGGGATCAGGGACCCCCTGCGGGCAGGCGCAGACAGGCCGTTCATCAGGGCAGCCGCTCGCACCGGTGCAAGATGCCCCTGTTGCGATGGGGGAGTGCTCTCACTGGGGAGGGACTGGCACAGGTTGGTCTGGAGAGGAGCATCCTGAGGGGGGATTTGATAAGAGCCTGCAAATACCTGAGGGGTGGCTACACGGAGGATGGAGACGGACAGTTCTGCATGGCGGCAGGGAAGGGGGCAATGAGAAATGGGCTGAAATTGCAGCAGGGGACATAGAATCACAGACTCACAGAAGTGGGGTCGAAGGGACCTTGGAGATCTTCAAGTCTGACTCCCCGCCTGGGCAGGAGAAACACTGGGCTCAAATGACTCCAGCCAGGTAGGCATCCAGCCTCCTCTTAAAGCCCCCCAGGGAAGGATCCAGCACCGCTTCCCTCGGAAGTCGGTTCCAGCTCCTAGCCGCCCTGACCGGGAAGTCGTTCTTGTGGATGTCTGATCTAAACCTCCCCTCCAACAACTTGTGACTGTTATTCCTTGTTATGTGGGGGGGAGCTGGGGAAACAAGGTCTCCCCCAAACCCTTCTGGTCCCCCCTAGTGAGTTTATAGACGGTCACCAGGTCCCCCCTCAGCCTTCTCTTGTGGAGGCTGAACAGGTTCAGGGCCCGCAGCCTCTCCTCGTAGGGCCTGCCCTGCTGCCCCCGGATCATGCGAGTGGCCTCCTCTGGACCCTCTCCATGCTGTCCACATCCCTCCTGCAGTGCGGCGCCCAGACCCGGACGCAGTCCTCCAGCTGCGGCCTGACCAGTGCCGCACAGAGGGGGAGGATCACCCCCTTGGACTTGCTCGAGATGCATCTGTGGATGCACGACAAGGTGCGGTTGGCCTTCCTGACCGCGTCCCCACACTGCCGGCCCATGTTCATCTTGGAGTCAGTGATGACCTCCAGATCCCTTTCTGCCTCCGTGCTCTCAAGAAGGGAGTTTCCCATCTTACAAGTGTGCTGCTGGTTCTTCCTCCCCACGTGCAGCACCCTGCACTTGTCAGTATTGAAACACATCCTCTGTTTGTTAGCCCACCCCTGCAACCTGTCCAGGACATGGAAGTTGGAGAGGAGGGAGAACCGTTTCATGCGGAGGGTGGCTCAGCTGCCTAGAGAGGCTGTAGGACCCTCCTTAGAAATACTCCAGAGCAGGTTGGACAGACGCTTGGCTGGCACAGTTTGGGCAGGGCTGATCCTGCCCTGAGCTGGGTCGCTGGACAGCCCCGCCAGCCCGGCTACTCTGCGATTCTACAAATCCTCCCCTGCCGGTCTGGCTATTTTTTTCCTGTGTTTTGAGATTTCATTTTTGGCTCCCAATCAGCTACGAATTCTCTGGATGGAGCAGAGTCCAATCATTCCCGACTGCGGGGCAGTCTTCTCCCTCCCAGACTCTTCAGTCTGGGGTTTCAGATGCTCCCACATCCATTGCGGCATCCAACCCTAACCCTAACCCTGACCCAAGCCCGGAGGCCTCGGAGGTTAGATGTCCCTTAGTCTCACTGGCCCCAAGCCGACAGGCCGAAGGAGCAAGCTAGAGGGAAAGCCCGAGAGCCATCCCCCATCGCCATCCATTATGTAGCAGAGATCCTCGCACCGGGAGGCATTTGTAGACTCGCGGCGCCTGCCGCAGTGCAATGGGCACGTCTGCACCCTCAGCTACATCAAGCCATTCCAGGCTGAGAAGAAGGGAAGTCTTCCCCGCCACGTCAGTAAAACCACTTGGGCCAAAAACCACCTCACGGTGGTATCTCCCTTGCTGATTTTAAATGAGCGCGAATGCATTTCATGTTCCAGGTCAAATCAGGCAAATCATATTGATCGAGCAGAACTCGGTCGTTCCAAAACCCGTATCCATCGAGCAGGCAGAACTCAGTTTTCTAAACACCAAGTACGGCGCTAGCGACCGGCAAGCACCCTCCGTCCCAGGTGCCCAAGTCCATCAGCAGGCATCCTACATGGAGCCCAAGCACAGAGGTCTTGGGATTCGGATGCCCCCAGATGCCCCCGTTGCGCTTGTATTCCACCTGCTGCTACGTGAATAGCGATGCCCGGTGCAGGACGGCAGGGAACTGCGGTGCTGCCTCTCAGGCTCCCCTCCCCGCCGAGCAAGTGTGCCAGGTCCCCCTTCTCCAGAGAGAGCCCCGGGGGCTGACAAAAAGCCAGGCGTGTTTGCAGCGTCCAGGGAGCCCCTCTGCAATTCTGGGGAAGGATGGAGAGGGGAGGCCGGAGCACTGGGGCCCTGAACAGCTGCCTGGAGCTCTCCTGCAGGCCGTGGCGCGGGCAGGCCGGGCCGGGGCTGGGGAGGGCTGCGGAGATGCCAAAGGCGGCTGGTGGAGGGCTTGCCGGCCAGTGTCACCCCCCTAGGAAATGAAGCGCCAGTAAAAAGACTCTGCTGATGCAGCTCAGACGTCGCAGGGGCAGTTGGAGGAGCCCTGAGTGAGCCCCCGGGCTTGGACTTGCCCCTCACAGATGCAGGGGAGGGGGCAGTTGTGTAGTTGGCGGGGGGGCGGCACCAGGCTCAGGGGCTGCTTTGCGTTAACCTGGGAGTCAAACCACCCCTGACGCCATCCCAGCTGTCTTTGCACCCCCCAGCTGCACCTTCTGTGCTGCACGGCTCAGAATTGGGCCCTTCTGCCTCGCTGTGCCTCAGTCTCCCCACTGCCGGGACGACACGGGCACCAAGTGTCGGTGATGGGACAGTGCGTGGTAATAGTAGCCGAGCTGAGTCGGGGTCAAGGGGGCCAAGGGGTCATCCTCACCCGCAGGCCGGGGGGAGAAGAGGGGAAAGGAGCTGCCGGCTCTGTAGCTTCCTGAAATACTTTGCAAACGACCGAGAGGGAAGGGCGGCGGGGAGGGGACTGCTGCTGCACTGGGAAGCAGCTGCCTCGGGGTGCGATTGCGTTATGACATCATCACACGGCCTAGTACGGTGATGTCATCGTGCTGCTGCGCTACACGGGTGCCTGGAACCAGCCTTGCCGCGGGGCCTGGGCTAGCCAGACCAGAGCACGGCCCCGATCAGCACGCAGGCCGCGCTGGCTGGAGGAGCTTGGAGCAGCCCTAGCCCCGGGCAGTCCGGCCATGCCCCCGGTCGGCAGTGCCCGAGCTGTACGGGGAGAGGGAAGCAGGCATGGGGACAGCCCGTACGTCAGCTCCGTACCGGCTGGTGAGATTGTGCACAAAGGGGCTGTGCATCCACGGTCAGCACCGCTGGGGCAGTGCTCAGGGGCCTCCGACGCAGGCTGGTTGGTGGTGCAGCACTGGGGGGGAGATGCAAGAGAGGAGCAGGGAGACCTGCGCGGCTGCAGCAGCCTGAGCACCGTGGGCAGCAATGGAGAGTGAGTCCCCGCACCTTGTGCAAGCCCCTGTTTCTGGTTTGGCCGAGACCGTGGATGCCCATGGGGACAGAAACCCCAGACCCCAACTATCGCGGTTTCCAGCCCGGCTTCTTCTTGCTTCTCGTCTTATCTGCAGCCTTTCCAGAGATACGGTGACAGAGTACGGTCTCGCCTAGCTGTGGTGGCAGAGACGCCCGTGGGGAGTCCAACGGGTCTCGGTTCAGCCCCTTGCACTCGCACAGGTGCTGCCTCCCCCTAAATGCTGCTGAATCGATGCTCAGGCTGGAGAGACGTTACCAGCCCCTGGTCCTCCGATGAAGCTCATCAGAGCAGGCCGTGAGCCCCCCAAGTCTGCGTTAACATGGAAAAACAGGGCTGGATCCCAATCTCATTACCACGGATGTGAATCCAAAGCCAATTAACAGACAGATCTGAGGATTATAGCTCAAGATCCAAGTGTGTCCTGTAGTCAAAATATCTAGTCTGTTCCTGGCAGTAACGTCACGCGGGAGCAGGACCCGACCGTCTGGAAGTCGGGGTCCGGCGCCAAGGCCTGCAGCCGTTGCTGAGGGGTTGGGGTCCTCATCTGGGACTCATTTGCAAGGGCCAGATGTGGGGGAAGCTTGTACTTGTCCTGCTCTTCCCTGATGCATAAAGGCAGGTTATAATGGAAAGTGAGGGCTCTGTGGGGCTGCTGCCACGGCTGCCGTCCTAGGCGCGTGTCCGTACCTACCCTGCGAAAAGCCGAAACTGCGCAGAACTGTTTTCACAGCTTAAATCAGGGGCGGGCAATTATTTTGGGCAGAGGGTGGCTTACTCAGTTTTGGCAAGCCATCAAGGGGCGCATGACAGGCAGCCCCGGGCAGAGAAATATTAATTTTCTAAATTTTTTAGGGGCCCCGCGGGCTGGATAGATTGGCCTGGCGGGCCGCATCCGGCCCCCGGGCCGCATTTTGCCCACCCCTGGCTTAAATGCATCTGCTGCGGCAAAAAGTAACGGGGCCGATGGTAGCAAAGCACCGGCGAGCCGGCCACGTCTCAGCAACGGGGAAGAGAACGGCACCTCCCTGAAGTCATCAGTTGTGTGCAGCTCTCCTCTCTCCCCCAGGTCATATCTTTTATTGGGCTGCTTATATAGCTGGGAGAGATGCTGGCGAGGTTTCCAGTGCAAAGTGCCCCCGGTGACTTTTGGTCACCCCCATCATGGACATACAGGCGGTGGCTGGTGGTTACTACCTGTGGTGAAGCAGAGGAAGCAGGCCAGTTGAATGAGCCATAATGAGCCATTGCCTGTGTTTGGTCCGTGGCCCGAAAAGCGAGTTTCTGGAGAGCGTGGGCAGGGGTCCCTTGAGGACACGGGCCGAGAGGTCAGATGTGCAGCGGCTGCTCCGTGCAAACTGCCCTCCCACTGGTGCCTCGACTCCCCGATGGGACTGGGACCTGCCCCGGCGAGGACAGTGCCCAGCCGCAGCCCCGCACGCAGGGGGAGGCTGGGGGCTGGTCCCTTGCTCGGCTCTGTGCTTGCGGAGCCGGGTGGGGAACAGGCTCCCCAGTCCCCAGCAGCAAGGAGCTCCCAGCACCAGCTCCGTGACCACGGGGCAGTGCTGGGAGACCCTTATCTCTCAGCACCAGCCCTGCAGTCGTGGGGCCAGCACTGGGAGTCCCTTATCACGATTGCGGGGCGGGGGCTTGGAGCTCCCTGCTGCCGGGGCAGGGGGACGTAGTCTCTTCCTGGGCTCTGGGGGGCAGAGCTGAGGGCCGGGAGCAATCTCCCACCCCCTGATGGATGGATGACCGGGAGCAGATTTGCTCCTGGTCAGTCATCTACATGAACACTACTGTGCCATTACGGATTAAAAGTAAATTTGCTACTTGCGTTTGCAGGTAGCAAATTTACTCCTGATTAGCGAGGCTTATGGCATAGTAAGCATGTGCACGTATAGACATGCATGCTCACTTTGCAGTAAACTAAGCTACTGCACAGTTAAGTGTCTTGTGTAAACGCGCCCTGATACGGTTATTTGTAGTGTCTAAGACTCATAGAAAAGCCAGGCCAGCAGTCCATACCAAACTGACCGCCAGGTAAAATTCCTCCCTGTCTTCATTGCAGCACCGCTCTGTGCCTGAGCAGAGGGACAAGACCCGGTAGCCAGGACCCACAGTTTTAAGTCCCAGCAGGAGCATTGGCACAGCCCAGTCACAGTGATGGGGGTGTTGCGTTGTGTTACTAATGCCCAGGAGCATCGGTAAGTGCTCCGAGTTGCCCAGATGCGACATGCCAATGGATGGGCATCCCTGGAGCCCCAAATCCTCCTTGCCAAGAGCTGTGGAAACTCCCTTGCAAGTGGGACCTGGGCCTGCTCTGCTCACCCTCTGCCAGGACTGGCTGGCACCATGCAAAGGACCCCAGGACCTCCAGGACTGCGCAGTTCCCAGCAGATTTGATAGCTGCAGAAAAGGGTCCAGAGACAAGCAACACGCCTGGCCAAGGGGTTGGAAAGCAGCTGTGCAGAGAGAGGCTGAGATCTTCAGCTTGGAGAGAAAGCGATTTGGGGGGACGGGGCAGCAGTATGGGGGAACTATAACTTGGAGACGAGCCATACGAGGGGTTTTGTGCTTTGCCCCCTTCTTCTTTCAGAAGTCCAGCTTCAGGTGAGTTCACCAGTCTAAGGCTCCTGAGGAAAGGGAGCGTATCTCTGCAACGTCACCGTCAAATGCGTGTAGACGGCAGAGCGTTGTTATGTGGTCCCCAATTTGATCAGGATTGCCACAGTCACATTTTGCACAACTCCGAATACACTGCTTGTGCACCAAGTGACCGCAGTGGCCATGCCCAGTTCGGATCTACTTGAGAGCCTTCCTTGTTTCCCCTTTCATTTAAAGGCAGGAAATTCTCCCCCGGGAGTGGGCTGCAGCCCTCATGGTGCTGCAGACCTGGCAGGCACTGCAAGCAAGACTGGAAGCCAAGGAGACATTGCCCCTCTTGGCACTGGGGAGGAAGGAGGGCACATCCTTCCTATTTCTCACCCGTGTTGCCTTCCCACGGGGAAAGCAGCTGGGTGATGGCATCCCTCTGGACCAGGAAGAAGCAGCGGAGGGTTTCCCTGTTTCAGGCACTTTGTGGTACTGTGGAAATGGCTCTGGCAGCACAACGTCTAGCCTAATCGCCACGCACATCCCAGCTCCCACAGTCCCCATGGAAAGGAGCCTGAACGCCGGCCAGCGGGCAGCGATGGGGGACACGCAGCGTGGAGCAGACCCAGCTCCCGGCAGGAGCGCACGCACACGTGCGTGCACAAGTGTAGCGCCCCGGCTGAGGATGGGTGCTGTGAGCCCTGTGTGACCACACCGAGAGCTCAGTTCTCCCTCCTGGGCTTTCCCCACCTAAGCAAGTGTGAAGGGTTTGGGATCGCACCCCCAGAGCCGTAGGCTCAGCCGGCCAAAGCAAGCCCCAGGACCTTCCCTTGCCTGGCAGATGTGCCTCTGAAGCACAGAGCCCACGTTTGACCTGGAGCCTCCTCCTAGCAGCCGAAAGCCGAGCAGGGCCGGGGTTGTGGGTGCAGTGTGCCCATCCTGGCTCCCCCCGGGCAGGTGGAGGGAGCAGGAGCGGTGGAGCCGGCGGGGTTGCTATTGCAGACCCATGGCGCTAGGTGGGGGGGAAGAGCCTCCAAGCTGCCATTTCCCGAGCAAAGCTGGGTGCGAGTCAGCCCCTGCCATTTCCAGGAGGGAGAAAGTGGGGGTGGGAGCCCAGCAGAGCGTGGGAAATGGCTGGGGGGCTCCGGCCCAGGCGGGGCTGCTGCTCAGCTCGGCCGCGGTCCGGGGGCACGTGGGGGCGAGGCCCGGCAGGAGGCCCCAGGACCGGGGAGACTCTGGCGGGGAGGCCCCTGTGAGCTGCAGCAGCTGCTTGTGGGGGGAGCGCCCTCCCCGGGACTGGGAGTCCTGGAGGCGACTGTCCTTGGTGCGGACACGGCTTAATCTTGCTTTGCGTGACAGTGGGGTTGGGCGGCAAGGCTCCTCTGCAGAGCCCAGCGCTGGTGGGCAGGTGGGAAGGGTGGCACTTGGAGGTGACAACCGGGGGCTGCAGTCGGCTTCTGCCAGGTGGAGGTTTCCTCCTGCCGCGGGCTGGGCCCTCCTGGGGTGCCCTGGCTCTGAGCTGCAGGAGCTACGGCTCAGGGCCTTTACACTGGGGAATGGGGGTATCCCCAAGCTGGTCTAATAAAAGATCTCACATTTCCCCGAAGAACCGTGTCTGCCTATTTCTCTAGAAAGACACGTACTTGCAATCCCCACCTCTCCACTGTAAGGTGGGTGGGTGCACCATTAAATACCCACGAATTGCTGAAAGCCGAAGCACTGCGGGATGGGGACCTCGTGTCACGTGAATGTCATGTGTGTAAAAGCCAGCTGCTGCCTGCAGAGATGCGATGTCTGTTCATTTGAACTACAACTCCCAGGAAGCCCCCGGAGCTGGGGGAAGGTGGGGAGGGGGCAGGGGGAAAGGGAAAAGGAAAAGGAAGTGTCGAAAATGTTCGGTAAAGGTAACAATAGCGAGCAGTTCCTTTCTTGTAGTTGTGTGTTGGCGCGCAGCTTTGTTTAATGCTCTGCCTGCGTAGGCTAGTGCCTTTTCCTTACCCTAACCCTAACCCTTCAACTCGTGACAGGCCAGCTCCAGTGCTGACATCCCGTGTATCAGTGTCCAACGAAAAGGGCAACAGGGTCATTTATTGTAACAGGAAGTGTGGGTTTCTTAGTGCAGTTTTAAGATGTGGGATGGAAAGTTTCTGACAGAGGATGTATATTTATAACTCTATATAGAAACATATTTTAATAAAAAAAACCCATGTGTGACAGGGTCAGGATATGCTAAAATAGGGGATGCCAGCAACCACCGCTTTAGCCTGATACAGGCATCTTGCCATTCCCGGGTCCAGATGAATTTTGCATTATCGGGGAGCTTATGTAAAAGACTCACGATCTGGATCTAGACAGGTCACAGGGGTGGGTGGAGGAGAACAGGATGGGATTCAACACTGACAAGTGCACGGTGCTGCACCTGGGGAGGAAGAACCGGCACCATACCTACAGGCTGGGGAACTCCCTTCTCGTCAGGGCAGAGGCAGAAAAGGATCTTGGTGCAATCATTGATGCCAAGATGAACATGGGCCGGCAGTGTGGGGACGCGGTCAGGAAGCCCAACCGCACCTTGTCCTGCATCCACAGATGCATCTCGAGCAGGTCCAGGGGGGTGATCCTCCCCCTCTATGCGGCACTGGTCAGGCTGCAGCTGGAGGACTGCGTCCAGTTCTGGGCGCCGCACTGCAGGAGGGATGTGGGCAGCATGGAGAGGGTCCCGAGGAGGCCACTCGCATGATCAGGGGTCAGCAGGGCAGGCCCTACGGGGAGAGGCGACGGGACCTGAACCTGTTCAGCCTCCACCAGAGAAGGCTGAGGGGGGATCTAGTGGCCTGTTACAAACTAGTCATGGGGGATCAGCAGGCACTGGGGGAGTCCCTGTTCCCCCAAGTGCTACCGGACGTAACAAGGAACAACGGTCACAAGCTGGCAGAGGGTAGATTGGAGATCACGTCCCAAAAAGTTCACTTCCCTCCAGAAAAGTTGACATTCGGGAGTTTTAATTTTTAAGTTGGCTCCCTTCAGCATCTTAAACACTGCGGTCAGTCACAACGATACCATCCAGGTACTCCAGGAAGGAGGTCCCCTGCAAATGCACTAACACGAAACCCGCAAGTCTCTGGAAAGTACTAGGAGCATTACATAACCCGAAAGGCATACTGTTACACTCAAAAAGTCCCTTTTTGGCGCAGAAAGCTGTCTTAGCTCTGGGAGCACGTGCACCGGCCCAGTGGCCAGCTCAAGGGTGGAGCAGCATCAAGCTTTGGCCAGGAGGGCTGGTGTGTCGTCAGTCCTAGGTCAGGGATAGGCATCCTTAACGGTAACATCGTTCAGTCTTTGATAATTGACACGGACCTGCACACCTCTGGCTTTCTTCTGCACCAGCGCCCCAGGGGCAGCCCGTGGGCTGAGGGGGCCTGATGATACCTCCTTCCCCATCTCTTGCAGCTGCTGGTCATGCTCCAGGTGGAAACGGGTGGTTCCTCTTCTAGGCCCCGTTTGACCGGTTGGCATTGCCGGTATTCATCTGGTGCTTTGTTAAGCCTGTATGATGGGATACTTTGGGAACAAGTCTGTCATTTCTAAACAAGAGCCCGCCTATTGCTGACAGCTCTGCTTCAGGCTGGTGATAAGGTACATATCTTGCAGGCCATCCTGCATTAATGGCTTGTATTTCTGTTTGGAAAGCCCAGTCTTGTGCCGCGGCAAGCACAGTCTATGTTTTATCAGGAGCCAGGCACATTTTCTTTAACAAACTGACGTGCACAATGTCTTACTCTGGGCCTGGCTCCATTTCTGTTCTGTCAAAAGCTCCGGAAATATTTATCCGCCACCACTAAGTCTTTCCCTAGTTTATAATCTAACCTTAAATCTTGTAACTGCAATTGAAAAAGCAACCTCTGTAATCTTGGAGGTGTGTCAGGCGCCTCCTCCTTTTGCTCTTGCCACCAGTGGCTTGTGACGTGTTTCGGGTAATGCTGGTCTCCCGAACAGGAAGATGTGGAACTTTTCACGTCCGTGCACCAGAGCTCAAGCCTCTGTTTCAGTGTGTGCAAACTGACACCAATCGTCATACCGACACAAATGTGTGCACACCGATGCTCAGTTTTAGTTAAAGCCCCGGATGCACAAGCTATGGGTCTCTGATGCTCCCCGCACTTCTGCATGAGCGTGGCCCCTAGCTCTACCTTAAAGGCATCTGTCAACAGTTCTGAAGCGCCAGAGCCTTTTGTTATAAGTGTTTCAGGTTTCTAAACTTCCTATCATGATGTCCTTCCCACAGCTACTGCTCATTTTTGTGCAGTAAAGCTCTACGCCTGCTGCATTTTTTTGCATCAGATTAGATACAGACTCCACCACAAAGTTTACTGTGCCCAGAAACTTTTGCACTATTCACTAAGGAATGAGCCCAGGCTGTTGGTTCATCTCTTTCCTCAATAACTTCCTGAGCAGCCAGTTTCTCTGTTCCTGCTTTCAGGCTTTATCTTAGAGCTAAAGGCATTTTTCTGGGGCGTGTATTGTAGGAGGATAGGGGTCAGGCAGCTCAATCTTACAGTCTCGGTTCAGCTCCCCAAACCCCTCAAATTTGAAATTTATCTTCAATTTTACTGTGCCCCTCTACAGTATATATGCTCTGTATATAAGACCTAGTATTTGACAAGCTTTAGCTCTAATGTAGGTACACGTTTTCCACACTGAATTTTTTCTTGACCCTTTTTTACCTTTATCTCCAGCTCACATGTGCCAACAGTAGAAATCAACTTCCCACTGTAAGCTCAGAGCCTTATCTGCTTTTTGCAAATGCTTGCTTTCTTTCTCAGGGCCTTTACAATATAGCTGGGTATAGCACTGGCTTGTGCACCTGCATCCAGCTTAAAAAGTCCCAGGATTTCCATTTGTTTCCGGCATATTCCAGTCTTCTGATGAGACTGCCGTGCGCTACTCCTGCACACAGCTCCTCTTGACGGCTGTTGCAGTTCACCTGCTTGCACGCGCTGTTCCTTTCCCTGCCCGCAGCCCCGTTCTTTGCACATGCTAGCAGAACGGTTCAGTCTCTTGCATTCGTTGCAGTGTCGTTCAAAAGCAGGACTTTGCCGCGGTACGTGTTTGTTACCACGGCGTGCATGGCTCTTCATGTGGCTTTTCTTAAGCGCTCGCTGGGTGTGTCTACATGTTCATTAATGCTCAGTAGTTAGTGTACATTTAGTTTAGTACTTGCTTAACGAAATACTAAACGTGCAGTAACTACAGTTACTGTGCAGTAGTGTTGGCGCACAGTTTTTTAGTGATGCTTACTGCGCAGTAGCGTATTAGCACAGTTTTTTGCCCGGCACACTATTGTGCACTGTTATTAGGCTACTGCTCCCCTCCAGATATGGCCTCACAGGCGCTGCAGAGAGCGCAATAGGTCTCTCCCGTGCCGACGTCCGACGCTCCGGCGCCGGGTCGCAGGGCGAGGCCAGGCGTTGCGTGCAAGAGCTGCCGAGTGCCCTCTCCTGAAACTCACGGTCAGTGAACTGCCTGCCTCCAGAGGGAATCTCCGCCTGCCTCGGGATGATGCGTGTGAGTCAGCTACCTGAGATCTAACTCAGGGGCAGGCAGTTATTTTGGGTGGAGGGTCTATGTCAGGGGTAGGTACCGTTTTTTGGCTGGAGTGCCCAGCTCCCACTCGGTCTGGAAGGCCTTCAGGCACTCGGGGCAGGTGGGGCGCTGGGCTGTGTGGGTCCGCTTGTGCCTGCGGTGGTGTGTGTCCTCTTGGGCCGGTCAGGGTGCTGCGGGTACCGAAGCGCTGCCCGCACTGGGCACAGGGTACGGGTGCTCCCCGGTGAGTGTGCACTGGTGCTTCACAAGCGCGGCCCGGCGCCCGAATCGGCACCCGCAGTCTGGGCAGGCCTGCAGCCTCTCCCCGGCATGGGTGACCTGGTGCGAGCTGGAAGCCCTTCCCACAGTGGGCGCAGGCGAAGGGGTGCTCGGCCGAGTGCACGTGCTGGTGCGATGGCCAGGTAGGAGGCGGTGGCGAAGCCCTTGCCGCAGCGGGCGCGCTGGTGGTAGCGCAGCCCGTTCTGCGTGGCGACGTGGTGCCCGCAGTGGGGGCAGGCGCAGGGGCCCCCCCAGCGCAGTGGCCCTGCCCGTGGGCCCACAGCGCCGTGCAAGTGGCGAGGCGCCTGCCGCAGTGGGTGCAGCCGTGCGGGCGCTCGCCTGAGTGCCGCAGCTGGTGCTGGGCCAGGGCGAGGCACTGGGCTAAGCGGCGCGGCCACCGGAAGGGCCGCGCTCCCGAGTGCGCGGTGTGCAGGCTGGCCTGCTGAGCGAAGCGCCGGCCGTACCGGGGGCAGGCGAAGGGGCGCTCGCCCACGTGGGTGCAGTGGGGAGCTGCTGTGACCCCCGCTCCGCCCCTGCTGGCCCGCGGCCTGGCCACGCGTCCCTGCCCTTGTGTCTCTCCAGCGGGTGAGCTTTTCGGCTTTGGACTAATAGTATGTGTAGCAGGTGACTGTCTCTGATATGGCCTCCATTGGAGGTCTATATTGAGCAGATTCTTTCTGGTGTTGGGTGGTGGAACCGGAGCGTGCTTCATCCGCTCCATGCATTGACCTGGGATAGCAGCGCTTCCAGGACTGGTGCAAAAAAACAGGAAAAAAAAGAGAAAAAAAAAAAAGGATTTCTCCCTCCCCGGTGCAGCACTTTGCCCTGCTCGCCACTGAATCTCACCTTGGTGATTTTCTTTCTGAATTTTGGTGGCAGGAAAAAATAATCTGATTTTGATCTCCCAAGCTTCTTGCACCCCCTCTGCAGTGAGCATGGTAACCAAATTGTCAGCTAGGTCATCAGCCTGATAGCAGAGTTTGGGGAGAGACAGAGATGGCATTCTGCCACAGCATCCTTCCACCAAGTCTTTGAAATGACTATTATGTTGAAGTCACCGTTTCACCCATTTTATTTTGGTATTCTGGTATTTGTGTAGAAGCATTTATAACTTTGCTCTTGATTCAGCTGCCTGGTACTGCTCACACTAATTGTTTGGCACCCGAGTTGGTGTGCCTTATTTTCACTGTTATCTACAGTTATATTTCTTCATAGAGCTCATACATTAGGGCTGGAGGGGACCTCGCCAGATCATCGTGTCCAGCCCCCTGCCCAAAGGGCAGGAAGTCAGCTGGGGGCAGATGGCCCCAGCAAGATAAGCATCCAAATATTTCTTGAAGATGTCCACAGTAGGTGCTTGCACCACTTCTGGGGGGGTCTATTCCAGACTCTGGAGACCCGGCTGGTAAAGAAGTTTTTCCTAATGTCCAGTCTAAAACGGTCTTGCAGGAGTTTGTGACTGTTGGACCTTGCCTTCCCTCGCGGTGCCCTGGGGAACGGTTGTTCTCCCGGTTCCTGATGAACACCCCGGATGTACTTCTAGGCTGCCACCAAGTCCCCCCCTGAGCCTTCACTTCTCCAGGCTGAAGAGTCCCAGGCCTCTCAGTCTCTCCTCGTAAGGCCCATTCTCTTGACCGATAATCATGTGCATGGCTCTCCTCTGGACTCTCTCGAGATCATCAGTAGATGCAAGCCAGAGTTTGATTTGCCTTGCCAGCTGTGGTGCTGCATTGGTGGCTCATGTTCATCTTGTGGTCAATCATGACCCACAAATCTCTTTCAGTCGTGGTGCTAGTGAAGTGTAGCGCTGCCGAGCCTGTAAGTATGATGTGGGTTTTTTCTCCCAAGGTGGAACACCTTGCATTTCTCCGCGTTGAAAGTCATCAGGTTTTGATCCGCCCATCTTGCGAGCCTGTCCAGGTTGGCCTGGATCGCCAGCCCATCCTCCGGCATGAGCGCACTTTCCCACAATTTGGTGTCATCTGCAAACTCAGCCAGCCCACTTCTGACACCTGAATCCAGACTGTCTGTGACCATATGAAAGAGTAGCGGTCCAAGTACTGAACCCTGGGGGAGGCCACTGGCCACCATGCGCCACGTTGGCTCGGTCCCATCGACTACCACTCTCTGGGTCCGACCACAGAGCCAGTTCCCCAGCCTGGTATCAGGCTGTGAGGTTGTTGAAGCCTCAGTTCCCCAATTTTTCCATGAGGACATCATGGGATGCTAAGTCTAAGGCTTTTTTTGAACCCCGAATATATGACGTCAACCTCTTCTCCCTTGTCCAGGCGATGCGTTATCGGGTCATAGAAGGAAACGAGGTTGGTCAGGCGAGACCTACCCGCAATGAAGCCATGTCGGCCATCTCTCAGAAGGTCACCGTCCGTTAGCCTGTTGTTGCTGATTGCTTTGATCATTTTTTCCAAGATTATCCAGGGGTCGAGGTCAAACTGATGGGCCTGTAGCTCCCTGGAACTTCCTTCCTCCCTTTCTTGAAGATAGGCACCACGCCGGCCCTCTTCCGGTCTTCGGGTACTTCCCCTGAGCGCCACGAGCTCGCGCGTGTCCTCCCGGTGGTCGCGCTGCGATGTCCGCCAACTCTTCTAGCACTCTGGGGTGCGTGCCATCGGGCCAGCTGACTTGTGGATGCCCAGCCTCGCGAGCGGTTCCCTCACGAGATCCGTGCCAGTCACAGGCACGTGATCTCCCTTCCCCGGTAATCCTGCGTCCTCTCAGGCAGGGTGAGCCCCTCAGGCTGGTGGAAAACCGCTGCAAAGTAACCGTTGAGAAGATCAGCTTTCTCCTGGATGTCGGTTGTCATCAGCTGCCCCGTTTGGACAGCAGCGGTCCCTGGGGGTGTTTTGACTGCCCACAGAGTCCTGAAGGAGGACTTTTTATTGCCGCTCTCTGAACAGCTACCGGTCACCCTGGGCCTGGCAGCCACCGCGGCAGCGCGGTCCAGGGATGCCCGTTTCTGCGGCCGGCAGCGCACACGGCAGCCGTGGGCCCAGCATCGCATCCCGCTGCCTCTGGCTCTCCCGCCCACGTGACGGACGCCCGCTCAGGCGGGCACGGGGGAGCCGGCTTCAGCCTGAGCCCGGAGCGGGGCTGGACTCGTGCTCCTGGAGCCCTAGCACGACGCCCTTGGTGCTGCGCTGTGGGGCTGCCCCTGGGACGGACGTCGGTGTGGCTCGTTTGGGCTCGGCCTGACCCCGGCCCTGCGCGTGGGTGATGGGGGCCAGCTGTCTACGCCCACCTGTGCTGTGGGGGCCTGGGGCATCTTCAGAGGTTGCATTTTTGATTCGATCAGTTGGATTTGTTAATCAAAATGTTAAAAAGAAAATAAATCTACCTGGCATTGCAGCAGCGAGCCAGGGGCCAGCCTGAGCTGAACGGCCTCCGGCTTTGGGGGCTGGGGCCAAGCAGCTGTGCAGCCAGCGGTGCAAGGCAGCGACAGAGCCGGCATCATCTCAGTCTGCTGCGACTTCCCACCCAGAAGGCCCCGGTCCCACTTCCTGCTGGGGGCCGTGGGAAACGTACCTGGCACGGGTGAGGCCAGAGTCCCCGGGGGCGCGGGGATGATCTGGGCTTCAAACGGAGCCCGGTGCTGGGTGGGACGGGAGCAGCTGAGCCGGGATCGCAGCCAGGGCTGCCGTGCCAGGCAGGGGATCTGCTCCGGCGGGACCGACCCGTGGCCCAGCCTGGCGCGGGGGAAAGGAAGGAGGCCCCCAGCACGATAGCATTTCTCCCTGGGCAGCTACCCAGGCCAGCCTCCGCTGCCTGCCCGTCGGGCACCAGGTCCCCCTCGGCTCCGCGGCCCGCCTGCACTGCTACCACGACGCCGGCTCGCGGGAGCCTCCCACGACGCTCCTGCCCAGTCGTGACGCTGCCCCTGGAGCGCATCGCTGCTGCGCTAAGTGCTCGGGCTCGCAGGGCGGTCGTGAGCCTCCCTGCGGTCTTTCTACCCGCCCCAAGCAGCCCCCGAGCGGGGCGGCGAGAGCGATGCTTTGATGCCGTCGGGGTGCTTGTGCCAGGATGGGGTGCTCCGGGTCTGTGCCCGTTGACACGCCGGTCGTTTCAACACCAAAGGTGGTGCCCGACCTGGCCACGAGTGCCAGGCCGCGGGGCGCAGGAGGTCTGCTCGTCTGGGCTCGGCTCTGCTCAGTCACATCAGCCCGCTCTAGTGAGATGTCCGTGTTAATGGGGCCATGAAACCTTTACGGAGCCCTGCAGCAGCTGGCTGGTACCTAGGGGCTCGGCATCTCATACGGGGGTCCTGGCACGGGGGGAGCTTGGGGGCGGCCTGCCTCCCAGCGCTGCTCTCCGTGGGCGGGCAGAGGCTCTTGGGGCCTGTCGGCCCCGCACAAGACAGCACCGTGCTGTGTACTGGCTGTGGACTGAGTGTGGCCAGGCTGCGTTTGGCAGCCTTGCACCGGAGATGTGCCCTGGGCCCAGGCTGGAACCGGGCTCCTGCCACACAGCGCACGAGGGTCGGCGGGGGTTTTGCTGGGGCCCGCGGGGGCATCCAAGGGGTGGTGGCGAGGACAGACGCGGTGGGCTGTTGGGATCTCAGGTGTTTAGGGATATGGAAGAAGGACCCAGCTCAGGGGAGGAGGGTGGTTGGGCTTTCACAAGAGGGGGCAGCTGGCGTCCGGGGCAGAGCTAGGGAAGAGCAGGGCGTGCTGGGGCGGGGGAAGCCCCTTGGCCATGGAGGCGGCTCTACCCATTGGGAGCCAGGGCCCCAGAGCACAGCCTGCTGTGGAGGCACAAGGTGCTGGAGGGGCATCGTCTCCCCCGGGAGGCAGGACAGCCTCGAAACCAGGCTGGGAACCACCCGGGAAGCAGGGCCAGCAGTGGCATAACTAGAGAGGAGGGGGCAGCGTGGTTCCTAGCGAGCACGCAGGACGGGGCCCCGGGGTCCTGCCCGGATGCAGCCCCAGGGACCGTGGGCCCCTGCTCCGGCCCGGGACGCACCCACTGTTGTGAAGCTCCTGGGAGGGGAGACGCCGTCCTCAGGGTCTGTTTGCTGCTGGGTCTCGTTCAGCTGTTTGCGGTGTGGCGCACTGCACGGGGGTGTCCAGGGACAGCACCCAGCCGTGCCGCCTGGGCAGGCAGCTCTGGCTGGGGGAGGGTGGCACCTTCCACCCCTCCGGACACAACGGGTGTGGATGCAACAAGACGTGACTGGTGAAGAAAGACCTCCCTGGGCCTGCCCGTGGCCCCAGGGCTGCACTGACGACAGTGACATCACAGAGAGATGGAGCTCCCCTGTGACCTCATAAAGGACCGCTCTCCCGATTGGTCCATACATGGCCCACCGGAACATTGTCTTCCTCCTTCCTCCCGCTCCACCATGGGCCAGGCTCGGCCGGGCCCAGCGCAGCTGGCCCCTCGCTGCTGGACACAGCCGGGGACACGGCTTTGCTGCAGGGATTCGCACTCATGTCCCGGCAGGACACGGCCAGCGAGACGTCCCCGGCACAGGTCACATCCTGGGCGTCCCCGCAGAAGCTGCACTTCCCCGTGGACCAGCTCGAGCGCATGCTGCGGCAGAGACTGCGCATCAAGCGCATCAAAGGCGAAGCCTTGGTTTACCTGGCTGCCGTGACCCAGTACCTGACGGCCCAGATCCTGGCCTGGGCCGGGGACGCTGCGCGAGGCCGGCAGGACAGCGTCATCGCCCCGCGGCACCTGCGGCTGGCCGCCCTGAAGAGCAAGGACCTCCGCAAACTGCTGCTGGGCAGTGAGACCGTCTTCCCCGGCGGGGTCCTGCCCCGCACCCGGGCCCTGCTGTTGCGCGCCAGGATCCGGCCATGCTGCTGGAGCAGGGCTCCCAGCCCGCCGGGGGGCCGTGCCCCGCAGGAGACGTAGCAGCCACTTTGGATGTGTCTCCTCACAGCCATCCAGGGGCTATTAAAGGAGACAGAAGCAGCCACAGTGACTCCTCCCACCCTCTGGGGCCTCGTGTCTCTGGCCTGGGGGAGGTTACTGGGCCATGCATGGTACAGACACCCTGCCGGGGCTGGACTGTGCCCACAGCATCCCCCTGCTCTCTGGAGCCTCCCGCCCCCTTCCCCCAAGCCACTGAGACCTCCCACAAATGGCAGGAGCCCCAGCAATTGCACCCACAGCCACAGCCACAGGTCCGGACTGGACATCACTACCCCGTCTCGCTGGAGAGCGTGAGACTGGCTCAGCATCATGGCGGGGGATGTCCTCGGGCTTTGTGGCTTCGAAGCCGGGGGAAGGAAGCCCTGAATGCTGCCGAGGCTGGGACAGGCATTGAGGTCCCCAGGGAGCTGCCTTGCAAACTGCTTCACCGGGGGAGACAGGGTGGCTTCATGTCACCTTCTCTGGGACCTTCGTGACCAGGGATGCAATGCTAAATTCCCCTTCCCCATTGACATCCATGGGGGGCTACAAGCCTCAGCAACTGCCTAGCTCGGGCCCCAAATTGGTTCTTTTCCTTAGGGGGGGTCTCCCACACCCTGGGAATCACCCCTCGGGAGGGCCGTGCAGGCAGCGACCACTGTGTGGGATGGAGCGGTAGCAGCTGGAAAGCCCCATGCCCGGGACCAGGGCATCCTCTCCTCCGCCCTTCAGAGGATGTCCCTGCAGCCTGGATCCGCGGGCCGGTATCCATAGTAACACAGATCCTTCATGGTATCCTTGGTGACTGAAACCCTTGCACAAGCTGCTCCGGGAGAGCCAGATAACACACGGCGTCTCTTGACGTGAGCTGCCAGGGCTGTTGTCTGGCTCAGGAAGGGTCTGACGGGGTCTACGGCACGTGGCCACGGCCCCTCTGCTGTCACGTCCCCGCTTCTTCCCAGCTCTCCCCATACAGCTGCACCCCAACCCCTTCGGCCTTTCTACCCCCCGCTGCTGGACCCTCTCGTCCAGCTCCACACAAGGAGCCCTGAGCTGAACGGGGCAGTCAGGCGCATGCGGACACATTGCAAACGAGCTGTTTAATTGCCTCTGGTCCACGTCCCCCTTGGGACACGCAGACTCATGCCAGGGCCCTCACCGCAGCCGGGGTCCGCGCCCAGCACCGAACGGCAGCTGCTGGCCGTGCACTGCAAGGATTTGGGACAGGAAGGGACAGAGGACACCGCGTCCCGCTGGAATCGGGGTGAAGTTGGCAGGAAAGGGGTGGAGAAGACGAGCCCAGCAGCTGGAGCTTGTCGGGCCCGCAGGGTTGAAACCATCAGCTCTGTGAGCTGTGGTGGAGGCAGATTCACCCCTGTGGGTGCAGGGGGGTATGTTACACCTGGGACCCAGCTCTGCCACAGACCCTCGCCAAGTGCTGTGTTCGCCCACCCTCAGCGGCACTGCTGCAGCCTCTCTCCTCCGAGCCGACTGTAAGCTCTATGGGGCAGTGACTGGCACAAAGGGGGGAAACCCCTCCGGGAACAGCACCAGGAGCTGTCGCTGTCGCTGTCGCTGTCTGGGCAGCGCTCAGGAGCCCGGTGCCAGCTCTCAGTCCTGGCCGGTTGCGGCCTCACCTCGCAGGGTGCCGGGGCAGACCGCGTGCACCGCGTCCTCCAGCTGGTAGAAGGCGTGCAGCAGGCCTGGGGCCGTGGCGTGGCACTCCAAGTACCGCCGCAGCTTGCCCAGGCTCTCCATCGCCTCTGCCTTGGAGGGGCAGGGCAGCGCGGGGGGGTCGTCCTCGTCATCCTCCTCCTCGTCTGCTGGACCGGCCGTTGCTCTGCCCAGCAGGACCCCTTCGGTAGCACCCACCCCGTCCGGCCCCTCGCGCAGCAGCGTGAGTCGCTCCAGCCGCGGCGCCTGCACCGCGCCAAGCGCGGGAGCCTGGAGGGCACGGTCCACGCCGAAGCCGGCAGCTCGGAAGCTGCTCTGGATCACTGCACGGGGCAGCTCCCTCCAGGCCTGGGCCAGCACGTGGAGAGCGTCCGAGACCGTCGGGAGCGCGGGGAGCCCCTCGTGCCGTGTCAGCATCCTCCTCCTATAGAGGCCCTTCAAATACCGCACGACTTCCCGGTCCAGCGGGCGGGCGGGGGGCAGGGGAAGCACCCGCACGTGGGACAGCGCCGGGGCGGACTTGGCGCTGGAGGGGCCGAGGAGCAGCGCCACGTGCCTCCTTTGCTGCCGTGCGGCCGCGTCAAACCCCTGCAGCCACTCCACGAAGAGCGGGGCGGTCAGCCGCGCCTGCTGGCTGGCCCGATACACCCAAGGGCATGTGCGCCAGCCGGACCCCTTCGAAGCAGCGCGGGGCCGGGCGCCGGCCCACGGCCAGGACGTCCGTCTTGTCAGAGCCGTCGGCGTTGGCGCAGAGCAGGAGGCTCAGGCGGCCGCGGGCTCCTGGCCCCCTCCCCCATGGAGCTGCCCCCCCCGGGAGGGCCCTGGTGAGGATGCTGGTCTCCGTGCAGCTGTATATGTCCGCGGCGGCGTAGCTGCGCAGGAGGTGAGGCAGCACCGTGCTGGCCCAGCCCACAGCCAGGGGCGGCTCGGCCTCCTGCGGCCCTGCGGGGTCCCAGCCGGGCTTTTGCGGCGCGTCGGCAGGCTCCGGCCGGGGGGCAGGAGGGTGGCCAGCTCGCATGCCCTCGGCCCATTGCAGCAGGGCAGCCTCGGAGGCTGCGCCGGGCCCCCCCCGCTTGCGCTTGCGCCCGGGGTTGGCATCCTGGCGCCAGGCGCTGAGGATGCGCTCCCTGTTCTTGAGGATGCGGCAGATCTGGGGCTGGGACACGCCGAAGCGCCGGGCCAGCTCGCTCTGCGACACCCGGGGTCCGTCCAGCATGGCCAGCACCCGCACCTTCTCTGGGAGCGACAGCTCCTTGCGCTCCTTCCTCGGCAGGACGCCCTCGCGGCTCCCGCCTGCCGCGGCTCGGCCCGGACTGCCCCTGGGGCTGCCGACGTAGGAGTGCGCTCCTGCCCGGACCAGCTGGGCCCGGGTCCTGTGGGCTGTGCTGTGGTTGAGCTCTTCTGCAGTGTGCCGGCCCACTGCCCCCGGGGGTGTCTGCTCGCGCTCAGGGGTGCCCCCGGCACTGCTGTCCGGCTCCATCTCTGCACGTGGGGACACCTCCTCCTCTCGGGCGCTGCTAAGGGGCAGCACAGCAGGCTCCTGCCTCTCCAAAGCGGCTTTGCGATCTCTGTCTCTCCCCGCGTCCCTCCTGGGCCAGGCACCTGCTGGGAGGGAAGGGATGCCCGGGGGTTACCTTGTGTGCGACACAGAGCAACATCCCAGGCCCAGCCCATTCCTGCTTAGTTGCACCGGGGGTTAATCTGGTCCGTGGCGGTGTCTGAATCCTGGCTGGGAAGGCGGGGCATGAACAAGGTACACAGGGGCCAAGAGATGGCATTTAGGTGTCAAATCTCAGGCCCCCTAGTGTGAAAATGCTGGGCTGAGTGACATGACCAGGGTTGTGCATGCACTCAGTGTCAGAGCCTCCCCTCAGCTCTGCGCTGATCCTGACAACGGATCCGCTGCCCTTGCATTGAGCCCGTGTCCGCGCACGCTGCTGTGGGCAGGGGGGAGCCTCTCACCGACCACTTCCCCAGGGACACGGCCCCGCATAAAACAACAAGCTCTTACCCAGCAGAGACAGGCGCTGGCAGTTCTCCTTCATCGCGTCCCGACGCGCCTCCTTCCCCGCGTCGTCCCAAATGGGCCGCTGCCCCTGGGAGAAAAGGGCGGCGATGCCCTCGCACGTCGCCGTGACCTGAAACATCCTGTGCTCAGTGCAATTCGTAGCTGGTGCCACGCGGTATTAGCACGGCTAGGTGTGCACGCACGACATGCACGATAAACCCAGAGGTTTCAACTGGTGTTGGTCTAAGGACATAGGCAGACAAGGGCCTTTGGGTAAATCTGGTCTCTTGTTGGACCAACTAGATCTCAACTAGGAATTCAGTGTTAAAACCACTCCGGGCCCGGGGCGGCCTGGCCGAGCGCTCTGCAGCATAAACATGCTCTGGCCTTTTTCTGTAGTAAAAAATGAGCCGGCATTTTCTGAGGGGTGTAACCAGGGACGCCTCCAGTCGAAAGAGGTGGAAAACCACTGAGCGAGGTGTGAGATTGGCCTCCGGGTGGGCAATGAAAGGACTCAAGGATGCACGTGAGAGCCCGCTCAGACGCAAGCCTGACCTGGTCAGCGGTGCTAATACCTCCGCCCCCAGCACACGCCCCACCCCGTGATGCCTGGTGCCCGTGGGCCCAGCGTCAAACCCCGAACTGGCTCCGCAGGCTGAGCCGGGGGGCGTGCGTGGCCCCGGGGAGGGGAGCGGGCTGGTGCTGCAGGTGCCTGCCGCGGCCAGGGAGCAGCCAGCGCCCACAGGCTGGATGCGCTCCAGCTGGGGCAGTTTCGGGGTGACGGAGGAGGGAGATGCAACACGCGCGGGAGCCCAGCACCCACACGCACCCGTGCAAGCCCCTACCTTTGCCCGCACCCGCGGGGCTGAGCCGGGGATTAGCCGGCCCCAGGGGCCGAGCGAGGCTGGGCAGAGCCGGGCCAGGGCCGTGGGGACCATGCGTGGAGCCCGGGGCTGCCTGGAGCGATGGAGCCGCGCCCCCAGCGCATCCCAGCCACAATGGTCCAGGCACTGCCCAGCACATAGCCCCGCCCCGGCACGCTCCGATTGGCCCCCTGGCTGCCTGCTGCGCCAGGATTGGGTGGGCGGCCCACCAATAGGCAGCATCCCTGCTCTTGGGAGCAAGGGGGGAGCTGGCTGGAGGTGAGGAGGGACCTGCCCTGCATTGTGCCACCAGTAGGTTTCAGAGTCAACAGCCCGAAGATGGGCAGGGCTCACACCTCTGGGGGCGAGTGGTGGGTAGGTGGCTGGTCATTGCATCACAGCCGGGAGGCTTTCCTCCAGGGCGGAGAGCCTCAAGCGAACCCGGTTTAGCGGCGAGGGGCAGAGCGGGGGGCCGTGCGAGCGAGCGCAGGCATAGGGCTGCCCTGCCCCAGACCAGGGATATGCGTTTTCACCGCTCCCAGCTGCTCTTCCGCTATTAGGGTGTTAGTGCCAGCTCTGCCACTGAGCTACCTGGTGACCTCGAGTGAGTCACTTCACCCCTTGGTGCCTCTGTTGCACCTCCTGCACTTTGTCTATTTGGCCCATCCGGGGTTGTTTCGGCCCTGCCGCAGCTCCTGCCTGGTGGGTCCGGAGGGCATTTTCCAATGGCATCAACGCGGGCATCGACATGAGTGCAGCGAAGCGAGGCTCGCCGCGGTGTGAAGGGCAGATCCTGGGCCCCAGGAGGTAGCTCTTGCCCTAGCACAGTGATTCTCAACCGGGGAGCCCAGCCGGGACATCGCCAGAGAAGCCAGGTTGGTGTCGCTGTCCTGCATCCCCTGGTCCAGCTCCTGCTGCCACGCCACCAGCAGCACCTACATCCTCGACGGTCACCGGTACCTCAAGGCACAGGGGGGTCCCATCAGCCGCCCCCTCCTGACACCCAGCCCCTTGTTCAGATGTCTCTGCGCCCCCACGGCGGAGTCCTGATGGGTGTGACCTGCACAACCGCTGGTGGGGGTCCCCAGCACACTCTCGATTGCACCGTGTGCCAGGTATGTGTGTGACCGCTGACACCCCGTCTGACACCCAGGAGCAGGACCCCCCCCAGACGGTGGTGGCCATTTCTTCCCCTTGGCGGGGACGTGTCACCCTTACCCCACACCCTGACGCCGTCCGAACCACGTCCGATCCTTGGGAAATGGAGGCTGGGACCCACGGAGCTGCTTCTGCTTCCCCGACATCTGCAGCTTCTGCATCCAAAGAAGAGCCGTCGTGTTTCCCCGGTGGGAACGGTCCTGTTTCAGCCCCTCCTGGGATTCACTCAGGACAACACCTGCCTTCCCTCATGGTGCCCCTGCCCTGGTTTGGCAGGCAGTGTAGCCCAGTGGATAGAGCGCTGGACTGGCTTCCCTTTCTGGACACCCCACTTGCCTCTCTACCCCCACTTCTCCTGTTGACTACGGGGTCGGGACCATCTCTCACCGCCTAATGGATCTGGCTAACTATAGGTCCATCAGCCTGACCTCTATCCTGGGGAAGGGCTGAGAAAAGTTTATTAAGGAGGCCATCCTTAATGGACTGGCCGACGCCAACATCCTGAGGGATAGCCAGCATGGATTTGCTGCGGGTAGGTCTTGTTTGACCAATCTCATTTCCTTCTATCACCTGGACAAGGGAGAAGAGGTTGATGTCATATATCTTGACTTCAGAAAAGCCTTCGATCTGGTATCCCATGATCACCTCTTGGCCAAACTGCCCAGTTGTGGCCTTGGCTCCACCACGATCTGCTGGCTGGGTAACTGGCTCCGTGGTCGGACCCAGAGGGTTGTGATTGATGGCAGTCACTCATCGTGGTGCCCTGTGACCAGTGGGGTCCCTCAAGGCTCTGTCCTGGGACCCATACTGTTCAACATCTTCATTAACGATGTGGACATTGGAGTCAGGAGTGGACTGGCCAAGTTTGCCGATGACACCAAACTTTGGGGCAAAGCATCCACGCCAGAAGACAGGCGGGTGATCCAGGCTGACCTGGACAAGCTCAGCAAATGGGCAGACGAGAACCTCATGGTGTTTAACACTGAAAAATGCAAGGTTCTCCACCTTGGGAGGAAAAACCTGCAGCACCCTTATAGGCTCAGCAGTGCTACCTTGGTGAGCACTACAGAAGAAAGAGACTTGGGGATCATCATTGACCACAAGATGAACATGAGCCTGCAATGCAATGCTGTGGCTAGTAAAGCGACCAAAATGCTGGCGTGCATCCATAGATGCTTCTCGAGCAAATCCCGGGACGTCCTTCTCCCCTTGTACTCGGCCTTGGTGAGGCCGCAGCTGGAGTACTGCGTCCAGTTTTGGGCTCCACAATTCAAAAAGGATGTGGAGAAGCTTGAGAGAGTCCAGAGGAGAGCCACGCGCATGATCAGAGGTCAGGAAAACAGATCTTACGATGACAGGCTGAGAGCCACGGGACTCTTTAGCCTGGAAAAGCGCAGGCTCAGGGGTGATCTGATGGCCACCTATAAGTTTATCGGGGTGACCACCAGGATCTGGGGGAACGTCTGTTCACCAGAGCGCCCCACGGGATGACGAGGTCGAACGGTCACAAACTCCTGCAAGACCGCTTCAGGCTGGACATAAGGAAGAATTTCTTTCCTGTCCGAGCCCCCAAGGTCTGGAGCAGTCTGGCAGCGGAGGTGGTTCAAGCACCTACGTTGAACACCTTCAAGAGTAAATTGGATGCTTATCTTGCTGGGATCCTGTGACCCCAGCTGATTTCCTGCCCTTTGGCTGGACTCGATGATCTCCCGAGGTCCCTTCCAGCCCTAATGTCTATGACATCTATGAAACCTGTTGGAGCCGTGCCGAGCACAGCAAGGCCCCGATCCTTTGCTGTAGCCTCTAGCTTATCCTAGCTATCACCTGGGTGTGTGCATGCGTGTGCAAGGAGCATTTATGTGTGAACGTTTACAACCGCAGGGCCCTGGGAGGTCACGTCCAGTCCAAGACTCTGCCCTGATGCTGGCTATGCTGTCCCTGTCCCTCCCCATCCCAGACAGACGCCTGCCCGACCCCTGCTTTCAGTCCTCCAGCGAAGGAGATTGCTCTGCTTCCCGGCAGCTGTCTTGCACAAGCAGAGGGATGCCAGCACCTGCCGTATCTTGCACCCAGGCCTTTGGTCGGCACAACCTGTGCTGAGTCTTCCCCAATTAGTTCTGCTCCTGCCCAGACAGCTGCCCCAGTCTGCAGCTGGGCATTTGACCCGTCTGCCCCTGAGGGGTCCCAATGTTCCCTGCACCCCGGAGCAGCACGGCCGTGGCCCTGCTGGCGTGGAGGCTGGCACGCCTGGGACCCTTCCCTTCTGGCTTCAGCGGGTCCACTGGTCTTCAGCCTTCCCTGGTGCCATGCTCGGCTTGTCCCTCCCTGCCTAAGGGCCCCTGGCTAGAGCTGCTGCTCTGCTGGGCTGCATGTTTGCTTCTAGTCCTGGACTCCCAAACAAGCCCTTGCATCATGGCCAGGCACGACCGGGCCTTCAGTGGCCCCAGGCAGAATTGGGGGACAAGGGCACAGCCACTGCCCTGCTGCTGCATGGATTGGAAACTGTTAAAAGGAGCGGGGTCTCATAAGGCTGCTTGCACCCCGGAGCTCGCGGGCTCCCGGACGGGCCGACTGCCGAGCTGCAACCACTGGATCCCGACATCTGGGTGGATTGCCAAGCTCCTGTGTGCCTCTGCAGTTGGATCAGGGCAGAGCATCGTCCAGTGGCATCTTACAAGGAGTTTGTAACGGGTTAGACGGGGCCGGGGGCCGTGGTCCAAAGGAGGCACCAACTCGTGTCACAGAATCACCAGTCACCGACCGATGGGGCTGGAAGGTTGCATCTAGCCCGGGGCAGGATCAGCCCTGTCCAAAGCAACCCGGACACGCTGGACCTGCCTGGGAGTCACTGAACCCCTCTGAGAAAGACCAGCAGAGCAACCCCCCCGGCACAGAGGGATACAGTTCCCTCCCTATAAAGCACTTGGCACCTGGAAGCTCCTCCCGAAGATGTGGTGACCAAGCCCTGGGATGGCTGGGGGGTGGCAATGTTCGCTCCAGGTTTTCCTCCGGGGGCCGAGCCGGCCCGTAGAGAAGCGAAGCAGCTGACCGGTGCTGCGGGGGGATGCATACTTCAAAATGGGACCCGAAGGCAGGATTTCTAACAGGGCTGGGTCCCGGCGCCGGGAGGCTTGCCTTCTGCAGCCACAGCGGGCCTGGTGCTGAGGGCGTGCCGGGGGGTTACCACCCCGTTGCCCCAGCGCGGCGGTCACCCCCACGACGCAGGACCAGCCAGGCCTGGGTTTGGTGCCTCCAGTCCGTCAGGCCCAGCTGGCTGCAGCCGCTGGGCACTTCCATTGTAAATCCCCGTCCCCTCCTTCCCCGCTTCCAGTGGCTGTCACAGCGAATGCCTGCAGAGACCAGCCAGGACCCCGGAGCCCTAACAGCACCAGCTGGCGCAGGCACCGGACATGGGTCCCTCGAGCCCACACCACCAGATGCTCTGGAGGGAAAGCGTGCTCACTGGTTGCGCCCCCCCGGTGCCACCAGCTGCAGGTTTCCCACCTCCATGGCTTTGCCCATCTCTCCCTGCAGCAACCAGTGCATTGCCCGGACATGCAGGCGACCGTCACTGCCACGTCCCCGGAGCCTTGTCTACACTACTGCTCCCATCAGGCGGCTGAGGAGCCGGGGTCCGGAGCCTGCTGGCGGGGGGGATTCTGCGCCCAGCACAGAGCAACCTCCTGGGCCGGGAGAGGAGGGGCTGCTGGAGGGAGAAGCAGAAGAAGAGAGGCCGCGTCATCGTTGTGGGCGACTCCTTGCTGAGGCGAACAGAGGGACCCATCTCTCGTCCATATGCCACGGCGCGGGAGGTCTGCTGCCTGCCCGGAGCCGGGATCGGGGACGTCACGGCGAGACTTCCTGACCTCATCCGGCCTCCGACACCGGTCCCTCGGTCCTCATCCGCGTGGGAGCAGACGATGGAGTAGTCCAGACCGTGTCAGGAGCGACCACAGGGCTCCGGGGACCAGGCGTAGGACGACGGGGCACAGGTGGTCTTCTCGGAGATCCTCCCAGTCAGCGGTCGCAGCAGGCATCACGTCGCCTGCGTCAGAGAAGTCAACCCGCAGCTCCGGAGCTGGTGCCGTCGTGCGGGTTTTGGCTTCCTGGACCACGACCCGCACTTCCGTGCAAGGGACCTCCTGAGACGCGGGGGGCACCAAAGGCACCATTCGGGGGGCTCACGTGCCCCTGGCCTAATGCTAGGAGCATGGGGAACAAGCAGGAAGAACTCGCACTCCTGCTTGCAGATAACAACTTCGATTTAGGGGGGTGAACGGAAACCTGGTGGGACCCTACCTGTGGCTGGGCAGCGCACGTTGAGGGCTACAGGTTGTACAGAAGGGACTGAGTAGGGAGGAAAGGGGTGGGGTTGCTCTCTGCCCTAATCCAGATGGGATCAGAGGAGGACCAAGTTGAGGCGTTGTGGGGAGGTTGAGGGGAAAGGGACTTGGTGGTGGGGGTCTGCTACAGACCACCGCACCCTCTCGGAGGCCGTCCGGTCCAGGGACGTGGTTGTCACGGGGGACCTCAACTACCTGGACGTCAGCTGGGAGGAGCAGACAGCCAAAGCCAACCGTTCACGTAGGTCCTTAACCTGCGTGCAGAACCGTCACCTGACGCAGGAGGGATACGGCCCCGCTAGGGCAATGCCTTACTGGACTTGGTGTTGGCTACGGGGGAGGACCTGGCAGGGGAGCTGCAGATTCGTGGCCACCTTGGGGACAGGGACCACCAATCAATCGAATTCACTACACGGCGCAGAGTGGGCAAGATAACTCGTAGGGCGGAAGTGCTTGACTTTAGGAAAGCTGACTTCAGTGCGGGCAAGGATGCACTGCAGGATGGGGGTGCTGGCGAGATGGGAGCCCAGGACGGGCGGTCGTTCCTAAAGGAAGCGATGCTTCGGGTGCACATGGAGACGATCCCAGTACGAGGGAAAAGGGGGAAAGGAGCCAAAAAACTTCCTTGGCTAAACAGGGAAATCCAAGGGAGAGTAAGGGCAAAAAAGAAGGAGTATAGGCGGTGGAAGCAGGGGGAGCTACCAAGGAGGAGCATACCTGCTTGGCCTGCACTTGCAGGGAGGCAGTTAGACAGACCAAAGCAACTATGGAGCTGAGGCTGAGACACACGGTCCGGTGGGTGGCAACTTGTCTTAGTGGGCGCACCCAGGGAGTGGTAGCAGACGGGTCGGTGTCGACCTGGAAGGAGGTGGGCAGTGGGGTCCCGCAGGGCTCGGTCCTCGGCCCTGTACTCTTCAATGTCTTCATCGGTGACCTGGACGTGGGGGTGACGTGCACTCCGTCCACGTTTGCGGATGATACTAAATTGTGGGGTGACGTGCACACCCCGGAGGGCAGGGAACGATCGCAGGCGGACCTGGACAGGGCAGAGAAGTGGGCAGTGCACAGCAGGATGCAGCACAACGGGGACACGGGCAGAGTGCTGCACCGAGGGCACAAAAACATCCAGCACATCTCCCGGCTGGGCAGCGGCCCTCCCAGCACCACGGACGCAGAAAGGGATCTCAGAGTCATAGAATCACAGCAGTCGGGTCGGAGGGACCTTGGAGATCTGCAAGTCTGACCCTGTGCCTGGGCAGGAGAAAAACTGGGCTTAAATGACTCCAGCCAGGTAGGCATCAAGCCTCCTCTTAAATACCCCCAGGGTAGGAGCCAGCACCACTTCCCTTGGAAGTTGGTTCCAGCTCCTAGCCGCCCTGACCTGGAAGTTGTTACAGATGTCTAATCTAAACCTCCTCTCCAACAACTTGTGGCCGTTATTCCTTGTTATGCGGTGGGCGCTGGGGAAACAAGGTCTCTCCCAAACCCTTCTGGTCCCCCCTCGTGAGTTTATAGACAGTCACCAGGTCCCCCCTCAGCCTTCTCTTGTGGAGGCTGAACAGGTCCCGTCGCCTCTCCTCGTAGGGTCTGCCCTGTTGTCCCCGACCATGCGAGTGGCCTCCTCTGGACCCTCTCCATGCTGTCCACAACCCTCCTGAAGAGCGGCGCCCAGAACTGGACACAGTCCTCCAGCTGCGGCCTGACCAGTGCCGCACAGAGGGGGAGGATCACCTCCCTGGACCTGCTTGAGATGCATCCGTGGATGCAGGACAAGGTGCGGTTAACCCTGCCAACCGTGACCTCGCATTGTCAGCCCAAGTTCATCTTGGAGTCAATAATGACTCCCACATCCCTTTCTGCCTCCATGCTCTCAAGAAGGGAGTTTCTCATCCTATAAGTGTGCTGCTGGTTACTACTGCCCACGTGCAGCACCCTGCACTTGTCAGTGTTCACAGAATCACAGAAGTGGGGTCGAAGGGACCTTGTAGATCTTCAAGTCCGACCCCCCGCCTGGGTGGAAGAAAAGACTGGACTCAAATGATCCCAGCCAGGTAGGCATCAAGCCTCTTCTTAAAGCCCCCCAGGGTAGGAGCCAGCGACACTTCCCTTGGAAGTCGGTTCCAGCTCGTAGCCGCCCCGACCGGGAAGTCGTTCTTGTGGATGTCTGATCTAAACCTCCTCTCCAGCAGCTTGTGGCCGTTATTCCTTGTTATGCGGGGGGGGGGCGCTGGGGAAACAGTGTCTTCCCCCAAACCCTTCTGGTCCCCCCTCGTGAGTTTATAGACAGTCACCAGGTCGCCCCTCAGCCTTTGCTTGTGAAGGCTGAACAAGTCTTGAAGTGCATCCTGTTTTTGCTAGCCCACCCCTGCAACCTATCCAGGTCTTGCTGCAGTCTTTCCCTCCCTACTAGTGTGCTCACCTCGCCCCAAATGTTGGTATCATCAGCAAATTTAAATGGGTTGCATTTCACCCCATCATCCAAATCACTGATGAAGAAATTGAACAGCGCAGGCCCCAGGACCGAGCCCTGGGGGACTCCGCTGCCCACTTCTCCCCAGGTTGAATATGACCCATCCACCACCACCCTCTGAGTGCGACCCTCCAGCCAACCTGCAGTCCATCTGACTGTGGAGGCATCAATGCCACAGTCGCCTAGTTTCTTAATGAGGATGGGGTGGGAGATGGTGTCAAAGGCCTTGCTGAAGTCCAGAAGGACTCCATCCACGGCAACACCTGCATCCAAGGCTTTTGTGACCTGGTCATAAAAGGCAATCAGGTTGGTCTGACCTGACCTGCCCCTAATGAAACCGTGCTGGTTGCCCTTGAGCATCATCCCTGAAGCCAGCCCATCGCAGATGTGCTCCTTGAGGATCTTCTCGAAGAGTTTCCCTAGGATTGAGGTAAGACTGATGGGCCTATAGTTGCCTGGGTCCTCCCTCCTCCCTTTTTTAAAGATGGGGACCACGTTGGCTATCTTTCAATCATCTGGCACCTGGCCCGAGCACCACCAGTGCTCATAAAGCCGTGCCAACAGCCCTGCAATAACCCCTGCTGGCCCCCTCAACACCCTGGGGTGGAGAGCATCTGGACCTGCTGATTTGAACATGTCCAGCCCCTCCAGAAGCTCTCTAACCCGGTCCTCCCCAACCCCAAGTCATCGTGGACTCCAGGATGAACAGGAGTCGTCAGTGTGATGAAATCATCAGCGCTCTTTCCCACCCAGGCAGGGGGTCAGACTCGATTTCTTGAGGTCCCTTCCGACCCGAGCACCTACGAATTGATGAATCTTTGAAAGCAGCCCCTGCCCTGAGGGCGCAGACTGGAGCCCTCTGCTCCAGCTGGCAGACCTCATTCAGCTCCCTCCCCGTCTGGGGGTGATGCAGCCAATGTCTCCAGGTGGGCAATGACCCCTCCCAGCTCACAGGGGCACTCTCTTGCCTGCCAGCCCCCTCCAGGCCACGGCCACGGCCACGGCCCCTCCTGTGCTTCCTTCCTCATGGCTTACACATGGGAAACCCTGAGGCCCACTAGCCAGGTAGGAAATGAGAGGTAGGTAGGACCCCTCCAGTTCCCAGACCCTGCACGACCTCCACCTGCTGTGCCCCTACTGAAGCTGTAGGTGGCAGCACTTTGCACCCACAATGCATTGCTACAAACCCAAGCGGGGACCCTGCAGCAGGGCCAACGCTACCAGGGGCTTTGCAGCACCTTGCAGCAAAGTGCAACTCACTGCCTCGTGGGAGAGGTAGATGCACGTGCACACATATGCACTCACGTGTGTAGGCACATGTGCATACCCAGGACTGAGCCTTCCACGGCTTGGGCTTCGAGAATAACCACATGGCGTACCCTCCTGCCCTGCCTCTCATCTAAGGCTGGGGATGGGACTGTGCTGGGCCAATGTTCCTGCTGGGACCAACCCCGCAGGGTCCTGGCTGGAGGGTCTTGTCCCTGCCCTCAAGCTGACTGATGCTGCACTGGGGGCAGGAAGGGACTGGGGGGTTTTGCCTTCCTCTGCGGTGGGTTTCTTGAGTGTATATTAACCTTTTACAGCAGCAGGATATTGGCAACCGCAGTCCTCCTGCTTTCCCCGGGGCAGGTTCAGGGGGCTGTGGCAGTAGCTTTACTAAGAGGTTTGACAACACACTTGTCTGGGCCTGAGGCTGATCCTGCCTCAGGCCAAGGGCTGCACTAGTTGTGACCTCTGGAGCTCCCTGCCAGCCCCGCGGCTGGACGATCCCTTGCTCCAAGCTGCCGTGGGAAGCAGCAGATCCAACTGCTCAAGCCAAGCTAGATGGGTCCCGAGGACCGGGACAGCCAGCATGGGCTCCCACTAACCAGTGCTGGAGCAGGGAGCTCTGCGTTTGCCTTCATTCACGCAGGTGGGGCATGACAGTATTAAGCTCGTAGGAAAAAGGCCCAACAGAAGCTTGCTCTGTCCCAGCTCATCGTGATGCTCCAAGCCCCTCCAACCCTCCCCGTGCCTCACCCCGCAGTCCCGGCAAGGAGCACAGCCAAAGGAAGATGCCCGTGTTGCACGTCCCGAGGCCATCGCTCAGGCGTAGGTCCAGGACTTCCTGCAGGAAGTCTGATCCCCCTGCTCCCCCACCAGCATGGGCAACATTAAGTCCCTAAAGCAGGTGAAAATCCCACCCTGGTTTCCCTCAACTCCCCCCTTCCACTGCTGCTTCCTCCCCTGCGCAGGGGCAGGGAACCTCCAGCGCCAGCCAGGGAAGGGGACAGCAGCAACAGCTGCCCTGGGCAGGCGCAGGGGACTGGAGGTGCCATCCATCACTGCTGCTGTTTGCTGTCCCCATCCTCAGTCGCGCATGTCCGAGCAGCGTGCAGGAAGGGCTTTGGTGCTACCCTGCCCCTGGGGACTGTGGGGAAACATAGGCAAGGGATGGGGGCAAGGGGTGGAGTGCATCTAAGCAGGAAAGGGAAAGGAAGATGTCTACCAGCTTTAGGGACAGCTCCCCAGAGGCTCCTGTGGTGCCGTGCAATCCCAGAGGTGCATCCACACCGCAGCACCCGCTGCACCTTGCCTGTACCCACAGCAGAAGAAAGCCTCGCTGAAACCCATGCAGGATAACACGTGGAGACCTCCCCCATGTCTTTATTTGTGCTAGGAAGTGGTGGCCCTCAACAGCCCTCTTCTGCAGGGGTTCACTGCAACTCCCGCTGTGCTCCCGACCCCTGGCTCCAACAGCCAGGAGGCCGAGAAACACCCGCTACGTCCTGTCCCTGGGCAGCCACACCTGCAGCAGGCAGTCACTTGCGTCCCATTGGCCTCACGGCCCAGTCCTGGCTGGACAACGCTGTCCCCCGGCGCATCAAAGCTCGCAGCACCCCCCAGTGCTGCCGCTACCCCATGCTCTCCATTTTCACATAGGCGAACTGGCTGTTGAGCTCAGCCCCAGGTGGGTTGTGCTGGCCAAGGCATGGGGCTGCGGGGGCACGGCCAGCCCTGCTACCGGGCATCTCGGGGGCATGTGTGCGCGGATGGCGGAGAAGTGGCTCGTGGTGGGCGAGGCCGCGGGTGGTGGCGACAGTGGCGGCACCGCTGCGCTCGTGGGGCCGCTCGGCCGCGTGGGCCATCTGGTGGCGGACAAACCAGGAGTGGCAGCCAAAGCTCTTGCCGCAGGCCGGGCAGCGGTACAGCCGGCCCTGGGAGTGGCCCCGCAGGTGCTTGAGGAAAGGCGGCTTCTGGGCAAAGCTCTTGCCGCACTGGGTGCACTTGAAGGCGCGCTCGCCAGCATGCGTGTTCTGGTGCACGGTGAGGCTGGCCAGGCGCGTGAAGCTCTTCTCGCACTGCGCACACTTGTAGGGCTTCTCGCCCGTGTGGCCGCGCCGATGCTCCACCAGCGTAGAGAGGCGGCGGAAGCGCTTCCCGCACTCCAGGCAGGCGTAGGGGCGCTCGCCCGTGTGCGTGCGCTGGTGCTCCAGCAGTGTTGACAGCCGCCCGAAGCCCTTGGCGCACACGCCGCACCGGTGCGGCTTCTCCCCAGCGTGGCTGCGCCGGTGGGGGCCTGTGGGGGTCGCTGGTGGACCTGTGCTTGCGTAGGTGCGTTCCCCACAGCTCTCCCCGCAGCGCCCGCAGGCGTGGGCTGGCCCCCCTTCCCTCCTGCTGCCGCTGGCTTTCCCCCACTCTGGGGCACCCAGGCCCGAGGCACTAGAGTCTCTCTCGGGTTGTGGGGGTGTGGGCAGTGCTGGGGGGTCTGTGCCGTACAGAGTCGGGACGGGCGGGCCCTGGTACACACTCTCTTCCGGCCGCTGCACCACGGTCCAGTGTGGCTCTGGACCGTCCACCTTCTCCCTCTCCCTGCTGGGAAGCCAGCCGGCGGCTGCAACAGAGAGGGCAGCCTGTGTAAGGCAGAAACTGACCCCCCTGGACAAGCAGCTGCTCCCCTAGGTCCCTCTGTGACCACAGACCCAGCACAGCCTCTTCTGTAAGTACATGGGAGTCCTACACCTCCATAAGGCAGGAGTGTGCCGCGAGGAAGCAGAGCCAGGGCTGCCCGAGACAGCGCGATGGACCGGGACTGGGACAGAGAAACAGCCTGTCAGGCTGCAAGTCTGGATGACGCAGGAGCTGGCTCTGTCTGGAGCAGCCGTTGGGAGGCTGCACACAGGGAGAGGGAGCGGCGGGCTCCATTCTGCCGCCAGGCGCAGCAAAGAGCTCAGCAGGGCTCTCCCCAGGACGACACACTCCCCATCCTCCAGCCCAGGGGGGCTGTTAGATCCCTCCTGCTTTTCCAGTGCTCACCCCCCCACCAGGGCAGCTCTCCCAGGATGCTGGGGCAGAGGAACCGCCATGCAGGGAGCACAGGAGTCTCCTTCCTGGTAGGAAACTGCATCTGATCCCTGCCAGAGCTGATGGGCCCACGTGTGCGGGGCTTTTGGAAGTACAGGCCTCTGCTGGCACCAGCAGCAATCACCTGCGCCTGTCACCCACCTGCTAGGGGCTCTGGAGGGGCTTTCCCTTCCTCCCTGCCCTGCTGCTCTTCTGCCACAGACTCTTCCTCCTGCTTGACCTGGGAGGAGATTTCCAGGGTCGAACATGGAGATTCTGTTCATCGAAGCGAGAACTCAGTTAGGATTTCACGTTAAATAGATGCCGGTGGCTCCTGCTGAGCCAGCCACGCTAGAGCTGCCATGGACCCACGAGCTCACGGATGGCGTGTGAACAGTCACAGCATGCACAGAGCAGGGGCGGGAGCCAGAAGTGCATGGAGCAGGACCTGAGCAGCCCTACAGCACATCAAAGGCACGTCGAGGCTACAGCTGTCGGAGGGGAGCAGCCTCTCACCTGGATTAGCATCTGCAGAGGTTTCCCGCCCCTCCAAGTCTGGCACATCCCGGGGGCACGGCTCTTCTCCTCGCTCAATGCGGGACAGGATGTCAGGCTTGGAAATGGCATAGTCTGTTGATGGAAGAGGGGAGAACAGGACATAGTGTAATTAATGCTAAATGGACACAGTGTAATTAATGTACACAGCTTGCAGCAAAGGGGCACTTTCTCAGCTGCTTCATGTTATTAGTCATTCGATAAGTGAGACTCACCTAGTGCTTCATGGCAGGGTGTGTCAACACCTAGGCAAATAAGCAAATCAGGGCACCCTGAAAGGCAGGAGCATCCCATCTCCCCTTCTCCATTCTCCAGCGAAAGGAAGGGAGGGGAGATGGGAAAGGCAACTGGCCCAGGGTCTCACAGCAGGGGAAAGAGAGCTTGGAAGAAAATCCAAAACTTGAGGTCCAGGCCCATGAATAAAACCAAAATGCCCATAGTCCCTACCTAGAGTCAGAGAAAATGAGGGTTTTTAGAGACCTCAGGAGGCCACATTTAGTCCAACTCCCTGCTCCAGGCAGGACCAGCCCCAACGACATCATCCCAGCCAAGGCTTTGTCTACCTGGGTCTTAAACACCTCCAGGGATGGACCCTGCCACCTCTCTGGGTAACCTGTCCCAGTGCTTCACCACCCTCCTCGTGAGAAAGTTCATCCTAATATCTAACCTCAACTTCCCTTGCTGCAGCTTGAGCCCATTGCTCCTTGCTCTGCCGTCTGCCTCCACTGAGACCAGTCCAGCTCCATCCACTTTGCAACCCCCCTCCAGGGAGGTTGAAGGCTGCTATTCAATCTCCCTCAGTCTTCCCTTCTGCAGACTAAACCAGCCCATTTCCCTCAGCCTCTCCTCACAAGACATCTCCCCCAGCCCCACAACCATTTTCATTCCTCTCCACAGGACTCTCTTCAACTTGTCCACATCCCTTATGTTGTGGGGAGCCCACAGCTGGACACAGGACTCCAGAAGTGGCCTCCCCAGTGCTGGATAGAGGGGAAGAATCATTGCTGCCAGTGCTCCTTCTAATGCAGCCCACTCTGCCATTAGACCCTACCTAGTAGGATCAAATGTTCCTGGCCCCACTCCTGAGATGTGCCCTTTGGGCGTGCCCGCAGCAGGCTCCGCTCACACCATGGGTGCAAGGAATCAGCACTGAATGCAGGCCCGACTCCCACCGGCACACAGCCCAGGTCAGCAGGGCGGCACACTAGGACCCAGGGCACACCAAAGGCTGAGCCCTTATGCACAGAGCGCCTATGAGTGTGAATATGCCTGCTAGGGACAAGCCTTTGCTGCAGCAGTGTGATGAAGCACTTCGCCTCCCAGCCCTGGAGGAACTGAACTTGGCCATGCTCACTCGGTGATTCTGAGGCCACCTGACATAAGCGGAAGCGCATCCTCACCCAGTGAGATCAAGTACTCGTAGTTGCCCTTCATCACGTTCTTGTACAGCTCCTTCTGCCAGTCCTCCAAGTTCTCCCACTCCTCCTGGGAGAAGACCGCGTTGTCCTCAAAGGTTGCCGGGACCTGAAATCATATGGGCATTCGTGTCTCATGCTATGTGACCTGTGCCGGCGTGGCCAGCCCCACACGTGCAACCAGAGTTTTAATGCAGAAGCTCATTTTCACACCACCACTTTGTCAAGGTTTTAATGTTCCTATTTAAATAAGATCCCCTGGGAGTGAAGGGGGCTGAACCTGCTGGCTCTGCAATGCCTCGGAATCAAGTCAAGTGACAGGGCAGCGATTAACGTTGGTTACTGCAGCTGGTCGGGGACTGTAACCTCACCGAGTAGAGCCGAGCAGAGAGAGTGAGGCAGTCCCCCCTTCCACGTCTCGGAGACCGTGCTGGTCAGCGCAAGAGGCAGCGGGCAGGCGGTTCTCCCTATGGAGAACACCACCAGGCTGGAGCGAGTCCTGAAGCCCCTGCCAGAGGGGCTGACCTAAGCTGCCCAACCGATGAGAGCTCTTCGCACGGTGCAGGTCTGCCACTGAGGTCCTGCACACCCTGCGCTGCAGAGGAAGAACATGGCCTGGGGTTCTGCCCCTGAGCCGTGCAGCCTCTTCCACAGCTGGGCTCGAGCTCTGACCTACTCCAAATATTAACAGGCTCCCAAGACATCACCTGCAGAGCTGCTTTTTCTCTACGGGCACCCGGGTCCGCACTTGGACACGCTGCAGCCATCAGAAGAGTTACAGCTGCTACAGAACGGACGAGGCCGCAGAGCAAAGGGTCGGGGCACTCACAGAAGACAGAGGATGGTGGAGGGAAGGGACCAGGTTGCAAGAACATTTCTTTCCTTCCCTCCGTGCCGCTTCTCAGAGTAGTGGCAGCTGGTTTGAGCAGAGCGACACGCGGCGTTTACAATACACCTGGCAAGAAGACGACTGTCATATGCGACAGATTTTCTACGGGGCCCCAGGGGGCTGCAAATCAGGGTGAAGCTACACATGAAGCTACCTCGTTGAGCTAGTTCGAGCCCAATAACCTCCTGCCCATGGCAGGGGACCGGACTTGATGATTTTATAGGTCCCTTCTGGTCCTTCTTTCCATCATTACCCTTAGACCATACTGAGGACACTTTAATATGCAAGCACCTGCATATTAAAGCCCAATGTGTGCTAGGGCCCTTAGAGGGTCTCAAAGTCACGCCATTTCAGGCAAGGGTTAGCCCTGGGCCATGCTACCTGGCTCCCATGAAGGTAACTCTGGCCTGCTCCACAGAGACAAAATGAGCAGTTTGCAGTGCTCCAGCACTCCTGGGGTCTCAGCCACATCCCTGCTCACCAGCCCTCTAGTGCAGGCAAGAAACGGCGTTAACCCTCAACGTGCGACTGCTGACTGCGCGCTCCAATTTCAACACTCCCCAAATTTCACATGGCCCAAGCGGAACGGGCAACTCCCCCCTCACAGACACCCACGTGCCTCCGTGCAGGGAAACGGGGGAGGATCAGGCCAGCCTGACCCCACTCAGTGTGTTTCAGAGATTTAAAGCTAGACTCTGAAGAGAGGGGGAAGGAGAGAAAGCCAGGGTCGATGCCTCGAAGCCAGACTCCTCTGACCCACGAAATGCACAGCTCCCGGCGTCGGCGCTCCTTCCTCCCCTCACTTGGGAGACAAGGGCCCCCCCGCCGCCAGGGCACGTATACACGGGGGCTGCTGCAGACCCCACAAAATCACCTCGCCCCCGTCTGACCAGACAGCCCCGGCTCTTCCACCGCTGCAGAGGCGACACGCGGCCCGCCCGCAGCCGGGCGAGTTACCTTGGGGGCCTCGCCGGTGAGGCCCGGCGGCAGGCGCAGGACCCAGAAGTTCCTGTTCTTGAGCAGGTTCTCCATGTTCTCCAGGCGCCGCTGCAGCAGCCCGTACTCCTGGACCAGGCCGCCCAGCGCCGCCCACTTGCCCTCCAGCTGGCTGCCGAACTCCAGGGCGGTCTTCTCGCAGTCCGACACCTTCTTCTCCGCGGCCCCCGTCCTCCCCTCCAGGGCGAGCAGCCGCGCGGCGAGCGAGTCCACCTTCCGCTCCACCGCCCGGACCCCGGCCAGCAGCGACCACACGGAGCCCGCGGGCCCTTGCGCCGCCGGGCCCCCCGGGGCGGCGGGGGCCTGCGGGCGCTCCTGGACCTGGTCGCGAGGGGAGGAGGGGCGTGACGCCGGAGTCGGCGCGGCCCCGGCCGCACGGCCCCCGCGCTGCGGCACCCCTGCCAGCCCCCACCCCGGCGCGGCCGCACCCCGCGGCGCCGCCCGCGCCCGCCGGACCCCGTTGCCGGGCAACGCGCTCACCTGCGCGGGCGCCCGGGCGGCCATGGCTGCGCTGCGCTGCGCTAGGGGGCGGGCGCGGCGGCCATGCCGCGCGCGGGGCATGTCGGGAGACGCGGCTCCTCCCCCCCCCCGTTTAAAGGGGCCGCGGCGCGCTCTAAGCGTGTCGTGTGCCAGGGCCGCCCTAAGCGTGACGTGCGCCAGGGGCCTGACTTCGCATCCTCAGCACGCGTCCGTCTCCCCAGCCCTCACACACCGTGCCGGGGGGCCGCTGCAGGGGGACCAGGCCCCGTAAATACGGGCCCCTCCGGAGGCCGGCCAGGTCTCGGGGCTGTGGCGTGGCTGCGCGGAGCCGGGGACCCCCGTACCCCCGGGGTGGCTCAGCAGCGCACGAGCACCGGAGGGAGAGAAGGCGTGTTGGACGCGCTGCCTCGTCGCGGAAACGTAGGCCGCGGCTAACCAGCCCCACGGCGCCGCGTCAGGACCAGATTTGCCCTCGCCTGTGCCGGGTTTATCCGGGCAGGGATTGCCGGCCTTGGTGGAGCGTGGCTCCGCCACACCACCGGTGCAGGACGAGGAGATGGGGGTCACGCGGGCATTTCCCCCCTCTTTACGGTGCCCGTGGGCCTGGCGCGCACGGCAGACGGCTGCACCGTGCTCGCGGAGACCGCAGCGCCAAGCCACGTCGCAGGTGGCAGAGGGCGAGGGGACCCGGCGCACAGCGGGCAGCCCTCGCCAGGCTTCCTCGGCCCCCGCCCAGCTGCTGGACACTGCCTCTCCTGTAACGGGGCTGGGGCCCAGCTCCCCAAAGCCCCCGCATCCCGACAGAGACCGGCGAGGGAGCAGCTCGGAGCACGCTCTAAGCCACCACCACGGACTCGCGAATGCTCCCAACAAAGCGACCCCCTTCGTCCGTCGCGTGGAGCAGGAGTCGGCATCTTGCCATTTTGGGGGAGCCGCACAGCAAAGGCCAGCCCCAGAACGGCTCTCGCTCGCTATTGCAACAACGGCCGTCATTAACGAAGCAGCGGGGGCTTGCGGCAATTTCCAACTTTACTGGGTTTTCAAATTGCTAAATATACAAAAAGAAGCTAACCAAAGGCTGCCCTGCCCGCAACCAGGGCTGCCGGACTACAAAAGCTGCACGGGTGAAGCCAGGAGGCACAGGGGAGCGCCCAGACACATCCCTGCGGGGCTTGGCAGCTGCCCCCACGGCTGCGTGGGGCTGGGCTCTGTGTCTGGCGGCTCCGGCTGCAGCGGTGCGGCCTGGGGGCTCAGTCCTGCCGCACCACCAAGCCGCAAACACGACGCGCGGCCGGCCTCGTATCCAACACGGGCTCTATTGCTCTACTCAAACACACTCGCAGCAGGAGGCTTCCCTGCACGTCTGCGGGAGCTGGGTCTGGCTGTTCCCTGGGTTCACCAGGCTGAACCGTTTTACTCTGCAGTAAGGAGCGGATACACGCCCAGCCCCTTCAACACTGGGGGCGGTGGGTGCTATTACAGCCCCGGGTCCTGCCAGTGACCATGTCTGGCTGGAAGAGCAGACGCACGTGGCTCTGCTGGGCTACGTTGCCCTGCTCCTCGTGGTCCAAGGGGGAGCTCTACCCAGAGGGGAGTGACTTGCACCAGGTTAAGCTGCATCCCGTGTGTCTGCACCATTTGTATCCCGGGCTAACCATGCCGCATCCACACCCAGTACTAAGTGTCTGCTCTGAACAGACCTGGCAGCTCTCTGGGCTCCCAAAGGAGACCAAATGGGATGAGCACCATCCTCTGTCACTTGGCACTGAAAGGGAGCGTTCCCACAGCGCCTGGTGGCAAGGAGTGACGAGCACACAACGGCCCCTGCAGGGCTGGGCCGCGGGCTTGGTGCTCTGCAAGCATTACGGCAAAACAAGGGGTTAGCGGGCCTCCGCCTGTCTCACGAGTCCGCAGAACTACACCGAGCGAGACGTTAGCTCGCTGAACGTAACCTCTGCGTTCAAATGAAGCGAAGCTGGAGTGACCTTGCCAGGGTACAAAATCATAGAAATGAAGGGCTGGAAGGACCTTGGAAGATCATCGAGTCCAACCCCCCTGCTCTGGGCAGGAGTATTGCTGAGACTGAGATCAAATGATCCCAGCGAGGCGTCTGTCCAGTCTCCTCTTGAAGACTTCCCAGGTTGGGGACTGCACCCCCTCCTTGGGAAGTCTAGTTCAGATTGTGGTCACCCTCACTGTAAAGACTTTCCTTCTTGCATCCAACCTGAAACCGTCCTCTGACAGTTTATGGCCATTGCTCCTTGTCCTCCCCAGGGGCGCCCTAGTGAACAGTTTTTCTCCCAGGTCCCAATATTCACCCCTTACATACTGACAGACAGCCACCAAGTCCCCCCTCGGTCTTCTCTTCCCCAGGCTGACCAGGCCCAGATCCCTTAGTCTTTTCGCATAAGGTTTGTCCCCCAAGTCCTTAATCATCCTTGTAGCCCTTCTCTGGACCCTTTTAAGACTCTCCACATCTTTTTTGGAAGTGTGGTGCCCAGAACTGGACACAGTCCTGCAGCTGGGGTCTCACCGGCACCGAGTAGAGAGGAAATATCACTTCCTTAGCCCTGCTCGCGACGCATCGGCTAATACCCGGGCTGTGTATATGGAGACACTGAGCTGCCCCTCTTGGCCTTGCTGGTTTAATCTGAAGGAAAAGTAGGTGCCAGGAGATCTTCCATTTGTCTGTCTATTGGGCCCCAAGCAGCTGCTTGCAGACAGCTCCCCTGGCCTTTCTCAGCTGGATTCTCCCCTTACCGCAGCCTCCCCCCGTCTACCACAGGGCTGGACCAAACCCCACCCGCAATCTCCAGGTTCAGGCTCCATAGTTTCATAGTTTCTAGGGTTGGGAGGGACCTGAGTAGACCATCTAGTCCAACCCCCTGCCATGGTCAAACAACCCCAGCAAGGTGTTTATCTAACCTCCTCTTAAAGACCCCCGAGGTAGGAGCCAGCACCACTTCTCTTGGAGGTTGGTTCCAGACCCTAGCCGCCCTGACCGTGAAGTCATGGGAGGGAAATTCCTAGAGGGAAATGCTGGAAGCACCTCAAGATTGTGGTAGGGTATCCTCCCGGGCTGGGGAGCAGCCGAGCACGAGGAGGCATTGGAGTGGGATGCTGTCTGTGCTTGTGCTACTCCTGTATAACAGGGCTGTCCGGCAGTGCCCGGGGTGGGGCTGGAAGGGGTCTCCGGAGGGCATCGAGTCCAACCCCCTGCTTGAAGCATAGACATCAGGGCTGGAAGGGACCTTGGGAGATCAGCCCCCCGCCCAAAGGGCAGGAAGTCAGCTGGGGTCACAGGATCCCAGCAAGATAAGCATCCAATTTACTCTTGAAGGTGTTCAGTGTAGGTGCTTGAACCACCTCCGCTGGCAGACTGTTCCAGACCTTGGGGGCTCGGACAGTAAAGAAATTCTTCCTTATGTCCAGCCTGAAACGGTCTTGCAGGAGTTTGTGACCGTTCGACCTCGTCATCCCTTGGGGTGCTCTGGTGAACAGACGTTCCCCCAGATCCTGGTGGTCACCCTTGATAAACTTATAGGTGGCCATCAGATCACCCCTGAGCCTGCGCTTTTCCAGGCTAAAGAGTCCCGTGGCTCTCAGCCTGTCATCGTAAGATCTGTTTTCCTGACCTCTGATCATGCGCGTGGCTCTCCTCTGCACTCTCTCAAGCTTCTCCACATCCTTTTTGAATTGTGGAGCCCAAAACTGGACGCAGTACTCCAGCTGCGGCCTCACCAAGGCCGAGTACAAGGGGAGAATGACATCCAAACCATCCTATACGAACCATAATCTAAACTCTACATAAGACTCCCTCGACCCTGACACAACACAGACTCACACCTGAACCTGCCACAGGGGAAGCAGGGGGACCGCAGCAGCTGACATGGGCACCGCTCCCCACCAATGCCCTCCTGCTGCTGCTGGAGTCTCCAGGCTCCCCTCCCTCTTCCCTGGGGGCAATGCAGGGTGGCCCAAAAGGCTGAGACCCCCAGCCAGGGGGTGGGGAGGACCCTATGCAGTGTGGGGCCATGGGCTGCAAGGAGTAGGGCTGGCACCATGCGGCATGCAGTCCTCACAGGCCCCCCAGAAGCTGGAGCCCTGCCTTACAGAATACCAAACCCAGTGCCCGCACTTGGGCGCCTGTGTGAAGCTGCTCTAGCCCTAAACTCTGCCCTTGCCCACCCGTGGACTTCCCAGATGGGCATGGGAATGTGAAATCGGCCCATGACCATGACCCCTGCTATCCTGGGGGCATGTCATAGTTTCATAGTAGGTAGGGTTGGAAGGGACCTGAGCAGATCATCAAGTCTGACCCCCTGCTATGGGCAGAAATGAATGCTGGGATCAAATGAAATGTGAAAAAACATCCCTGTGCTATGAGGAAGGGCAGGACCGGTGCCCCCCGTACCCACAAGTTGGCAGGAACTTGAAGTCTGAGATTAAAAGTACGCTCAACTACAGGGCAGACAGCAGGTGCCCAGGGCATCTAGGCCAGAACGTGTCCCTGTGCGGTCCTGTCAGCCTGTCCCGGTGTGGAGGAGTGTTTCTGCGGGCGGCATGGTCATCTCCGCCTGGGCCTGTGACACATCCCCGAAGCTTGGAGGAAAGTTCTGAATGCCTACGTCTGTCACCAGCCCCAAGAGCACAAAGTACTGTTGTCCGTGGAGCCCATCATCTCCCGTGACCTCCTACCGTCCCGAACAGCCCCGAGGACCTGCTGCAGACTGTACACGCCAGATCTGAAGTCTACCCAGGAACTAGCTAAACGCCAGCCACCCCCGCACTGGCTCTGGGGGCTGAGGGAGAAGCCGCGTTCCCCTGAGCATCAAGTACTAAGTCCTAAAGCCAGAAGGGACCAGGAAAATCCTCCAGCCCCTGCATAGCACAGGCTGGCGTCGGCCCTAAAGCTGCGACACGTCGGCACCCAGCCTGCAGGCCTCTGCACCCTCCTCTGTGCCGGCAAGGGGCTGGCTAGCCCCCACCTCCGTCCAAAGAGCCGGGGAGCACCCTCCATCTGCAGCAATTGCCAGGAGATCACCCGTCGCATCAGGTGCAGGTATAACATCTGTCCTGGGGGCGGGGGCTGGCGGGCAGGGCCCCTCCTCAGATGCAGCCATTCCCTGGGTACCCCCCGGCTCGGGGGAGCTGGCAGTGGGGGGCTGCAGGGCCTGCTGCCGGAGGAGCCGGCAGCGCAGCAGGGCCCTTTCCCGGGTGTGGATCTTCTGGTGCCGGATAAGGTGGGTGTGGCGCGTGAAGGTCTTCCCGCATTCGGTGCAGCTGTACGGCCGCTCCCCAGAGTGTGTCATCTGGTGCCGGCGGAGGGCGGAGAAGTAGGCAAACACCTTCCAGCACACAGCGCATGTGGGCAGCGCCTTGCTGTGGGTGTCCCGGGGCTTGGCCAGCTGCTTGGCCGGGGGAAAGAGCTTGTGAGGCTCGCTGGAGCCAGTGCAAGGGCTGCGGTAGGGGCTGTTGCGAGGCCGCAGCCGCAGGCCCGGGTGCAGGCCGTTCTCAGGGGCGCTCCCCCCTGCATGCATGCGCTGGTGCAGCGCCAGGTGCTGCTGGTGGGTGAAGCTGATTTCGCACTCGGGGCACTCGTAGGGCCCCTCCTTGGCGTGGCTCCGCTGGTGGATGATGAGGTTGATCTTCAGTCGAAAGCGGCGTCCGCACTCCGTGCAGGGGTGTGCCCGCTCCCGCGGGCGGTGCCGTGGGCAGGCTGGCTCAGCCGTCACGTTGCTGTCCCGGCTTGGGGGTTTGCTCAGCCTCTTCTTCTCGGGCTTGGCCTGCGGCAGTGGGGAGCACAGCTGGCTTTCAGCCTCTGTGGGGCTCAGGGAAGGCTCAAGGGGGCCCTCTGCCGATGCTGCCTCTGCCACCAAAACGCTAGGGCTGGGAGGCCCATCGCAGCCCGTGTCTTTCACCAGGAGCTGGTCATCCCCTGCAACACAGAGGTGGATACAGAGGTTATTTGTGCAGCTCTCAGGGATGGGGACAAGCCCTATTTGTGCCCAGACCCTGAGGTGCTGGATTTCTTAAGCAGTCAAGAGGTGCCACCACTTAGGACCGCAGGAAAGCAGGGCTGGAAGGGACTCACAAAGTCACATCCAGTCCAGCCCCTGGCTCCAGGAAGGATCAGCCCTGACTAAAGCATCCCAGCCACATGTCTGTCCAACCTGCCCCAGAACATTTCCAGGGATGGAGACTCCACAACTGCTCCAGGCACCTATGGCAATCCTGGACCATGCTCCTCATCATCCGCCTCAATTTCCCCGGCTGCAGCTTGAGCCTGTTGCTCCTAGTCCAGTCCTCTACAGCCACAGAGAGAAGCCCATCTCCATCCTCTGTGTCACTGCTCTTCAGGAATTTGCAGACTCTTATCAAATCCGTCTTCTCTTCTCCAGGCTAAATAACCTAAGCTCTTTCAGTCTGTCCTCACCAGGCTCGCTTCCAGGCCCCTACTCATTTTGTTGCTCTACACTGGACCCTTTCCAATCTGTCTCCATCTTTCCTGAAGTGCGGGGCTCAAAATTGGACACCAGACCCAAGGGGAGGCCTCCCCAGTGCTGAACAGAGCAGAAGAATTACTTCCCTTGGATCACAAGCGATGCATCTGTTAATACAACCTGGGACACTGCTGGTTTTCTTTTATGCAACAAGAACACCCTCTTGGCTCATATTCAACTTCTAGTCCACTGTCACCCCCAGGTCCTTCTTTGTGGCCCTGCAGCCCAGCCAGTCATTCCTCAGCGTGGATCTGTGCATGCAACTATGGTGTCCCAAGTGCAGGTGAAGGTCTGGGAGCGTAAGAGTGGCAGTCCAAAGGATTTGCCAGGCAAAGGGGAGGAAGAGAGGGGAGTCTCAGGGGCCAGGCAGTGCAGACTCCACTCCCCACTGCAGCCTCGAGTCTGTCTGGAAAGACTGAAGACAGAGGCAGGAGGACACTGGCCTGGTACCAGTCTCTCCAGCACCAACCCGAGTATGGGATGCTGAACACTGCCAGCAACAAGCTGCGAGCAAACCTGGAGGAGCCACAGGACTGTATTTAGGCAAACCCCATCCTTGCTCCCTCCCATCCCATGGCTGTACCAGGGAGACCACGTGCTTTCATTCCTGGGGTGTTAGTTCAGCACAGCCCCAAGGGTGTTAGTTCAGCACGGCATCAGACATGTGCCCACCTGTCTGCGCTCTACATCCCACCCCAGAGCAATAATGTTGCACGGAAATAAACCTCCCGACACAAGAACGCTGAACCTGCATGACGGCTCTCCCAGCTGCTGGAGACCAGCTCGGCTGATCCCCGCAACCTTCTCACACCCTCGCACTCTGCTTCTCCTTTGCTCCCCTGTTCAAAGCCCTCTGGCCTACGTCTGACAGCCTCAGTGGAAAGTAGTGTGGGCTGCTCCACCCTGGAGGGAGGGCGGCGTGCTAGCGATCCATGCTCCTTTTCCCTCTTTCCACGCTGGCTGCGCAGCTTGTCCCCAGCTCCCAGAAGCGCTTGCTGTGTTCCCGCCTCACCCTGGGGCCAGACACCTGGGCCCGGAGAGCTGACAAGGCAAGGCTCGGGTTTGTTTTCCCTCTGGCAAAGTCAGGCCATGCAGCAGAGCTGGCCCCTCCTTGCTCTCGCACACGATGCAAAGAAGTGTCCCGATGGGATCGTCACTCCTCCTGTGAGGGAGTGTGCCAGGAGCTGCTCATGGGGCGGGAACACGCTGCAGTTTAATGCCTGTTGGATCCTCTTCCTAAGGCTCTCGAGAGGGCAGGCCTGCCCCTGGCACATAGGGAGAAAGGAGTGCATGGAGAGGAAAGGCCTGCCTGGCTCCCAGCCCCCTGCCCGCCCTGGAGCAGGCTGGGCTGACACTCACCTGCGCCAGGGTCTACCAGCGTCTCTTCCTCCTCCAGGTCTGGGGTGTCTTGGTCGTCAGGCTCGTCCTCGTGCACCCCCCACGAGAGGCTATCTAGCACTGACGCGGGAGATGCTGCGGGGGAGAGAACAGCGGGGCCGGCTGAGCTGCCTCAGCTGGAGGAGACAGGCCCTGAAGGACCTGTGTTCCCCCCAATCCCCACCCCTGCTGCCTACCAGGCCCCCTTCCTCCTGTCCTGTCTCCCTACAGAGACCCTCTCTCCTCCTCCAGGAGCCCGGCTGCCCACATCCTTGGGCTCCCTGCTCACGTAGGCACGTCCCAGCTGCAGCAGCCAGCTCTCACCCTGGGAGCTATTATGTCCCCTGTACCCCCCACGTTTCTCCTCTGGGCTCAGCCTGGAGCAACCCACACTTCCTCTTGCCAAGCACCATCACATTTCTCCCATGCTGTCTTTCTGCTCAGTGCGGACCCAGGCCATCAAGGCTCTAAGGAGACCTGTGCGCGCCCCTGGCAGAGCTGCGCTGCAACGAGATTGCCCGAGATGGACAAAGGGAGGAGGCCTGGTGGGATGCGACTCACCTGTGCTGGTGTTCACAGGGACGTCCCCTTCTTCCCATGCCTCCTGCTTCTCCTCTGCGTCTTCCGACCTTTCTGGAGAGCCCGGCTGCTCCCTGACACAGGGCTCCTCCCCTCGCTCTATCTGGGACAGGATGTCAGGCTTGGACACGGCATAGTCTGCAAATGGAAAAAGACATTAGGAAACGCTTTCCCACTAGGAGGGTGGTGAAGCACAGGAATGGGTTACCCAGAGAGGTGGCATCTCCATCCTTGGAGGTTTTGAAGACCTGGCTAGACAAAGCCCTGGCTGGGATGATGCAGTTGGGGCTGGTCTCACTTGGAGCAGGGGGTTGGATAGATGTGACCACGTGAGGTCCCTTCCACCCTTCTTGTCTATGATACTATGACATGAGAGGACACTGATCAGCCTTAGCAATGGGCGATCTTTCAAGATGCAGAACTGTCTGTGGGTTTTAGCCAACCCTTCAAATCAGTGGCCAGAGGTGGTGGGCAGTGTGGACGGATGCTAATGTTCCCCTAGGGTTCCTACATCAAAACAAAGCATGGGAGGTAGGTTATTGTCCTTCGCGGGGGGATTCACACATGCAAGGGGAGGCCAAGCTCCAAGAGAAGAACAAGCCTCGAACCTCGCGGTTGTCTTCAAGGCTGCCAAAACCTCTGCCACCTGGACAACAGGTAGCTTAAAAGAAGGTGTTGTCTTCATTGACGAAAAACCTCCTGTTTCAGCTTCAACAACCACTTCAAGGGCAGCTCTTCTGACCTGTCACTGTCAGGCACCTATGTGTCTGCAGAAAGGTCAAAACAACTGCTGCTATCAGGATCAGCCTGGCTTGGAGGAGAGTCAGCTGGAGAACAGGTGCCCGAGCAGCAACAATTGGACTGTCGCTCGGAAAAGACCAAACAGACGATAAAGCTGCTCCTGGGACCAGATCTGGTGGAGGATTTCTTAGAGCCGAGTCCGAGTTCTGCGTGCGTACACGCACAAAGTGATGTTTTACCAGCCTTTAGCATGGGATGGGGTTACAATTCGAGACCTGTAAATCAGGGTGGGTTATCCACAAGATATGGCCTAACTCAAACTGCAAACCCCAGGCTTAGAACTTCACCCAGACGGTTCTCGCCTGGGGCTGCGCCTCCCGCACCAGCAGTGGGTCAGACAGGTCAGAGGCGCTCAGACCGCGGCTCCCGCTCCACAAGCTCCTCAGCTGATCACCTGCGGCTCTTGGCAAAAAACACTAAAAGCTCATTTCTTGCCGCGTGCCTTTGGCCTGTCTTTCCTGCCTCCATAACTGAGGCAGTGCACGTGCTGCGCATCTCTGTCCACCATGCAAGTGGCCACTAATGCCCGGTAGCGATTTCTCTTTTGAACTGCAGCGTATTTGCCACTGTTCACCCCTTGCTCCAGTTTTTTGGTTCCTGGCTGAGTCAGGATGGAGCGTCACAGGGCTGGATGATCCCAGTAGTCTCTTCCAGTCCTAAATTTTATAGAGCTCACCCCGGAGAGCACATGAGATGAGAACCGACTCAGCTTGCCCTTCCACCGCATTTGCTGGGTGGGTCTAATGGCCTAAGAGGTCCTGCCTGCATCAATCCTCCAGAAACCAGAAGGCCCTGCCGATTCACCCCGAGCCAGCCCGTACCAAGTGCAGCTGTCCAGACAGGAGTAAAACAAAATGCTCACCCAGCGAGACCAGGGTCTCATAGTTGCCCCTCATCACGTGTTTGTACAGCTCCTTCTGCCAGCCGGCCAAGTTCTCCCACTCCTGCTCATTGAAGTAGACCGACACGTCGTCAAACGTCACTGGCACCTGCAAGCACAGAGGTCACAAGCTCAGCGGCTTCAATAACAGCCTGCATGCCCATAAGAGAGGGGTGCATTTCACCGCATGCTCAGTTGAGCCAAATGCACCTTGGGACACATCTGGGGTCCATTTTGCAGAGATTCCCCCAGCAACCACCTGGCCCGGCGGCCATCCGTTTGCAAAAGCCAGCTTGCTCAAGGCCACCCAGGGCTGCTGCCTACCTCCGGGCACGAAGCCACCCCCCGTCACCTGCACAACCTGCTCCCAGCCCACCTACGCCGGACATTGCACAGACCGGAGACAGACGTGCGATGTGGTGCATGCATGCGTGACCAGGCCCCCACCAGAGCAGGACGAGCTGTCTGCCCCCACTCCAGCAGTGCTCTAAGCACGGGGCCTTTGGTGGATGCGGGGTAGCACCCCCACTTCTCCGCTTCTTTTTTGTTAAGCAACGAAACCCAGTTTTTGTCTAAACAGCAGGGAAAGGGGTCACTGCTCAGGACCCAGCCGGAGGAAAAGGCCCTGGTCTCTGGCTATGTTGGTGGCACAGGTAAGTACCGAAGCTCCAGCCTGTCTTCTGCCCGTTGCAACTCCAGCTCAGTTTGGTCAGCAACCAGCTCACCCAGCTCCTGATCAGCGACTTGTCCCCAAGTGCTGCACTGAGACACCCGAGCACCCAGCACGAGGCTGGAGACCTCAGGGGCTGAGCACTACAACCCCCCCGTGCCTTTGAGGATCTGGTCTCAAGACCACGCACGAGGTGGCAACCAGCGTGAGACGCGTGCAGACGCGCCCGTGGCCTGCTGCGGCGGCCCACACGCCAAGCCATCGCCAGCTTGACTGCTGGGCTCTGAGACCGACCTGGCACCCCGCAGCTACCGCACTACGCCGCCACCTTTCCTCGCGGCATAAAGCAGACTCAGGTCCCTACTGCCACGCACGACAGGCCCATCGGGAATGGCTGACATAAGGCCGTCAAGTCGATTGAGGCTGGATATCCAGAAAATATTTTTCACTGTGAGAACAGTGAGGCAGCGGCCTAGAAACCCCGGAAAGGGGGCAGAGGGCTCTTCATCACTGGGGGTGTTTAAGACGTTGGGCTGTCGCTGCTTGGGAGCGATTTAGGTGAAGCGAGGCCTGTTTTCTACCATGGGTATTTCCATGGTAGCTTTGCTGGCTACTCCCTTTTTTTTCCTGTTGTGTCAGGGTGTTTTTAAGCCTCCCCAGATGTGCTGGGTGTTGGCTACAGATAAGGGTGGGAACTTCAACGGGGGTGTGCCGGACCTCCTGCTGGGACCAAAGCCAAGGTTTCCCGGCTAGCGGGTCTTGCCCCTCTGCTCAGGGTCAGACCCATTGCATCTTTGGGGTCAGGAAGGAATCTTTTACCCCATGGTCAGACTGGTGCGGACTGGGGGCGGGGAGGGTACGGCGAGCGGGGGCACAGCCCCCTACCCAGAACCTCTTGAGCATGTTTTATAGAGGCAAGGCATTGACCGCTGTGGTCTCCTGCTGTCTCTGCGGCAGGTTCGGGTGTTAGGTTGCTGCTGTGTCAGGGCTGAGGTCAGTCTTATGCAAAGTTTAGATGATGGACTTGTGTGGGATGGTTTGGACGGGGCTGAGGCCGGGGTTGGCTTAGAGGTGACCTCCGGAGCTCCCTTCCAGCCCCACTTCTCCGTGACCCTACGGCCCATGACTGGGGGTCCTTACCTGGGGGATCTCGCCATTGGCGCCGGGCGGCAGGCGCAGGATCCAGAAGTTCCTGTTCTTGAGCAGGTTCTCCATGTTCTCCAGGCGCCGCTGCAGCAGCTGGTTCTCCTGGATCAGGCTGCCCAGCACGGCCCACCGCCCCTCCAGCTGGTTGCCGAAGTCCACCACGGTTTTCTCGCAGCCGGCCAGCTTCTCCTCCGCCGCCCCCGTCTTCCCCTCCAGGCTCAGCAGGCGCAGCGCGTGCGACTCCACCTTCTTCTCCATCGCTTCCAGCGTGGCCATGACGGCCCCCCAAGAGCCCTCCGCGGGCTGGCCATGCATGGCTCCCACCGGTGTCCGCTTGAGGACCACGGAGGGCTGCAGTGCCCGGGTGAGCCTGGCACGCGCCGAAACCTGCGGGCACAGACAGAGCGGGGCTGAGACCCACGCCCGGGGGAGCCCATACCCCACCCCTGCAGCCCGGGGATGGCGAGACAAAGGTGGACCGACCTGCCACCGCTGCGGAAAGGGGGCGCCGCGGGCGCGGGGGCGGGGCAGCACCCCGGGGGGGCACCTGGGGGGCACCGGGGTGCAAGGCTTTCCCCGGCGGGGCCGCGGGGCGCGCACGTGCGCGCGGGGCCCCGCGCCCGGGGATGCTCCGCGCCGCAGCGCTTACCTCCGCGGCGCGCCCGGCCATGGCTGCGCGGCCCGACCGCACCACGGCGCCGCCTGCCGGCCGGAGGCGCCGCCGCGTGTGTCCGCGCTGCCGCGGGGCAGGGGCCGGGCGCGGAGCTCCGCCCGCCGCCGCCGGGAGGGGCCGCGCAGCGCGGGGCAGGCTGGGCGGGGTCCCTCCCTCCCCCCAGCGCAACCTAGGGCGAGACCCCGGCGGAGCGGGAGCGCGGGGCGGGGGCGAGCCCTGGGCAAGCCAGCCCGGACCCAAACGCTCGCCCAGGCTCGGAGCGACGCGACGCAGCAGGCATCGCCCCGCCGCGGGCGGGCGGCCGCAGCCAGGCGGGGTGTTCGTGCGCGCTCCGAGCTCCCCGGGAGGACGAGAGGGGCCCTGTGCGGTGCCCGGTGGCCCAAGGATCCCGTCCACGCACCGAGCCTGCCCCCCTGCTGCCGGAAAGGGGCCTCCTCCCACTTCGCTTCAGCCCGGCTGCCACCGCACCCCGGGGCGCCACGTGGCACGAGCACTGCCGGGGTGACGGGTTCCCACGACCAGCCCCGAGGCTTCGGGCGGGAGTCCCCAGGGTGAAAGGCGAAGCCCCCCGCGCGCCTGGACCACCCTTTCCACGGGGCTGCTCTGCGGGGGACGGCGACGGCCCCGGGGCAAGGAGCAACGGGCCGAACTGTAGCAAGGGGGGACAGGGCAAACCTGCCCCTGCGGGGGTTCAGCACCAGAACCGGCTGCCCAGAGAGGCCGTGGGCCTCCACCCCTGGGCCTTTGCGAGAGCAGGCTGCACAGACGCTCGTCTGGGATGGTTTAGTCGGGGCGCTGGACAGGATGGGCCCCCAAAAGCCCCTTCGATTCCCTCTGTGGCGCTGTATCCCCTGCCCTGCCTTTTCCGCAGTAAAATGCCGTTTCTTGTCCTTTTCTTCCTAGCCATATTTCCCAAGCGTCCTTATTACTCAGCGAAAACACTGAATAGACCCATGGCCAGGACAGGCCTCCCTCGAGATGCCGTCCCACTTCGACAGCAAACCACCGGTAGCTGGTCTGGAGTGCTGGTTTTCACCCGGTTTTGTGCGTGTCCCCCGCCGTCCCTCCTCCCCGACGGCTGTCCTCTTGACAGTACGCTTTCTTGGCGGGTGCTTCCTTCTAGCTCTTTTCCAGCCGAAACAATCCCAGGTCCCTCAGCATTTCCAGCTGGTTTGAGTTGAAGCCCCCCGTCCATCTTGTTGCTCTGGGCTGCCGGCACTGCCTTTGTTTCTGAAGCAGGGGCGCAGCGAGGCCCGCAGGGCTCAGCGATCGTCTCCGGTGTCGCGCACACAATGCTCCTGCGAACGGGCGGGACAAGGAGCAACGGTTTCAAGTTGCAGCAAGGGAGGATTAGGTTGGATATTAGGAAAAGCTTTCTGGCTAGGAGGGCGGTGAAGCACTGGCACAGGTCACCCAGCGCGGCGGTGGGATCTCCATCCTTGGAGGTGTTTAAGGCCTGGTTCCACACAGGCTTGGCTGGGATGACGTGGTTGGGGCTACTTGGAGCTCGGCCTCATCTGCAAACCTTAAAAGCTTGCATTGCCTTCCATCCTCTGAGTCGTGGCTTGCTTCTGTTCATCTAGTTACGAGGCTGCTAGTCGCTAGGACAAACAGGGACTGTGTTTTTTGCCCTTCTCTCCTGGTCTGGGACAACTAACTACAAAGATAATCGCTGCGGGTTCAGAGATCAGTTGTTTGACTACCCAAGGGAGGATTTCATCAGCTCCTGCTGACCGGACTGCACCGGAGGCTCCTTAACCTGGCCTGTACTCTTATTTCCTCGTTAACGTTACATTTTAACTTCGTCTTTTTGACACGCCAGAAGCCCAGCGTGCCCCGAATGCCTCCTCGGCATCCGTACCCGACCTTCACTGCCCTCTGCCTTCCTCTTTCTCCCAAATGAATCTAGAGAGCCTCCCCCAGGGGCCTTTCTTGCCCCTTCCTGTTACACCTCATCTCCTGCCTTTGCTGTTACCCCACCCCAGGCTTCGCCTGTTCTTTCCCACTTGCTTCATCATGTGTTTTTACTTTAAGTCTATGCAGGGCTCGGGCTGCGGCTGGAGTAAGTGCTTGCTGCACATCCCATTGCTGCTTTGTGCTGGGAGAGCCGGCTGCTGCCCCTGCAACCTAGCTGGCTTTCTTCAAGGCTGTCACCCTTGTTCTGCTGCCCTGCGCCCTGCTTTTCCTGCATGGCGAACCCCCTCTAGAGCAGGTTCAAGGCCACAGGGGCAGCTGTGCGGCTTGTGCCTGGCTTGGACTCTAATGTCACCCTCCCTTGATGCCACATCTTGTTCTCATTAAGGGCTGGTTAAGGGAGGCTGCCACAGGCCTTAGGGTGAGCCTCAGTCCCGGCAAAGGTGTCTCCTGGACCGCACTAGTCTCAACTTGCCCCTCGGGCTCGATAGGCCTTCTCAGCCTGCCCGTGCCTCTGGAGGGCACCGGTAGCCTAAAGGGCTAATTGCTTGGCCCCGCTCTGCCCCTACACCATGCCCCAAGCCTCACAGATGTTATTGTTCAATGGTGTCATCTGTGGTCCCTTCTGCTTAGCCCCTCGCTGGGCTCCTCAATACTCTCAGCCCTTCCCTCCGGGCTCTCGGACCCCCCGGTCCAGCTCGCAGCCCCTCTTGGACTCGTGGATGCTCTAGTCCAGCTCTCGCCCTTTTCTGGGCCTGTGGACCATCTGGTCTGACTTTTACTTGCTGCCCGGCTCCTGAACATCCAGGTCCAACACTCAGACACTCCTCCTGTCTTTAAACCTTCTTCGGTCTTGCTCTCTCAGCCCTGCTTTGTGCACCTGCATCCATCCCCTGATCACACACCCAGCCCCTCTCAGGCCCAGGGCTTATATAGCTCAAGCCCAGCCTGCTGCTGATCAGGTGCATCCCTAATTAACCCCGCTTTGCCCGCTGCAAGCCAGCATCTTCTCTACCGCTGAAACGCCGAGGGGACAGGACAGAAAGCAGCCATGCGGGCTCCTGCTCATTCGCTGCAGGTCACGAGCGGTCCCGCCATCCTCTACCTCCCTTCTGCTTGGGCTAATTTCTCCTTGAGCCAAGCAGGGAACATGCTGTAGGGCTGTGCACATCTGCCCCCCCCCCCGCCCCCCAAATCTTGGGGAATGGCTGAATATATACACAGAGGACAGGATCGAGCACGGACCCCGTTGCTGACACCCGGGGCTGCCGGGAAGCCGTTGCTACTCCCAGCCTCAGCAGAACCTGGGGTCTGTGATCCTGCCCTGAGAAACCGCGTCTCACTCCACAACCCAGCAGTGGTGGGCCAAGCAGGTGCTCAGCCTGCGGGGGATGATCAGCCCTATAAAAAAGGCCTAGCTCCTGGTCCATGAAAACTTCGGCCCCTATTCAGAGCTGAACACAGACATTGGTCACTGGTTAGCAAAGTGGACCGTCTCCACTTATATTAGCCAACAGAATCCAGAAATTAAATAGCTGCTTATTCATTCCCGTGGGCACCCAGCTGCTGGCCTGGCCGCGGGACGTCAGTGGCAGCCAGTCGGAGCGTGGGTCCCCAGTCCGTTCAGCAGGGGCTGTGCAGCTGCCCCTTCCCTGGGTCTGCAGGTGGGGCCTGTCCCCGGTCCTGACTCCAGATGGCATTGATTTGACCCTGAGCAGAGGGGCAAGACCTTCTAGGAAGGCTGGGTCATTTTCCAGTAGCTCTTGTCATCTGCTCCTCCCCACAGCAGGGGACCAGGCATGTGGGCGCCCCCCTTCAGAGCTTGCTCCAGCTCTGCACAGATACCCAGCCCAATGCATAGGTGAATCCCAGTGTGAGCATCCAGCCTTGCACAGAAGATGTCCTTCCCTCTCTGAAGGCAAATCCAGAGAGAAGCCATGGAGCAGAAAGGCACAATCACAGGCATCCCATCTGCAGGCTCTTTCATGGCCATGGAAATCTACCCCATGTACCCATGCTACCCAGGGTAAGCAAAGCAAAGCATCTGTTGGTGTGCTACTATCAGGGCCTTAAGGAGACAGGTGAGGTCAACCTCCACCCTGGTCCTCCAACAAGGGGTGCTGGAAATGAGGAAGAAGATGAAGATGGCCGGGACGCCCGAATGCTTCAGATTTGAAACCTGCATGCCTGTGCTGTGACACCAGTGCCAGGGTAGCAAGCGGCTGTGGGGCATTTGCACACTGGATGTTGAGCAGCCAGGCATTGCGACAGCCAGAGATCACTTGGATGTAGGCTGCAGTCCGGTCTGACCCGGCCTGAATAAGGAGAGCTCTGCATGGAGCTGGGTATAATAGGCTTTCCTGCCACGCGGTGCTGGGACTGAACCCAGTGCTCTAGATGACCCACCAGGCTGCTTTGTAACTGGCAGTGGCTCCCAGCTTTGTGAGCTTCTCTCACCCCGGGCCCCCTTGTTCAAGGTCTCGGAGGCAGTCTGGCCTCAAGGGAAAGGGGCAGGTAACTCCAGAGCATTGCCCAGCCCAGGCAGGATGACAGTGCCTGTGTCCCACTCAGGCTCCAGGCCAATAGGGCATGGCTGGATAATATCCTCTAGGTGTGAGACATGAGGTCCCAGAGAGGGTGGGAGCAGGGACCCCTCAGCAGCCCTCCATCGCCTCACAGAGGCAAGCAGCCAGGAGGATGGGAGTAGAGATGGAGGGGCCTGCGGAGCCAGGACTAGAGCCAGCACCGGGGGACTCCCTGCCAGGGTCTCTCCCCCCAGGCCACAGCCTGCCTCCCTGCTCCTCTCCATGCCCTGCCATGCACAGCCTGGCTGCTTCTGTCTCCTTTAATAGCCCCTGGACGGCTGTGAGGAGACACATCCAAAGCGGCTGCTACGTCTCCTGCGGGGCACGGCCCCCCGGCGGGCTGGGAGCCCTGCTCCAGCAGCATGGCCGGGTCCTGGCGCGCAACAGCAGGGCCCGGGTGCGGGGCAGGACCCCGCCGGGGAAGACGGTCTCATTGCCCAGCAGCAGTTTGCGGAGGTCCTTGCTCTTCAGGGCGGCCAGCTGCAGGTGCCGCGGGGCGATGACGCTGTCCTGCCGGACTCGCGCGGCGTCCCCGGCCCAGGCCAGGATCTGGGCCGTCAGGTACTGGGTCACGGCAGCCAGGTAAACCAAGGCTTCGTCTTTGATGCGCTTGATGCGCAGTCTCTGCCGCAGCATGCGCTCGAGCTGGTCCACGGGGAAGTGCAGCTTCTGCAGGGACGCCTGGGACGTGACCTGTGCCGGGGACGTCTCGCTGGCCGTGTCCTGCCGGGACATGAGTGCGAATCCCTGCAGCAAAGCCGTGTCCCCGGCTGTGTCCAGCAGCGAGGGGCCAGCTGCGCTGGGCCCGGCCGAGCCTGGCCCATGGTGGAACGGAAGGAAGGAGGAAGACGACGTTCCAGTCGGCCATGTATGGACCAATCGGGAGAGCGGTCCTTTATGAGGTCACAGGGGAGCTCCATCTCTCTGTGATGTCACTGTCGTCAGTGCAGCCCTGGGGCCACGGGCAGGCCCAGGGAGGTCTTTCTTCACCAGTCACGTCTTGTTGCATCCACACCCGTTGTGTCCGGAGGGGTGGAAGGTGCCACCCTCCCCCAGCCAGAGCTGCCTGCCCAGGTGGCACGGCTGGGTGCTGTCCCTGGACACCCCCGTGCAGTGCGCCACACCGCAAACAGCTGAACGAGACCCAGCAGCAAACAGACCCTGAGGACAGCGTCTCCCCTCCCAGGAGCTTCACAACAGTGGGTGTGTCCCGGGCCGGAGCAGGGGCCCACGGTCCCTGGGGCTGCATCCAGGCAGGACCCTGGGGCCCCGTCCTGCGTGCTCGCTAGGAACCACACTGCCCCCTCCTCTCTAGTTATGCCACTGCTGGCCCTGCTTCCCGGGTGGTTCCCAGCCTGGTTTCGAGGCTGTCCTGCCTCCCGGGGGAGACGATGCCCCTCCAGCACCTTGTGCCTCCGCAGCAGGCTGTGCTCTGGGGCCCTGGCTCCCAATGGGTAGAGCCGCCTCCATGGCCAAGGGGCTTCCCCCGCCCCAGCACGCCCTGCTCTTCCCTAGCTCTGCCCCGGACGCCAGCTGCCCCCTCTTGTGAAAGCCCAAGCACCCTCCTCCCCTGAGCTGGGTCCTTCTTCCATATCCCTAAACACCTGAGATCCCAACAGCCCACCACGTCTGTCCTCGCCACCACCCCTTGGATGCCCCCGCGGGCCCCAGCAAAACCCCCGCCGACCCTCGTGCGCTGTGTGGCAGGAGCCAGGTTCCAGCCTGGGCCCAGGGCACATCTCCGGTGCAAGGCTGCGGGGCTCCATGCAGACTTGCCTGGCCACACTCAGTCCACAGCCAGTACACAGCACGGTGCTGTCTTGTGCGGGGCCGACAGGCCCCAAGAGCCTCTGCCCGCCCACGGAGAGCAGCGCTGGGAGGCAGGCCGCCCCCAAGCTCCCCCCGTGCCAGGACCCCCGTATGAGATGCCGAGCCCCTAGGTACCAGCCAGCTGCTGCAGGGCTCCGTAAAGGTTTCATGGCCCCATTAACACGGACATCTCACTAGAGCGGGCTGATGTGACTGAGCAGAGCCGAGCCCAGACGAGCAGAGCTCCTGCGCCCCGTGGCCTGGCACTCGTGGCCAGGTCGGGCACCACCTTTGGTGTTGAAACGACCGGCGTGTCAACGGGCACAGACCCGGAGCACCCCATCCTGGCACAAGCACCCCGACGGCATCAAAGCATCGCTCTCGCCGCCCCGCTCGGGGGCTGCTTGGGGCGGGTAGAAAGACCGCAGGGAGGCTCACGACCGCCCTGCGAGCCCGAGCACTTAGCGCAGCAGCGATGCGCTCCAGGGGCAGCGTCACGACTGGGCAGGAGCGTCGTGGGAGGCTCCCGCGAGCCGGCGTCGTGGTAGCAGTGCAGGCGGGCCGCGGAGCCGAGGGGGACCTGGTGCCCGACGGGCAGGCAGCGGAGGCTGGCCTGGGTAGCTGCCCAGGGAGAAATGCTATCGTGCTGGGGGCCTCCTTCCTTTCCCCCGCGCCAGGCTGGGCCACGGGTCGGTCCCGCCGGAGCAGATCCCCTGCCTGGCACGGCAGCCCTGGCTGCGATCCCGGCTCAGCTGCTCCCGTCCCACCCAGCACCGGGCTCCGTTTGAAGCCCAGATCATCCCCGCGCCCCCGGGGACTCTGGCCTCACCCGTGCCAGGTACGTTTCCCACGGCCCCCAGCAGGAAGTGGGACCGGGGCCTTCTGGGTGGGAAGTCGCAGCAGACTGAGATGATGCCGGCTCTGTCGCTGCCTTGCACCGCTGGCTGCACAGCTGCTTGGCCCCAGCCCCCAAAGCCGGAGGCCGTTCAGCTCAGGCTGGCCCCTGGCTCGCTGCTGCAATGCCAGGTAGATTTATTTTTCTTTTTAACATTTTGATTAACAAATCCAACTGATCGAATCAAAAATGCAACCTCTGAAGATGCCCCAGGCCCCCACAGCACAGGTGGGCGTAGACAGCTGGCCCCCATCACCCACGCGCAGGGCCGGGGTCAGGCCGAGCCCAAACGAGCCACACCGACGTCCGTCCCAGGGGCAGCCCCACAGCGCAGCACCAAGGGCGTCGTGCTAGGGCTCCAGGAGCACGAGTCCAGCCCCGCTCCGGGCTCAGGCTGAAGCCGGCTCCCCCGTGCCCGCCTGAGCGGGCGTCCGTCACGTGGGCGGGAGAGCCAGAGGCAGCGGGATGCGATGCTGGGCCCCCGGCTGCCGTGTGCGCTGCCGGCCGCAGAAACGGGCATCCCTGGACCGCGCTGCCGCGGTGGCTGCCAGGCCCAGGGTGACCGGTAGCTGTTCAGAGAGCGGCAATAAAAAGTCCTCCTTCAGGACTCTGTGGGCAGTCAAAACACCCCCAGGGACCGCTGCTGTCCAAACGGGGCAGCTGATGACAACCGACATCCAGGAGAAAGCTGATCTTCTCAACGGTTACTTTGCAGCGGTTTTCCACCAGCCTGAGGGGCTCACCCTGCCTGAGAGGACGCAGGATTACCGGGGAAGGGAGATCACGTGCCTGTGACTGGCACGGATCTCGTGAGGGAACCGCTCGCGAGGCTGGGCATCCACAAGTCAGCTGGCCCGATGGCACGCGCCCCAGAGTGCTAGAAGAGTTGGCGGACATCGCAGCGCGACCACCGGGAGGACACGCGCGAGCTCGTGGCGCTCAGGGGAAGTACCCGAAGACCGGAAGAGGGCCGGCGTGGTGCCTATCTTCAAGAAAGGGAGGAAGGAAGTTCCAGGGAGCTACAGGCCCATCAGTTTGACCTCGACCCCTGGATAATCTTGGAAAAAATGATCAAAGCAATCAGCAACAACAGGCTAACGGACGGTGACCTTCTGAGAGATGGCCGACATGGCTTCATTGCGGGTAGGTCTCGCCTGACCAACCTCGTTTCCTTCTATGACCCGATAACGCATCGCCTGGACAAGGGAGAAGAGGTTGACGTCATATATTCGGGGTTCAAAAAAAGCCTTAGACTTAGCATCCCATGATGTCCTCATGGAAAAATTGGGGAACTGAGGCTTCAACAACCTCACAGCCTGATACCAGGCTGGGGAACTGGCTCTGTGGTCGGACCCAGAGAGTGGTAGTCGATGGGACCGAGCCAACGTGGCGCATGGTGGCCAGTGGCCTCCCCCAGGGTTCAGTACTTGGACCGCTACTCTTTCATATGGTCACAGACAGTCTGGATTCAGGTGTCAGAAGTGGGCTGGCTGAGTTTGCAGATGACACCAAATTGTGGGAAAGTGCGCTCATGCCGGAGGATGGGCTGGCGATCCAGGCCAACCTGGACAGGCTCGCAAGATGGGCGGATCAAAACCTGATGACTTTCAACGCGGAGAAATGCAAGGTGCTCCACCTTGGGAGAAAAAACCCACATCATACTTACAGGCTCGGCAGCGCTATACTTCACTAGCACCACGACTGAAAGAGATTTGTGGGTCATGATTGACCACAAGATGAACATGAGCCACCAATGCAGCGCCACAGCTGGCAAGGCAAATCAAACTCTGGCTTGCATCTACTGATGATCTCGAGAGAGTCCAGAGGAGAGCCATGCACATGATTATCGGTCAAGAGAATGGGCCTTACGAGGAGAGACTGAGAGGCCTGGGACTCTTCAGCCTGGAGAAGTGAAGGCTCACGGGGGGACTTGGTGGCAGCCTAGAAGTACATCCGGGGTGTTCATCAGGAACCGGGAGAACAACCGTTCCCCCAGGGCACCGCGAGGGAAGGCAAGGTCCAACAGTCACAAACTCCTGCAAGACCGTTTTAGACTGGACATTAGGAAAAACTTCTTTACCAGCCGGGTCTCCAGAGTCTGGAATAGACCCCCCGCAGAAGTGGTGCAAGCACCTACTGTGGACATCTTCAAGAAATATTTGGATGCTTATCTTGCTGGGGCCATCTGCCCCCAGCTGACTTCCTGCCCTTTGGGCAGGGGGCTGGACACGATGATCTGGCGAGGTCCCCTCCAGCCCTAATGTATGAGATCTATGAAGAAATATAACTGTAGATAACAGTGAAAATAAGGCACACCAACTCGGGTGCCAAACAATTAGTGTGAGCAGTACCAGGCAGCTGAATCAAGAGCAAAGTTATAAATGCTTCTACACAAATACCAGAATACCAAAATAAAATGGGTGAAACGGTGACTTCAACATAATAGTCATTTCAAAGACTTGGTGGAAGGATGCTGTGGCAGAATGCCATCTCTGTCTCTCCCCAAACTCTGCTATCAGGCTGATGACCTAGCTGACAATTTGGTTACCATGCTCACTGCAGAGGGTAGACACCCCTGGCCTCATCTTCTTCAGGTAACCCTGAGTTGTAACCTGAGCTGGATATATTCCCAAGGGAGGGGGAAACCTGCTCCCTCTGCCTATGTGACTGGCCTCACACACCTGGGTAGGGGCTTAAACTCTCTGTTGTTCTAAGCAATGTCATCATGACTGGGAAGGGGCTAGAGACCCTGCCAATCTACCCAGCAACCAGTGATGCTTATCAAATTGGTTGGCTGGCTGCCAACAACTGCTGGCCTTCATTGGATCAGGTACATGAGGTCATAAGGTCTATAGAAGTTAAATCCTGTCTGGGAGGAGAGAAAGCAGCCATTATGAGGACTTTCAGAGAAGCTGGACCATCTACAACTCACTCTCTCTCTTGAAACTCGAGGTCAGTGAACTGCCTGCCTCCAGAGGGAATCTCCGCCTGCCTCAGGATGATGCGTGTGAGTCAGCTACCTGAGATGTAACTCAGGGGCAGGCAGTTATTTTGGGTGGAGGGCCACTTCACGAATTTTGGTGAGCAGCTGAGGACTGCATGGGTAGCCCCACCCCTTGACAGTTGTCCCACCCTCTGGCTGCCATCTTGTGGCCAGAAGTCCTGCCCCCTAACCCTTACCCTTTGCCACCAGAAGTCCCTCCCTTTGCCCCTGGGCAATCCTTTTGGGAGGGGGGTCGTATGGCCTTGGAACTGGAAGTTGCACTCTGTCACATGGTCTATGTCTGGGGTGGGCGACGTTTTTTGGCTGGAGTGCCAAAAAAAGCCACAATGTCTATGTTGTAAGGCGCTGGAGTGCTGGCATGTGAAAAAACCAAAATTGGGGCAGGGGGTATGTGGCAGGATGCACTGCGTATTAATATAGTTAATAATCATAAATGTTTCTGTTTTATGGTCAATCCCAGGTTTTCTAAAAATTCTAAACCTGGTGCCCATAAATAAAATGTCACGGGGGGAGAGAGGAGAGGGAAGAGAGAGGGAAGAAAAAATAGAGGAAAGAGAGACAGAGAAGGGAGAAAGAAGAGGGAGGGAGGAGAGAGGGAAGAGGGAAGGGACTAGATAAATGAGTGGCGGATAGATCTATTCAGGGCTACAGCACATAACAGTTGGAGATGTTTCCTCCGGCGGCTCTAAACGGAGAATGGCGGATGCCAGAGAGGGCACTGAGTAGGGAACAGATCGCTAGATCCCGTTCAGTGCTCTCCCTCTATAGCAGGGTCAGGAACCCCCGGCACATAAAGGCGTTTTGCTTGGCGCACACGCCTTGGGGCGGACGGTGGGGAAGAGACTGTGGTTGCGCTGCCACAACAAGGATCAGGCCCCTCGTGGCCCCCTGCCAGGCTGAGGTTGGGGTGTTTTTGGCACTCTTCCCCAAAATATTGCTGACTCTGCCCTATAGCATCCATTTCTGCCGGTGTCGGAGCCAAATGGATCACTGGTCTCACCCGGCCCGGCACCGCTTATGTTTTTATGACCGGAGCCCTCATTGCCAAGGGGCGAGAGCCCCAGCGCATCCTGCTCCGGGGACCTTGACCCCAGGCCTGGAAAGAAGAGCGCAGCCTGGCCCTCTGCCCCTGCATGCACTGCCCCACACCCATGCCCGTGCCTGCCTGCCCCAGCACAAAGACACCCTTTTGCCCCGGCAATCACAGCGTGCGCTGCGTGTGCACTGCGTATCCCCGACCATGTCACGGCAGATGGAGCTTGAGGTGCCTGGCGGTGGTAGCGCCGGTCACAGTGGGGGCAGGCGAAGGGCATCTCACCCGGGTGCACCCGGCGGTGGGTGCCCAGCTCCTGCTTGGTCCAGAAGGTCTTCAGGCACCCGGGGCAGGTGGGGCGCGGGGTCATGTGGGTCCGTCCGCTCGTGCTTGCGGTGCTGTGTGTCCTCTCAGGATCGGCCAGAGTGCTGCGGGTACCGAAGCGCTGCCCGCACTGGGCGCAGGGGTACGGGCGATCCCCAGTGTGTACGTGCCGGTGTTTCACAAGCACGTCCCGGTGCCCGAATCAGAGCCCGCAGTCCGGCCAGGCGTGCGGCCTCTCCCCGTATGAGACACCAAGTGAGGAGGGTGCAACAAGCTTGGGAGATCAAAATCATATTATTTTTTCCTGCCACCAAAATTCGGAAAGAAAATCACCAAGGTGAGATTCAGCAGGGCAAAGTGCTGCACCGGGGAGGGGGAAATCCGCTGGAGAGACACAAGGGCAGGGCCGCGCGGCCAGGCCGCAGGCCAGCAGGAGGGGAGCGGGGGTCACAGCAGATCACCACCCGCGTGGGGGGCACTCGGCAGCTCTTGCACGCAACGCCCGGCCTCGCTCTGCGACCCGGTGCTGGGAGCGTCGGGCGTTGGCACGGGAGAGACCTGTTGCGCTCTCTGCAGCGCCGGTGAGGCCGTATCTGGAGGGGCGCATCCCGTTTGGGGGGCACTGAAAGAAAAGACATCTGCCGATGAGCTGGAGCACGCGGAGGAAAGCCCCGGGGATCAGAAGAGGTTCGTCCCGTGCACCACGAGGAAGAGTTCACGGATCCGTGCTGCCTTCCTCTGCGGGAGAGGATGGACAAGGGACACAAAACCTTCTGGGGTGCACCGATCCCCCGCTCTCCCGGGCCACGGAGGCAGGGACGCGTCAGCAGGATCTGCAGCAGAGCGTTAGGCAGGAAAAGCCTGCGGTGCCCCTGGAACAGGCTACGCCCAGGATGGGGATCCGGCCCTGGAGGCGTTGAAGGGGTCATTTTTTCCCCTGCCAGTGCCGGCAGTGGGGCTGGGGGACCTCGCGGGCCCAGCCTGCCCCGCATTTCTAGGGGCCCGTGTGCCAGACCCGTTACGGCGCGTTCTGCGTCACTGCTACGGGCGCTGCAGGAAGTCCTCTGGCTCCTTCGTGCCACGCTGGGCAAGCAGCTGGATGATGCCCTTGCAGCAGGGCAGATGCTTCCCCATCCATCAGTTGTCAAGGCTGGCTGCATCGATGCCCGGCTCTGCTGCGGGCCCAGTCTGCAGGGAGGGAGCCTGGTGCCTCGCTGCGCTGCGCTGGGTCCTGCCTCGGGCACGGACGGGGACACAGCAGTGCAAAGCGTGCGGTAATGTGAGCTCAGGGGCCAGGACCCATCAGCGGGGCACGGGAGGCCCTGGCTGGGAGCATCACCCCAGCCTCAACCCCCTGCTCTAAACAGGACCACGCACCTGGCTGGGCACCTCCGCTCCAGGCCAGGCGGAGGGAACAGCTGGGAGGGGACAGGAGCTGGCAGCCGCAGCTGGCTCGGCCCGCGTCCATCCATCCTGGTGCCAGCACGTCCTACCTGGGCAGGGGCACGTCCTCCCAGCCCTTCTCTTCCTCCCGGCTGGTGGGGAAGTGCCACCTCCTCCAGCCGCAGCTGCCAGGACCTGGGAGGCGACGTCGGTCCTCATTCCTGGTCCACGTGGGAGCCTGGGATGCTGCCCCAGCACCAACTCAGCTTGGCTGCTTCTGCAGGGCCGTGCACCTGATGCACAGCACAGGGGTGGAAGGAGCTCACATCCCCCCAGGCGCCTGCTCCAAGCAGCTAGATCCTCCCAGCCCCAGCTAGATCTGCACGAGGGGAGGGCTAGGATCCAGGGTGACTGGACACATCGGAGGATTGGACCAAAAGATCTCATGAGGTTCAACAAGGACAAGTGCAGGGCCCTGCACTTAGGGAAGAACAATCCCCTGCACCGGTACAGGTGGGGGTGATGGGCTGGGCAGCAGCTCTGCAGAAAAGGACCTGGGGGGACAGGGGACAAGAAGATGGACAGGAGGCAGCAGTGTGTCCTTGGTGCCAGGAAAGCTACTTGCATCCTGGGCTGCATTGGCAGGAGCGTTGCCAGCAGGTTGAGGGCAGTGATCCTTCCCCTCTATTCAGCACTGGGGAGGCCACATCTGGGGTCCTGTGTCCAGCTGTGGGCCCCCCACTGCAGAAAGGATGTGGACATGTTGGAGAGAGTCCCGTGGAGCGCAGTGAAAATGGTTGGGGGCTGGGGGACAGGACTGGTGAGGAGAGGCCGAGGGAACTGGGCTGATTTATTCTGCAGAAGGGAAGACGGAGGGGGATTGAATAGCAGCCTCCACCTCCCTGCAGGGGGGCTGCAAAGAGGACGGAGCTGGGTTGGTCTCAGTGGGGGCAGATGGCAGGACAAGGAGCAATGGGCTCAAGCTGCAGCAAGGGAAGTTGAGGTTGGATATTAGGAAAAATGTTCTCACCAGGAGGGCGGTGAAGCACTGGAACAGGCTCCCCAGAGAGGCGGTGCAGTCTCCATCCCTGGAGGTGTTTAAGACCCAAGTAGACAAAGCCCTGGCTGGGATGATGTAGTTGGGGCTGGTCCTGCTTGGAGCAGAGGTTGGACTAGATGTGACCTGCTGAGCGCCCTTCAACCCTCATTGTCTGAGTCAATGATCCTACCCCTGCCCCTTCTCACAGTGAGCTCCTGGATGAAGTGCATCACCCTAGGGCAGCTGTTCTTCTTTCCCCTCTCTCCTGACTCCTCTCATTGATCAACGCCCTCCCTGCAGTGAAGAATGGGACACAGGAGTCCAGCAGCAGTTACATCCATGCCCAGCATGGAGGTGCCACCATCACCCTGCACATGCTCCATGTGCCCATTTACACATTCAAGCATCGTGTTAAGTTTCCTGCCTGCAGTGCAGCGCTGGGCTCTGGTCTGTGGCCGTACCTGCCGTGCTTCCACGTCTAGACAGAGGCCCCCAGCCTGTACGCACACACCGCTTGCTTTGCTCCTAGGCATGCCCCTGCATCGGGCTGTATTACGATGCATACGGCAGGGTGAGCAGGACAACCCTAGGAGCGCGCACCGCACCAGCAAGGGACCCATCTCCTCCATCACCACCGCTCCCAGTCTGTGTCCCCCACCAACTGCAACAGCAGCCTTCAGGCTTTCTTCCAGACGACTGATCAAAAGGTTTAAAAAAGCACGAGGTCTAGAGCCAGTCCCTGTGGAAACGTACCTGTTCGGTGCTGAGGTCCCGCATATGATCACCCATCTGCCACTGTGTGTCCTGCTGGCACCTGGCAGCAGCACCCCGAGGGCCTGCCGCTGCTGCGCACCACGGGGGGGGGGATCCCCAGACCCCCACATAACCGCACCCTGCCCACCCAAGCTCCACTCCCTCCTCAGCCCCTTCACTTCCCTGCCATGCCGGGTCTACTGGTGACAGCCCCCGAACCCAAGCCTCCAGGCCCAGCCTGCGGCCGGAGCGGCAAGATCAACCAGTGCAGCGCGAGGCCTACAATGCCTCTTCTCCAGTGGGAGGCCGAGGCACCACGAGAATGGCCTTAAGCTCTGCGTTCAAGAGCAGGCTTACCGTTCGGCCATGTCTACCCTGCCTGTTTGCAAGCCTTGCTCCTACTTCTGCTCCACGCACGCCCAAAGGGGGCAATTAGGCATTGCAAGGGGCTCAGGAGGGTCCTGACTGCATTCCCCAGACACAGGCAGCTTGAGAGCAGCTCCCAGCCCAGCACCTGGTAGCTCCACTTCCAAAGCCAGGGCTTGGCCCAAGACGCAGGACAAGCTGACCATGATGCTCAGGAAAAGCAGCGTGTGGAGGAAGCCAGCCCCTTGCAGCCTGCACAATGTGTTCAAGTTTAAATTTATTATTAAAAATCAAGTATCTACTGCTGCCAAGGGAACCGGCGCTTTGCAGATAGCACAGAAATGTGTCCCCTGCCCCGGAGGGCTCACAGTCTAACCAGTACAGGCTAAAAGGGGGAAACACAGGGCTTAAGAGGAGTAACTAAAAACCAGACCACTACGGAACTGGCTCGTGGACCTGTACTAGATAAAATCAGAGCCGGGCCTTCGTGTGTCAGAAGTCCTGTACTGCTACCTGCGAGGAGCGGTTCTCCTCTAGCACAAGTGGCAGGAGCCTTCGTGTCAGGAAGACGCGGGCTCTGCCCCGGTTGCCTCGCAGCGGCCCGGACTGGCTGGGGCGTCTCGTGACGAGCACAAAGCCCTCGTGGCTCAGGGACCGCAATATTCGGAGAGGCGGGAGACAAAGGCAAGATGAAAGCCAGGGCACGAGACCGTGCTGGGAGGAAGGGCCAGGGGCCTCCCAGCCCAAGCAGAGCTGCTGCAGCCTGAGACGCAAACCTCCAGCTGCACAGGGGGTGAAGCCGTCATGAACCAGGTTGGAAAGCTGCTCCCAGGCAAACCTGGGCCAAACGCAGCTGGGCTGGGCAGTGAGGATGGGCCCACGTCGGGTCGGTGACACTTTTTAGGTACGATGCACAGGGGAAAGGCTCTGTGAGCGCTCTCTCAAGAAGCTGGATTGTGGTTTCCTCCTGCAAGTGCCCTGGTCTTCCCCTTCTCCTCTCTCTCAAGGGGCTCCCCCATGTCTGTCTGCATGCAACAGCCAGCAGCCAGTCAGCTCACCCGAGCCCCAGTTAGGGACTCAGACCTGAGCGAGGAAGGGACAATCTAACCCCAGATTCAAGGTGACGTGGATCAGCCTGCAGCGACCACCTAAAACGCGGCTCAACCCAGGTAATAATTTTAGTCTGAATGCAGCTGGGAGTGAAGTGTTTGGGCACCTTGCCAAACACAGAGCAGCTCGGAAGCGCTGGTGCGGTGGCGTAACAGAAACGATCCCCGAAGACGAGCGCGAAAGAACAGACCAGACGGCTGACGCGCTGCGAGCTGCGCAGAGGGAACGGAGGCGGGGGGAAATAATGAACCGACGAGTCAGCCGAACAGAAGTGTTAAGATCTGGGCAAACTGACGGAAGAGGGGGCGACCAGGGCTGTCAGCGAAGGCAGGAAGAAACTCGATGGGTGTTTCAGTGTAACGCCAGCACCGCCTTCCCGCTAAGCGACTGTCTTTCCCTTCGATTCTACCGGTTGTCTCTGCAGCAGACAACAGGCGCGCTAAATGCTCTCTCCTCGTCGGGACGAAGGCTGGGGGCGGTCGTCCTAGCACAAGCAGCGAGCTTCTCCAGAGTCTACCGCGGGATCGCTCCGTGCTGACGTCCGCGGAGCGGAGCGAGTGGAATCTGGTTCCGCCGTGTTAATCGTAGCAAATTAGGTCTTTATTTATGTCCCGAGAAGGGGCTGGGCTGACTCGCTCTCCAGGACGCCCGCGGCGAGGGCAGCGAAGGCTTCGCGAGTCTGTCCTGCCAATACGCCTCCCCCCAGGTGAGGAGGGGCTGCCCTGCCCTTAGCCATCGATCTGCCTCTTCCGTCAGGATCCCGGCACCTGAGCAGAGGCCGAGCCTCGGCGCTGGCGCACAGCGCGCGCTCCAGGACCCGAGAGGCTTTCTGAACCTGTGCGCCACGGGACTACGCGACCTGCGGAACTGCCCGCTGCAGGATCTCCCAGAGACGCCAGCTTCATCGGGATCAGTTCATTCACTCTCTTGACACCGTAGCCATCTAATGGTTTTACTTGAAAGCTATTTTCCCAGGGGATCCTAGAGGCTCCAGGCTGCTGGCCGTGGGGCAGGGCAGCCCCAACCCTGCCTAGGGACATGTTCTCCCGAGCACCCTTCACACCGGAGCAGGTGTTTGCTCCCGCTCTGGCTAGAAGAAGACGTTGCCCAGCAAAGCCTCGCGCCCGCTGGGCACGCAGCCCCGCTCCCGCAGGTGGATCTTCTGGTGCTGCAGCAGGTGCTGCTTCTGGGTGAAGCTCTTTCCGCACTCGGCGCACGGGTAGGGGCGCTCCCCGGTGTGGATGCGCTGGTGCCGGATGAGGTCCGAGGGGTGGGTGAAGCTCTTGCCGCAGTAGGTGCAGGTGAGGGCCCCCGTGCTGCGCCCTGCGTGCATGCGCTGGTGCGTGATGAGGGTCTTCTTTTGGGAGAAGCACTCCTGGCACCGGTTGCACTTGTACGGCCGCTCCCGCCCAGCGCCCCGCTGGCTCGGCCTGTAGCCCGGTTTGAGGCCAAAGCTCTTCACGCACTTGGGGCTGCTGTACGGCCTGTCCGCCAGCTGCCCTCGCGGGTGCGTCTTCAGGCCGTGGCTCTGCCGAAAAGTCTCCTCGCACTCCCCGGGGCTGTAGGCGCCTGCTCCTGGGGGCACCCGGGGGTGCGGCGCGTAGTACTGCTTGAAGGCGAGGCTGTCGCCCCGGTCAGCCGGCTCCAAGCACTCCAGCCGGGTGTGACCCCGCTGGTGCATTGCCAGGCTCTTCTTTAGCCGAAAGCCTTTCCCGCACTCCACACACACAAAGGGCCTCTCCACGGGGCAGCCGCGCCGGTAGAAAGGGACGGCGTTGCTGTCGCCAAAGCTGCCTTCTGCAGGGATGGGCTCCACCGGCCCGTCCTTCCCAGGTGGCCCGTGCTGCCCGACGGAGCTGCATGGGCCCTCCAAGGGCATCTCCTCGCAAGGACTCTGGAAAACCAGCTCCTCCGTCTGCCCGGGCAACGTTTGTTGCAGCTCCAGGTGTCTGAGACGCTCCTCGTGATCCCGCAGTTCAGTCCTGAACACGAGCCCGTTGTCCGCTGGAATAAAAGGGAAAGAGAGGGACATTTACTCTGCCTGCTTGAAACAAAGGAAACCCTCCTGAGTCATTCCCGGTTCACAGCTCCTCTGAAACCAGTGCGTCAGAGCAGAGTCCGGAGCACCGGCGGTTTGGGGAGAGAAGGGTGGGGAAGAACGACCTGCGGGTGCACTGAGCATCTCCCAGGGGAGATGATGTGCTCAAGTCTTTTACCCCCTTCCTGTGCTTGGAAAATGTCAGGCTGTTACTAAGGACACTGGCAAATCAGGTGTGAAGATGCCACATTGTCCCTGTTCATCCCATCTCCCGACTTTCACTGCATTTGACCCTCGCCCAACCCGGCTGTACAGAGCACCTGCCCAAGGCACTCACACCCACAACACAGTGCACAGTCCTGCTTCACAAAGCCATTGTGGGGATGGCATCTCCCAGTTTCGTTGCCTCTTCACTGCTCTGCTGCATGGCCCGTCTGACTGCCTGGCTGCACCGGGCAGGCGAGACAAGGTGACCACCAGCACAGCAGCTCAGCAAGCCAGGTCTGGCTTTCAGAGGCCTCTGTGCAATGCCCAGGGCCTTCAGGGGGTTCTGCAACAGGCACAACTCATCGGCCCTTGTGAACAGCTCCAACGATGCACAAGACCTGAGCACACTTTGGTCCTAGGCACTTCATGGCTCCTCTTCCCTGGGCTCGGGGACAGGCAGAGAGCAGCTGCAGCCCCTGCAACAATCGAGTCCGAGCGGCATTGACACAAGAGGCATTTACAGAAAAGCAAAGAGAGGCTCCCCCCTGCTTAGTGGTGACTGCACCAAACCGGTGCGCGGACAGGCTGGGAGACCGAGAAGGGAAGGGGAACAACTGATGGCTGCAGGCACTGAGTTGAGGCCTTGTCCAGGTAACCATCCCCTTCTCAGATCACCGCCTCTTTCCTTGTGCATAACAGAGGTGGGGTCTGTTCCCTCTGCTGTGCCAACGGGGCAGTGTTTCTCCGGCCTCCAAGGGCCCATCTCACGGTGTCCTGGGCATGCCCTGAGGTATCTGCACAGACATCCTTCTCAGGGAAAGCAGCATTAGCGCTCTACTTGCTCCCCATGCCTGAGCAGGGCTGCTACGGCCTACGTAGGAAACAACTGCAGCGAAGAACAGGCAGGTTTTGAAGCCAGTGCAGGCGTGTTCACCACGGCCGGTTAGTCGCTTCCTCTGAGACCTGGTTTTGAGTCATGATGCCCCGTACCAGCTCCCCCAGACCTGCCTGCATGCAAATACCAGCTGGCTCGGCCCTGAGCTCTGTCCTATGGGCTGGATGCCACGCAGAAGGCAGAGAGCAGCACGCACAGCCTGCGGATCAGGAGCAGCTGAGGGGACGACCCAGGGACCAGTCTAATGCCTGGTGGCTTTACTGAATGTCCTTCCTGGTGACAGGGGGAGGAAGAAACCCCCTGTAATGGCAGAGGAGCAACAGAGAACCAGGGTAAGAAACAACCAAAGCAAAGTCAGCCTGGAAAATACAGCGAGGAGGAAAGGACCTGAGACACTGGCACCAAGGACAGGGGAGGAAACATAAACCTGGGGAGCAGCCGGCAGGCTGGGAGGCCTCTCAGCTGGGGAAGAGCTCCGAGCACAATGTCGGGCGCACTGGACGCACACAGAGACTTCTCCCCAGTGGGCCCCGAGCCACTCCTGGGTTTCTGCTCCCACCATGAGCAGGATATGGATAAGCACCAAGCGTGACCTGTGGTCTGGAAGGACCAATCTATGACCGGGACTGGGTAAGGGCCCAGCTCTCTGGCTCAATGCCCGGGGTGCAAAGCCCTCTGGCCTGGTACTGAGCCGACCCTCAGCAGCAGCAGGCGAAGCAAGTCTTGGAGACGCACCGCAGCAGACACCCAGTACTGCTCGAAGCTGGAGACTGGCTCTCACGAGGGCTTGTGGAGGCCGTGAGTGCACGCAGCGCCTCCCAGCTCCGTGCACTCCCCACCTGCCTGCCAGCCCACAGACTAAGTGGGCCGGGCTGCCCAACGAGGGACCCCAGACAGGCAGGGGCAGGGCAGATCCACTGACTGGGAGGTGGACATGGGGCCCAGAGCCCCCGTGCACACAGCGGGGAGCTCACCCCTCCCAGGGCCCAGCTAAGGTGATGTGTGGACCCTGCCAGCTGTCCTGCGTCTCCCCGGTGTCGTGGCTCCTGCCGCTGACGGGAGTGGAGACACCCGCATGCCTCAGATATATCCTGGGGACAGTCAGGCCCTTGCGGTGGTGGAGACAAGGGCACAGAGCAGTTCAGATGTCTCACCACGGCTCCACACTCCCACCAAAGGCTGCCTGCGAGACTCAGCTATCCACAGGCATGAGGCCCTGCGGGCTGGGGAGTCCAAGGTGGCCAAGAGGGCTGCTGGGCTCTGATGACCACTGACCCAGACTCCTCACCCGGAGTCTGCTGCCTGTGTCACGCTCAAATCTGCCCTTCAAGCTGCCTTTCCCTCCCTGCTCCTCAGCGCAGCTCCAACCCCATCTCTCCCTCACCGCCACGCCTGGCCTGGCCGCTCTGCCTCCTTGGCCCGGCTCTCCTCTCCGGGCACAACTTCCCACCGCGCCGGCTGCATGGGGCCAGCTCTCTCCAGGGCCTGGGGCTGCAGAGCCTGTTGTAGGATCACTCACCCAGGCTGGGCGCCGGGAACATCTGCTCCTCCTCCAGGGTCTCCTGGCTCTCGGCGTGCAGCTCTTCTTCTTGCTTCATGCTGGACCCAAAGGTAGACTCCGACACCACGTACTCTGCTCAGGGAAGGAGAAAGCCAGCAGCCAAGTCGGCTTTTGTCTGGAATCCCTGGGCTGAGCCGCTTTGACGCGGGAGCCGTCTGCCAGCTCCTCTTCTAGCCAGGAGGGCTGTAAAGCAGGGCTCTCCATTCACCCTTGCTACACAGAGCTCCATGACGGCCTCTTTCCTCCAGGGCCCCCAGACGCACGCTGCATCACTCACCGATCCTGGGCCCAGCTGGGACATCTCTCTGCTCCGAGCTCTCCGGTCCCTGGATGCACAGACCTCTGTTCTCCTCGCTTCCACAGGCCACATCTGGTGCAAACCCAAGTGCTTCTGTTCAAGGGACAGAGGAGTCCCATTAAGTTTTATCAGCGGCTGCTTCTCTGCACCCTTCAGAGCCATGTGAGAAGCTGCCTCTAGAGTAGCTCACCAACTGCCTGGGTGCAACGATACAGGAAAGCCCCAGGATGCACTCTTTGCCTCCCTCCTACCTGTGCTGGGCTCTGCAGGGATCTCTCTCTCCTCCGAGTCCCCCGTGTCCCTAGGACAAGGCGCTTCCCCGTGTTCAATCCGGGAGAGGAGGTCAGGTTTGGAGATTGCATAGTCTGTGGGCAGACAAAGATATCAACGCTCCCTCTAGCACGCGGGCGTTGACCCCTAGAGCAGATCTGGGGGGTCTGCGGGTCCCTTTTGAGAGCACCTGTTCTCATGCAAAACGAGCGCTTCAATGGAGTGAATGCCTCAGCACATTTTATTTGAATTTCCAATGATGACAACAGCTAGCAAGTAAAGAATAGCCCTAGACATACTTTTATGTTCCAAGCAGAAATGAGCTGTCTTACTACTTATAATCTCTACAACTTAAACTCTGATGACTTGCTAACCTGCCTGCTAGGGAGATCTTACCCAGATGCACAGGCCAAGTCCTAAGAGGTTTTGGATCTTCACAACGTCTGCAGATGGGACCCTCAGCAAAGGAAGCCAGAGGAGCCCGTCTCAGAGTACTGAGCCCCTTTTTATCCCGCTTCTCAGACAAAGGCTGACATGACTTGATAGAAACGTTGACAAATACAGTAACAAGATGCCTGCACTTCGTTCTGTTAGTCAAGACAGCACACGCTGACCCGATCCCTTTATCGAGATTAGATGTCCTAAGACTGGCTAGTCTTCCAAGAAGTTTCTCTTTGCCTGTGACTCAGTTCCTTTTACATTACTTCCCTTAGCCTCACTGATGCTAACCTAGCCTTCAAATCCCCAAACTTTAAGTCCGCACAGCTAAAAGTTGACTAAAGTAACTAGAAAGTGGCTGGAAAGGATTCTAGCTCAATACAAAGGTCTAAGATGGCCTGTTGTGCTGCTATAGCCTCTCCACGTCACTGCTGCTGGAGACAAAGGGGCTTGTGTACTACAATGCACATGCTCCCATGTCATGCTCTCGCTAGACAGATGCTTTGGCATTTCCCGGTAGGAGCGCCTACGTCTGCTGGACCCACAAAACAGAGCAGCTTTCTGAGAGTATACGTGGAAGCAATGACTGCTATTCCCTGCGCTCATTCCCCATGCTGCTTTCCTGCCACGCTGCTTCTAGGAGCCACAAAGGATGTGCTGAGCCACCACAACAGCTCCTGTGCCCAGCCCTCGCTGCCTGCCGGACAGCAGTACCAAGCAAGGACCATGCTGTGGGCAATGCCTGATTTTGCTCTCCCGGCCAACCTCAGTTGTAATGTCCCTGCAAGAACAGGTGTGTTGTGGGAGGAATGGGGTCTTCCACTGCCACAGCAAACCCACACGGTGGACAGATGCCTTCAGCCGGCAGCACCCCGAGTGTTGAATGAATGAGTGAAGAGCAAGCCTTACCCAGAGAGACCAGGGACTCGTAGTTGCCCTTCATCACGTTCTTGTAAAGCTCTTTCTGGCATTCGTCTAAGTTCTCCCACTCCTGCTCAGAGAAGTAAGCTGCACCGTTTTCAAAACCCGTCGGGACCTGCAAGCACAGAGGTCAGAGCCCAGCACCTTGGACTGCAGCCTGACTGCTCCCCTCCCTCGGCATAAGGTATGAGAGACAGCAGAGGACAGACACATCTCTCCTGAAAAATGATACGTCTGTTATGGTCTCCGATGTGTGCCAGTACTGCAAGGAAACAAGCAGGAACAACCCGAGTGGACCTAGCATTCAGGACTGACATGAACAGTGTAACAAACCCGGAGAGGAATGACTCCGAACCAGCTCGAGGAGAACTTCATCCCCTTATGATCATTCCTGGGAGAGCCTTTGCGAGCTCCAGACTACGACTACCCTCACTCATGGTGTTTTAGATCAGAAATGGGTTGCTGAGATCAGTGAGACTATTCATGGATGCAGGTGATGGGACTGAGTGCATGCTTAGCAAATCTGTACCAAGTTGGATGGAGTCGCAGACACTGGAGGGTAGGGCTGGGCTCCAGAATGACCTGGATACACTGGAGAAATGGTCCACAAGCAACTAGATGAGATGCAATGATGAGCTGCAACAAGGACAGTGCAAAGTTCTGCACTTGGGAAAGAATAACAGCGTGCACAAATATAGACGGGGGAAGGACTGGCTGGGCCATGGTGCTGCGGGGCTACACTAGCCTGGAAGATGAATATGAGCCAACAGTGTGCTCCGCTTGCAGAAGAAAGCAAACAGCATCCTGGGCTGTATCAACAGGAATGTCAGGTCTCAACTAAATCAGTGTTTCCCAACTTTTCCAGCCCAAGGCACACTTACATTCATAAGAAATGTTCACGGCACACCTGTTACAGCATTCCCCATCCTCACACCTATTGCAGCTCGTTGCCATGGCAAAATTCTGTGGCACACCTATTCGTTTCTGATGGCACACTTCTGTGCCGTGGCACGCTGGCTGGGAAACACTGAGTCAGATGCAGCTTTGGGCACTGCACTTCAGGACTGATGTAGACAAACTGCAGAGAGCTTGGAGGATGGCATCAAAAACAATAAGAGGTTTAGGAGAACACGGCCTCTGATGTTTGAAGGACCCAGTTATTTACCCTAGAAAAGCAGAGACTGTGGCAGGAGATAATAATGGTCTTCCAACAGGTGAAAGGTTGCTCTCCAAAGGAGAAGGATTTGTGATTCTCCACATTTGCCAGGGTTAGGACGAGAAGCAATTAGCTTGCTTTGGTCTAGCTGTGAGGATGGCTCAGCACTGGAACTGGTGGCCCAGGGAGCTTGTGGAGTTCATATCAATGGAGGTTTTCAAGAATAGTTGGACAACTGCCTCGGGGAAGAAGAGATGGCCAGTGTATACTCAATCCTGCCTCAGAGAGGTGTGACCTAGATGATCTCTTGAAGTCCCTTTAAAAGGCCTACACTTCTTTAATTTATACATTCAGTAAACTTTCCAAATTCTTTATACCAAGAAGAGCCCACACTGCACAGGACCTACTTGCTGGGCCACAACCAACTCCCCTCCAAAGCCATTCAGTCTGCACAAGCCTCAAATACCAAAGGCTACTTCTGCAGAATTGACAAATGGGGTAAAAACACCAAGCAGTTTGTCAAGTCCACAGATCTGGTGGCTTTTTGGTTCAATCGGTCTTGTAAAATGGTCATGCTAGGCACTCTTACACACTAGAGCAGTGGAGGAAAAGGAGCACGGCATTTGCCAACCAAACTGTGTTCGGTTTTTGTACAACTGCATCAAGCACAACACTTTTCAAGGATGAAACCTCTGTGTTCAAGCTTGCCCTGTCGAAAGCACCACAACTGTTTCACAACGGATGTCCCCAGAAACCTGCCTCTGTTGATGGGCTGCTTCTGCAAGCTTGGACAGAAAGACGCTTGAACACGGGGCCTGGCAGCGGACTCCCCATCCTTGGAGGTTTTGAAGCCCCAGGTAGACAAAGCCCTGGCTGGGATGATGTAGTTGGGGCTGGTCCTGCCTGGAGCAGGGGGTTGGACTGGACTGGATGTGACCTCCTGAGGTCCCTTCCACCTGAATTTTCTATGAGTCTAGCTAGATATGTAAACCACCTCACTGCAGCTCCTGAACATGGTGAGCAGCGTGATTACGGTGAGAAGTGTAAATGTGACTTTTCCTGTGTGAATTTTACATTACTTTCTGCTGGATCGGCTAATGCCAATGCACACAGTGCTTTGCTTTACATTTACAAGGCACCGGGTGCTTGGCAGCACTCCTTCCCACACCCAGGGCTGGAGTCATTTCTTTGTGAATGGCCTGGACAAACACAGCGCTTACCTTGGGCATCTCCCCCTTCACTCCCGGGGGGAGCCGCAGGATCCAGAAGTTCCTGTTCTTGAGCAGGTTCTCCATGTTCTCCAGGCGCCGCTGCAACGACCCGTACTCCTGGATCAGGGTGCCCAGCGCTGCCAACTTGCTTTCCATTTGGTTCCCAAAATCCACGACTGTTTTCTCACAGTCAAAGTATTTCTTTTCAGTGGTCACCGTCCTGCGCTCCAGGTTCAGCAACCGGGCGGCGTGAGAATCCACCTTCTTTTCCACCCCTTGAATCGCCGCTATGACGGTCCAAAGGGAAAGCTCGGCAGCGTTCGCCTTCATCTCTCTTGCAGATGTCGGGTCGGGGAGGAATGATGGTCGCAGAGGGGGTGGGTGCCGGGAATCCATTTCCCACGGCGGAGCCTGTGAGCAAGCACAGAAACCGAGATAAAGCTGTGGTCACGTTCCCATGTGGCAAAGATAAAGAGCACAGACACTTCCTGTGTGGCGGCAGTGGCTTGTATAGCATCACATTGCAGGGGTGATCCTGCAAGCTGGGTCAGGCTTTATGACATGCCTGACTTACCAGCTGGAAAGTGTTTAGCTGGCACGGGTCTGAGGTTTGGGGACCAACCAGAACAAGGCGCCGAGCCTCCCTTACGCCCACCCCGGGAAACTCTGCGGGCAGGATGGTGGGGCCGGCAGCCCAAAGAGAGCCAGGCCCGTTAGCTAGCTCTCTGCATTCGCTGCTTCCAGAATTGCTTGCTTAAGCTGTTTCGATTTTCTTTCCTTATTGCTGTGTTGGTGCCTCTGCTTTGCTCCCCGCCTCCACGTTCTCAGGCACCGAGAACAGCACCGACTTAAGTTTTTATTTCAGAATATTCAATGCACGTTGGTGTGGAACGTCGCTGATTCCCATGGCTGGCAACCCGTCTGCAGAGCCAGTCAGCCATGCACCGCTCCAGAGCGTTGCACCGAGAGCATTTCCTGGCTCCAGGACCCAAGCATCTCAATGAACGGAAAAGTTTAATTTGGGGCTATAGTCCAAGTCTGGCAAAACAAGAATTCTCTGCCCCAGACCCTGACGTTTTTACAATGGCGTCTATCAGATGCCCGAGAGCTCCAAGTGCTTCAGCTACCAGACAATTTCTACGTGCAGTTGCTGCAGTATAAATGCAGAGTAACTCTACAGAAACCAGCAGAGTTTTTTGGGATTACACCTGCACAAGTAAGAGCAAAAATTAGCTCATTCTCCCTGACAGAATCAGAGCTGAAGCTTCAGTAAAACTGAGCACTCAAACTAAATGTCTCTTCCTGGCATCACTTAGTTTCCAAGTGCACTTTAATGCATATCAGCCTATATTAAGGCGCATTAAAGCACCACTGAAAATACACGCTATTTAGTCAATGTGCACTGAAAGACTAATGTACATTATGTGTCACTTAAAAACCGTGGGTGTTTATACATGTGCTCCAGGAGCCAAGTGGGCACTTTGCAATTAGAGCAGCTCTGAGATCTGCTCCAATTACAGCATCCGGAGCATTATGCTTATCAGTGCCCCCATGCTGAATGTCACGGGGGCGGGGCCTAGGGGCGGCCGTGAACCCACTAGCGCCCCTCCTGCCATGTCACTTAGGCGATCTAGTGCCCCCTAGTCTCGCCTGCCACGTCTTGCTGGTATGTATATGGTTCTATGGGAGGCTGCCTCCAATCTCCTACCGCACGGCATTATGGTAAACTACCCCCGTCCCATATGGGGTGACTCGGTGCAACCCCAGCCTTATGGGCAATGCATGCCTCCTTCCTCCCCTTCAGCACGCCCCAAGCCTCGCAGCTGTTCCCAGACGTTATCAAGTCCTTGCCCTTCGTCGCCCCTCTCTGGCACCCCCGGGCCTGTCACACACCTGGCACCCCTGGGCTCGCCACGCCCCGGCGCCCACTCTCTAGTACTCTTGGGCTTATTGCACCCCTGGCGCCCCTTCACTGGTGCCCTTGGGCTGGTCGTGCAACCTGCGCCCCTCTACCGGCGCCTTTGGGCTTGTCCCGTAACCTACACCCCTTTACCGGCGCTCCTGGGCCTGTCACACAACCTACACCCCTTTCTCTGGCGCTTCCTGCCCTCTCAGGGCCTATGTTGCGCTTCCCGCACTTCCTCACTCTCTCGGGGGCCTATGCCGCGCCTCTCGCGCTCGCGCCTCTTGCACTCGCGCCGCTCACACCCGGGGCTCAGGTGGCCCGTAGCCGTGCCTGGCCCCCTGACCCTTCCTCCGGGTCGTGCGCCCTACTGGGCAACCGCCCTCATGGGCTGGGGTCCCAACCCCAAACTCACCAGACGCCTCTCCGGCACTCTCAAGTGCTGTGCCCCCTGGGGCACTGCACGCTGTGCCCTTGCTGGGCACCGGGAACCCCCAAGCTACTGGGGAGCCCTCTTCACACCCCTACAGCCTCACCCGGTCCTCCGGTATAACAGTAACTAAACCCAGAGACAAACGGCTGTAACATAACCACAAGGAGCTTTCTGGCTCACAGCATAAACTCCGTGCCACGCTGGCTCTTAGCCATACCTCCCTTAGGGTTCTCTCTTCCCCTGCATCATTGCAGCCGGTCTGCGTGGCCAGGCAGCAACCATCCACCTGGCCTGCTCTGCTTCTGCTCCTGCTCCTGCTCCCACGGCTGTCTGGAGGGAACTGCCTCCCAGGCTCTGGCCTGGGCTGTTTATATAGGCCCGGCCCTGCCCCGTTCCGGTCACCTGACTGTCCTGGTTGCTATAGCAACCGGCACCTGAGTTGCCCCGGTGATTGCCAGCTCCTTAATCCTATTCTAGGAATAGGGCACCTAAGTGCCCCTGTGACACTGAGAAATGGTGGTGGGGGTGCTTTAACTAAAGCTTGTCAAACGAGCTTTGGATAAAGTGCCCCGCCACCATTTTTCAGTGCAGGGACACTGATACATGTGACACTGGAGTCCGCTGGAGCGTGGTAATTACTTGATTAATCAAGTCTGCTCTGAAGCGTTGTAATTACAGTGTGTCGGAGCAGCCTCAATGTACATGTATAGGCGCCCCGTGCTCTTTAGTTAATGCACTTTAAGACAAGCTAATGCACGTTTTCTTAGTAACTCACACTGGAGGGCGCATGTGCACATGCGCTTTGATATGCATTAACATATTTTAATGTGCATTAAAGCGTCACCAAAAAACCTGTGCTCTATAGCTAATGCACATTAAAATAAGCTAATGTGCCCTTTTCTAGTACTTCACAATGAAGGTGATAGATTTAATGCGCATTACCTAAAGTGCATTAATGAACATCTAGACATGCCCTAGTACTAGATTTAATGTGCATAAATTAAAGTGCATTAATGCATGTGTAGACGCATCTTATAATTCAATAGGTAGGTGCCCTAGAGAATGAGAGGCTACAGCCACCCCAGAAGGTAATTTCTGTTCACTTCCTTTCTGTTAAGAAGCAAATCCACTGTAAAGCAAGCCACTTTTCCACACACCTCCTTACACCGCACCGACAGCATTCGGTTAGCTAAAGGCACACGCTGAATTTTGCATCTACTATCCCATAACTTGCAAGGAACGCCGAGTAGTCGCCAAATCTCTACTCTTTAGGAGCAAACATCAACATTCTCTGGGTGTCCAAATATTGTCCACCTAACGCCAAAAAGGATCACCTTAGAGTTAAATCGTGCCCTGAATGGCAGTGGCAGTATCCTGGCACCTCTCGGTATTTGTCCCCTTGTTGGAAGCAGGATTTTCACTTTAAAAAGAATTAAAATTAAACTAAAAAACATTAAAATAACATATGGAGTGCTGCATTTGCAACTCAGTTCTCTTTCCAAAAAAAAAGTAAATCCAAGCATGTTAGTAGAGACTGCCTGCCCAGTCGCTTTCCGAAAGGACTTTGTACAATAAGAGATGCTCGTTCAGCCCATGCAGAGTTTAAGATGAACTCAAGTGCGGTCGGACACGGTTGAGAATCAAAACGAGGTGCCTGTAATTGGCTAGGTGATCTGCATGGCGATAACTTATTCCTCCCTGAGCCCCGGGGGCTCGGCACTATATAAGTCTGGGGGCCATTCTGACTTCTCTTCATACAAACCGGTTGTGTTGCAGTGTCTGGCTGTCAGCACGGGAGAGCAATGGGCGCTCCCTTGCTTGGAAGACCGAGATCCTCCAGAACAAGGAACAACCCTATGTGGGCACAGGTGGCATGGTGGGGCTGGACAAGGGGATTCTCTACCGAACTTTCCCTTTTCTAAGTTCAGCAAACCAATACTCTCTGGGGGTTCATTTTTTTCCCCTTGCAATTTCCAGCCGCTCCTGCTGGACTTGTGACATTTTTAATCTTTTCGTTCAAACTCACACGAGCGCAGCTGGAGGAAGCCACTGACGGACTGCGACTGCTTACGGCCCAGTCAGTAGGTCTCCGTGCCAGGCGGGGGGACCGCTGCCTGGTGTCCGGACTCGGGACAAAAACAGGCTAAGCCTCAAGCTCCTGGAGGAAACCCAGACTAGGGGAAAGAGGCACACCGCTGGGTCCTTTGGGGGTTGAGATGGGTCCAGGTCTTCCCCGGTGCCCCGGTGCTGCTCCCAGCCCCACACGTGTGCACATGCACGTGCAGACATATGCATGCGCGCACATGTGCATGCAGTGCACCCGATGCATGCATATATGTACCTGTACACACGTACGCACACCCACACATGCAACATACACCTGGACACCCATGCCTGCACACAAATGCACACACCCATGTGCATGCATGGATGCACCCACACCCACACACCCATGCACACATGGAGGGCCCCCCACCCCCCCACGTGAGCACCCATGTACACATGCAGAAGCACACACATGCATGCACACACTCCCCCATGCACACATACATGGAAGCGTGCACATACACACACCCATGCATACACACATGTGCACACCAACGGAAGCACGCCCACGTACACGCCTGCAGTTGCTGCGCACCCATGGGTGCACCCACGGATGAGCACCCACGCACGCACACATGGAAGCCCCCCCGTGCATGCACGCGCGCCCCCGGGCCCGTCCCCGCTCCTACCTGCGGCCCGGCCCGGCCCGGCCCCGGAGCTGCAGCGGGATCCGCCGCCGTCCGCGGCGCGCGGCGCCCCCTGCCGGCCGGAGGCCTCCGGCGCCGCGCCGCGCCGCGCCGCGCCGCGCCGCGCCTCGCCTCGCCTCGCCTCAGGCGCCGGGCCGGGCCGCGCGCGGGGGGGGCGGCGCCGGGAGATGGCCTGTTCTCGGGCCTCGGCCCCGTGCCCCCGGGGGCATCCGGTTTCATGGTTCAGGCCCGTCGCCTCTCCCCGTAGGGCCTGCCCTGCTGCCCCGACCATGCGGGCGGCCTCCTCGGGACCCTCTCCGTGCTGCCCACATCCCGCCTGAAGCGCGGCGCCCAGACCCGGACGCAGTCCTCCAGCTGCGGCCTGACCAGTGCCGCACAGAGGGGGAGGATCACCCCCCTGGCCCTGCTCGAGATGCATCTGTGGATGCAGGACAAGGCGCGGTCGGCCTTCCTGACCGCGTCCCCGCACTGCCGGGCCGTGTTCATCTCGGAGTCACTCATGTCAAGATGACACTAAATCATCATGACACTAAGATCAAAATGACACTCCTACCCTGGGGCCTTTAAGAGGAGGCTGGATGCCGACCTGGCTGGAGTCACTTGAGCCCAGCGTTTCTCCCGCCCGGGCGGGGCTCGGACTTGCAGATCTCCAAGGTCCCTCCAACCCGACTCCTGTGAGTCTGTAGTGACCCCAGGACCCTTTTCCGCCTCTGCCCTGCCGGGAAGGGAGAAGGGAGCTCCCCAGCCTGTAGGGATGGTGCCGGTCGTTCCTCCCCAGGTGCAGCACCGTGCACTTGTCGGTGTCAAATCCCATCCTGTTCTCGTCCGCCCACCCCTGTAACCTGTCTAGCTCCGATCGCAGCCTATTCCTCCCGTCTAGCGTGCCCACCTCCCCCCACATCTTAGTGTCATCAGCAAATGTGAACAGGCTGCTTTTTACCCCCTGTCCAAGTCGCTGGTGAAGATGTTGAACAGCGCGGGCCCAAGGACCGAGCCCGGGGGGACCCCACTGCCCACGTCCCGCCAGGTCGAACATGAGCCGTCCCCCACCGCTCTCTGGGTGCGGCCCTCCAGCCAGTCGGCGACACATCTGACTGTGGGGGTGTCGACACCACAGCCCCGTTTCTTAATGAGAATGGGGTGAGAGACAGTGTCGAAGGCCTTCCAGAAGTCCAGGAAGACGATGTCCACTGCTACCCCTGCGTCTGAGGATTTGGGGACCTGGTCGTAGAAGGCCGCAGGTTGGGCTGACAGGACCTGCCGCTAATGAACCCGTGTTGGTTGCCCCGAAGCATGACCTCCCCCCCAGCCCCTCGGGGGCATGCGCCAGAATAATTGTCCCAAATAGCTTCCCCAGGATCGAGGTAAGACTAACTGGCCTGTAGTTCCAGGTCCTTCTTCCTCCCCTTTTTGAAGATGGGGACCACGTTGGCCTCTTCCAGCCCTCTGGCCCCGCACCAGAGGGGCGACAGCCCCCCCGCCACGCTCCTCTTTTCCGGGCTCCGGCACCATGCCCACGCTGCAAAGGCCCGTCCCCCCTCGAGGGCCTCGAGCACCTCGCTTCGTCTTTTCCTGCCTCAGCTTCCCGGGTGAAGACGAGCCCGTGCCCCGCCGTGGGTCACGAGGCCTCATGGAAGAGGTGCTCTGCTGGCACAGAAAGACCGCTGCTAAAACAGGTTGGCCGTTTCGTGGTCCCTGGAGTAAGCTTTTACAGGAGGAGATACAGCGACCAAACCCCGTCCCCCTGCAGAGCGTGGTGCTCATGGCCTCAGCCTTCCCGCGGGAAGGGCAAGAGGCTGAAAGGAGCGGGGTTCGGCCTGGAGAAGACCGAGGGGGTTCGATGATGCCTGCAGGGTGATGACCCAAGAGAGGATGGAGACGGGCCATTCCCTGTGGCCCAACAGGGCAGGACAAGTAACAACGGGCGCAAGCTGCGGCAGGGGAAACTGAGGCTGGGGCTGAGGGTCAAGCACTCGAGCAGGGACGTTTTCAAGAGGCAGTTGCACAGACACGTGCGGCTGCTCGGGAGGGTGCGGCGGGCATGCCCTGTCCCTGTCGTCTCCCACGGGGTCTCAGCCAGGCTGCCACGGGGGTGCCGTGAGACCCTCGGAGTTTGCTGCACGAAAGGAGCTCGTGGGCATGCAAACACCGATGTGGGACACACACCCGGGGGTTTAAACAGGAGTCCAGAGCATCACAAACGCTCTGACTGGTGCCCAGGTCTTGGCAACAGGAGGACTGCTTTGGTGTTTGTCTGAACGCACAGCAGCGAAGGTTGAGAGCCGGCATTTTCCAAGGGGGAGCTGGAGGCTACGGAAGTTGAGACCCCCGTGGAGCTCGAGCATCTGCTGCTCGCGCTGCAGGAGAGAAAAGCAGGCTAGAGGGACCATGGCTCTGACCCGGGGCGGCACTGCTTATGGTCCTGCCGTGACGGGCACTGTTTAGTGCCCAAGACACCTCTGCACTCTCCTGCCTTGTTTTTCCCCTTCTCCATTTGCTCCCCAGTCCCTGTTCCCCACCCCAGTGAAAGTGTCCTGATAACCCCTTGTCCATTCTCATCTCTCTGCCCCCAACCTGGGACTCTCCATCGTCTTCCTCTCCTCAGTTCCTGACCACCCTGCTGATTATTCTCTGACCCATGTAGTATGACCCAGGAAAAAAGGGGCAGCTTTCAGGCAAAGCTTCTCCCCGGCAAGGCTCCCTTCTCGTTAAAGCTCCCCTTTCCGCTTAAAGCAAGCGCCAGCCTCGGGTCAGAGAAGTCCTTCATTTTGTCCTGGCAGCACTAACATGGCTGAAGCTGGGAGCACGGCCTCGTATCTGAACAGCAGAGACTCTCTATGCCTGATGAGGGCTGCTTGTGCCAGAAAGCTTGCAAATAATTTTTTTCCAACTACTCAGTTGGTCTAAGAAAAGATCGTGCAGCTACCCCAAAAACTTTGCCTGCCTCTACCCTTAGACCACCACAGCTACGACCAGCAACCCCAGAAACCACCTCCTGCACACGCAGGCCCTGCATCGTACGGACGCGGTGGGAGAAAGACGTCCCTGCCTGGGAACCGTGAGACAGGGTGCTGCCAGGGCAAGTCTCGGGAGACGCGGTATTTTAAACACCACGTGTGCATGCAGATCACCCAGCTGAGTGTTTTCTCAGCAAAACTCTGCTTTCAGCCCTTTGGGAAACAGGAAAGCTCCGGGTTTGGCTGTTTACAGCACAGTCATGGATTTAGCTTTTGGGGAAGCCTTGGCTATGAGGGATGGACTGGAAAGTTTCACACCGTCCTGGTCTATTGGCTCTAATATCACTTTCCCCCCTCCTTTTATTTTTTTTTTTGAAGGAGGTTATTTGGGGCCATTTCAAGGCTAGATTTCTATTGCACGGAAGGCCACGTGCTTCCCATCACAGGAGGTGTGCATTGACAGGCAGTTTCGTGTTGTCTTTTATGGGCCTTTTTGTTCATATCATAGCAGCACGTGTGCTCTAAAGCTGGACTGCCGGTTGTCAGACCACCGGTGCTCAAACAACCTAGATCCAGGTCAGACCTTCCAGTGGTAGCATCAGGTGCAATGAGACTAACCACTTTTAAGATGGAGCTTGATTGGGTTGTGAGAGGGGTCACAGGACACGGTGCCTGAGAGCCCAGTGGCACTGGAGGTCCTTTCCAAGCTCGGTCCTGAAAAGTATTTAACATGTTTCTGTAGCATATCACAGCCTCTTTCGGGCACCATAAAGAAATCGACTGGGAATGTAGAGCGGGTTGGTTTCATTGGTGCATCTAGGATGCTGCAAAGGGGGTGCAGGTGATGTGGTTTCATAGTTTCATAGTTTCTAGGGTCGGAAGGGACCTGAGTAGATCATCGAGTCTGACCCCCTGCCATGGCAGGAAAGAGTAGTGGGGTCAAACAACCCCAGCAAGGTGTTTGTCCAGCCTCCTCTTAAACACCCCCAGGGTAGGAGCCTGCACCACTTCTCTTGGAAGTTGGTTCCAGACCCTAGCCGCCCTGACCGTGAAGTCGCGCCTCCTGATGTCTAGCCTGAATCTCCCCTCTGCCAGCTCGTGACCGTTATTCCTGGTCACTCCTGGCGGTGCTCGGGGGAACAGGGACTCCCCCAGTGCCTGCTGATCCCTCCTGACTAGTTTGTAACAGGCCACAAGATCCCGCCTCAGCCTTCTCTTGTGGAGGCTGAACAGGTTCAGGTCCCGCAGCCTCTCCTCATAGGGCCTGCCCTGCTGCCCCCTGATCATGCGAGTGGCCTCCTTGGGACCCTCTCCATGCTGTCCACGTCCCTCCTGAAGTGCGGTGCCCAGACCTGGACGCAGGACTCCAGCTGCGGCCTGACCAGTGCCGCACAGAGGGGGAGGATCACCCCCCTGGACCTGCTCGAGATGCATCTGTGGATGCAGGACAAGGTGCGGTCGGCCTTCCCGACCGCGTCCCCACACTGCCGGCCCATGTTCATCTTGGAGTCAATGATGACCCCCAGATCCTTTTCCGCTTCTGTACTGACGAGAAGGGAGCTCCCCAGCCTGTAGGTATGGTGCCGGTTCTTCCTCCCCAGGTGCAGCACTGTGCGCTTGTCCGTGTTGAATCCCATCCTGTTCTCGTCCACCCACCCCTGTAACCTGTCTAAGTCCGATTGCAGCCTATTCCTCCCGTCTAGCATGCCCATGTCCCCCCACATCTTAGTGTCATCAGCAAATTTGAACAGGTGCTTTTTACCCCCTTGTCCAAGTCACTGAAGAAGATGTTGAACAGCGCGGGCCCGAGGACCGAGCCCTGGGGGACCCCACTGCCCATGTCCCGCCAGGTCGAACATGACCCGTCCCCCACCGCTCTGGGTGCGGCCCTCCAGCCAGTCGGCAACACATCTGACTGTGGGGGCGTCAACACCACAGCCCCGTTTCTGAATGAGAACGGGGTGAGAGACAGTGTCGAAGGCCTTCTGGAAGTCCAGGAAGACGATGTCCACTGCTATTCCTGCGTCTGAGGATTTGGGGACCTGGTCGTAGAAGGCCGCAGGTTGGGCTGACAGGACCTGCCGCTAATGAACCCATGCTGGTTGCCCTGAAGCATGACCTCCCCCCCGGCCCCTCGTGGACATGGGCCAGGATAAGTCTCTCAAACACCTTACCCAGGATCGAGGTAAGACTAACCGGCCTATAGTTCCTGGGTCCTCCTTCCTCCCCTTTTTGAAGATGGGAACCACATTGGCCTCTTCCAGTCCTCCGGCCCCACACCAGAGCCCCACGAGCGCTCGTACAGCCGTGCCGGGGGTCCCGCAATGACCGCAGCCAATTCCCTCCGCACTCAGGGGTGGAGATCGTCCGGACCCGCTGACTTGAATATGTCCGGTCCCGCCAGACGTTCCCTGACTAGATCCGCCCTGACCCTGGGCCTGTGTGCCCCTCCCCTGGGGCCTGGGGGGGGCTCAGTGGGGGGCTGATTCGGTCCCTGCTTAGCAAAATGGAGGCAAAGAAGTCGTTAAATGGGTTGGCTTTGTCATCTGGTGTGACGACCAGATTTCCTAGCATGTCCTGCAGGGGCCCCACATTACCCGGGACCTTCTTTTTGCCCCCCATGTATTTAAAAAAGGACTTCTTGTTGTCCTTGATCTGGGAAGCTAGTCCCAGTCCCATCTCCGCCTTGGCCTTCCTAACTACCCCCTACAGCCCCGAGCCACCGCAGTGTAGTCCTCCCTGGGGACGGCCCCTCCCCGCCATCGGGTGCGCGCCTCCTTTTTAGCTAGGAGACGTTCCCGGATGCTTTTGGTGAGCCATGGGGGCTTGTGTGCCCTCCTGCCCCCTTTGATCCTTGTTGGGATTACCTTCCTTTGGGCTTGGAGGATCGTCTCCTTAAGGAGCGACCACTCTCCTTGGACACCCGGCTCCCCTCCCCTCCGGGACCTCAGTGCCTCCCTGACTATCCTCCTTAGCTCGTTGAAGTCCGCCTCCTGAAATCTAGGGCTGCTGCCTTGCTGCCGGCCTTTGCCACCCTGTGCTGGATGGTGAATCCCAGCAGGAGATGATGGCTGTCGCCCAGGTGGTCGAGCCCCCGCAGCCCCCGCACCCGCTCGTTGCCCGTGGCCAGCACCAGGACCAACAAGGTGTCCCCCCCCGTGGGGCTGTGCCCCTCCTGGGTTCGATGGAGGTCCTGCATTCGGGCTAGGGACCTACATGAGTGGTCAGACCTGGCTGACTGTTCTCCCCAGCAGATGTCTGGAAAGTTCAGGTCACCCATGGTGACCACGTCCTTGGACCCAACGACCTCCGTGAGCTGACCTAAGAATTCCTGGTCGAGCTCTTCCCCGTGGTCGGGAGGTCTGTAGTAGACCCCACCGTTAAGTCTCTTTCCTTTGACTGCCCTGTAATCTAACCCAGAGCACTTCCGTGTACCCCTCCTCTGATTCTTTGCTAATTGATGAGGATGTGTATTCCTCCTTAACGTAGAGGGCCACCCCCCCACCTTTCCTCCCTCTCCTGTGCATCATCTTATATAACATGGTGCAATTTTCTTCTGTTAAAGAGAAACTAGAAGTTTTATTAATACTTATCAAATAATTTATCAAATAATTATTGGAATGTGCACGACTTTGCTAGATTAAATATTAAATTTAAAAAAACCCCACAAGGATCTTCCCTTTTGCCAAGGGGAAAAAAAATAGTCAAAATAATGAAAAGATGCTGTGCCATGTGTCCTGTAGCCAGTACAGTGATTCAGATTTATAAAACAAAATCAAGCCTTCTTGAGCACCCTGACAGTACCTACAATGCGTTGCTGTCTGTTGTTTCTGAGTCAACATAACTACACCAGAATTAAGGTTTTTAGCTGGCGCAGCAGAAAGCAGCCTGCGGGGTTGTGAAACAGGAGACGTGACCGGGAATGGCTACCAGACAGTAACACTGCAGAAGAAAGGGTAGTTTGAACGGTGGAATATCAAGACCAGTGAAAACGAGAGAGGGCCGTTAACACGTGGGCAGTGGAGAGAGTAGCAGGAATCGAGATGATAACAAGCCACGAAGTCCATTGACTGCATCGGCTGGGATAGATTAGAAATGCCGCTACCCCTCCCAGGCAGTTGGTTTTAAAGTCTGGGTGGGACAGGAATGAAAGTGGGGTGCAACTGCACCCCTGCACCCCCCAGATTAGTTGCGGTTTTGGGAGGCCTGTCTTCCCTTTGCAGGGAGAAGGAAGAAAGGGAAGGCTCAGTAACAGCATGTGGCAGGAGACAAAGAGCAGTGCCTCAACAAAGAGCGGGGCAGGGGGTCTCCAGGTAGGTACAGCGGGTAGCTGGTTATCAGGGGTTATAATGCCTCACACGGATCCAATGCTTTCTGCTCTCAAAGCGCCCTGCCAGCCTGGCACTCGGATCCGGAGAGACCGGTGACTGGACTTCGTTGGGAGAAATCAGTCCATTTGCTGCTAAAAGCCAGCTGAGGATGATGCCTATGGACTGACTGCAGCCCATGTTAATGCAATACACTTTGTGACTTCAGAGCCTGGCTGAGGATGTTCACCCTGAGCTTTACAAAGACAGACGTAGCAGTCTCCCAGCTGCATGAAATAAAAGTCCCGGCAAAATAATATTGTCTCATCGCCAAGCACCGCCCTGGCATGTTGGGCTGTGCTAACCTAAAACAAGTGCCACTTCTTTGCTTTGAAAGAGCTCAGATACAGCAAGGCGAGAAGTGGATTCCCTTTTCCTAATGGCTTTGTTGGTAAATGCCTCAAAATTAGAATGACAATAGTTTTTCACAGGCTTGTGGGCCTTTCCTATTTGTTAGGATTGGTCCTTAGGTCTCTCTGGGGATTTCTTTTGCTTCCCACAAAGGCTTAGATCATGGAGAGATGATGGAGATGCTTTGGGAAGCTCTTTTGCTACAGGGATGTTTTCTACCTCACTGGGCAAATGAGGCTCCTTACCTCCTACCAGGTCTCTCACAACGGGGGCTGCTCATTCAACAGCAAAACTCCTAGGAGCGGTCTAGGTTTCTCCTGCTGATCTAGCCCAGAAGGTGCTTAAGTCAGATCGAGCACATTTCAGATGATTTGAGGGGTGAAGTCCGGTTCTGCTCTCCCAGTTCCTCGTCTGATCCAGTGCTGGGTCCAGCTGGGCCCCAAGAGCAGCCACGAATGCATTCAATCGTTTCTCCCCTCTCCTGCTTTGTTCATCAATCATCCAGGCCATGACCCACATGGCCTCTCCCTCTAGACACCCCTGCGACTTCGCAGGGCGCTGGGCAGGGCGTGGAGCAAGGCAGACCAGGGAGGGAACAAGTAGCAAAGCCACACGTAGGGCAGGGAGCTGAAAGCAGAGCATCAGATCAGGCAGGGAGCACAGGACAGGGAGCAGACAGCAGAGCAGTTGCCATGCAGCAGAGCATCCCTGCACCCTCCCATCCACGAGAACCGTCTGCTCGTGCAGAATCGTTGTGAGGAAGGGAACGGATCCGAAATCCCGAACGGACAGACTTTGTAGGAGTCCAGCCTGGCCGAGTGTAGTCACAAAGCCGTGGGTTCCTGCAAGGAGTGGACCAACCAAACCCATCTCTCCCTCCCACATTGCGGGGACAGGTGCTTTGGGGATTCTCAAGGGGAGCTGCGGTTTATGGCTCCTATCTGAAACCCCATCGGTGGGGCCCACGGTTACCGCCTGGAAGCTCCTTGCAAGGCTGGCGGGGGCTGCCCCAGGCAAAGGCGGTTCAGAGGAGTTCTGCAGCGGGGAAAACAGAAAAAAGCCCCGACGGGCACCAGGCACTCCCACTTGTCGCTGCACTTGTGGATCAGCCCTCACTTTCACCATTTGAATCACAGGCTGCTGGAGACGTGGGGCTGGGAGGGAGCTCCAGAGGCCACGTCTAGTGCAACCCTTGCCGGAGGCAGGATGAGCCGTGTGCAAACCATCCTCGAGAAACCCAAACGACACCGTCGATCCTGATGCAACACAAGACTTAGCACCTGAAGGCTGACGGCCGTTGGACTCTGCCTCCGCCGTCCCCAGCCTGATACCTAGGATGGGGCCCTTCCAGGGCAGAGCTGGGCGCATCTGCAGGGGCTCAGCCAGGCTGGCGCAGGACAGCGGGAGCAGAAGCAGAAGCAGGGTTACCGGGACTCCGGTCAGGGGGCACTTCTGATCCAGCCTGTTCAAAATCCATAAAGGCACCTGATTTTTGTAACGCGTCACCCTCGTACCCCTGACATGCAGCAGCAAGGAGGAGAGGGACCTACTACTTTTTCCACTGAGTTTTTCAGGCACTGCACTAGCTAAATCCATTTACAAGCTTACTAGCTGGAATAGCCTGGCTCCCCTCCGTGCTTCTGCCCCTACCTTAAAGGGGTCCAAAAGAACGACGAGCTTGCAAGGGGCTTGTCTACCAAGCTCGTGGCACCAGGTGCACGCCTGGTCCCAGGAGATGCTGGGCAGCTTCCTGGTAGGCTACAATTGTAGAGGAACCAGAGGCAAGGATTTCTTGGGAGGGATCTCTGTTATGGCAGCAGCAGCATTAGACAAGCTTTCAAACGCAAGGCATTTCTCTTCATCAGGGCTGAGCAGCGGAAGTCAGCCCAGCGCAGTCCGATAAAAATTAAATGCAGCGGGTCTGACAAAAGAGCTCGCCCATGGAAATCCTGGCCTCTTGCATACTTTCTGGACCCTCAAGGCTACAACATAGCTCTAACGCTACCACCGAGAAACCAGACACGTTTATCCCTATGACAAGATGCTTCCTTTTTTTTTTTTTTTTTTACACAGCACATTTCAGTCTAAGACATGCATTTGCAGCTCAAAAGGGTGACAAAGCTCAGCTGATGGAAGAGGCTGTCACAATGGCCGCGGCTCAGATGCAGCCCGAGGGCTGCACGCTGCCTGCTCCCCCCGGCTGATCATCCCAGCCGTCAGCCCTCCCCGCAGCAGCACTGGAGGGACGGGGCAGACAAGCAAGGCTCCCCAGAGTCAGCTGTTCGGGGGTGGACGCTGGGACTGAGCCCCAGTCCGCTTCGAGGCAGGCAGTCACTTGACCCCCCAGAACGGATCAGGATCCAGAAGCAACCGAGCCATTAAACAAAGGGACGCGGACACGGGCTCTAGCTCCTGCCTTGGTTGGGGGGTGGGACTGGGACTGGGACGGGGCTGTCTTTTCCTGGGCAGGCAGAGTCCGGTGACAGCAAAAGGAGGAGGCTCATCCTCTAAATATTCACGATGAGCCAGCAGGTCCCTAGGAAACCCCTCCTGACCCAGGCAGGACCAGGCCTAACATTTCCCTGCCCCACCCACAGGCTTTGTTCTGGTTGCCAGGGCCTGCCCACTTCCCCAACAGCTGCCAAGACACAAACAACCCAACATGGTGCCTGGGGCCCCTTGTCCAGCCTGGAGGCTGTGCGGGGAAGTCCTGTCTGGCCCCACACCTTTGGGAGCTCCCTGACGCAGAGCGCAGATGGGGAAGGCTGCCCAGAGCTCCATGAGCTTCTCCAGCCTCCGCAGCAGCTCCGGATGGGGGGTCACAAGCCCCAGGAGGCCCATAATCCCACCCCCCAAACCTGCAGCCGGCTGGACCATGCTTCTGCTGTCCCCCAGTAACCAGGCCTGCGCCACGTTAATGTTCCCTGCGCAATATAAGTGAAAGTGAATGGGGGGCAACTTCGCCCCGTTTCCTGCAGGGGTGATCTGCCATTTGGCTCTCGCTGCAGGCAGGGCGGCGAGGAGCAGCAAGTTCCTGCTGCTAGCTGTGGGCACACGCGTGGTAGGGCCCGTGTGCCTGGAGCTGTACAATATCACCTGTCTGGGACTGCAGGCATGGCTGGGGGACGGTTTCGGGTCTGCTGCTACGGTGCAGGCAAGCACTGCCTCCGCGCCCAGCACGGTGCGGGGGGCACAGCACAGCAGGGGCCATGCCTCTCAGAGACGGGGAGCCCAGGCCCTGACCACCTCTGCTCAGCAAGGACCTCTTCTTCAAGGTGACATGTGGTGGCTGAGAGGAGTTTCCCCAAGAGACGCAGTGAAGATCCTGCCCTCTGCAACAAGACCCTAGGACATACGGCACCGAGACTATCACAGCAAGAGAGGGGCTAGTCACGGAGGAGCCCCTTTCTGTAACAGTGGGGGTGTCAGGCTCAGTCACACCCCCTTTCTCCCACTGCAGCTACCCTGCTTGCCCTGCAGCAAAGGAGGCCTGGGAACAACTTCCAGACTCGCAGCAACTAGGATTTCACCATGCTGTATAATTGATGAGTGCGTTTGGGCCCCCGGACCTGGGAAAGGCATCTGTTATCATTCCACACCTATGCAGATACATTAGAGCCTGGAAACACTGATCACCACCCTCCTGGCTTGGACACGGTGCTGCCTGAGAGCATCTCTTTGTTACTCAAGGGGAAGCCCATAATGGAAACTCGGTCCCCCAGAGGGGAAAGCAGTACTTGAACAGCTGAGCACCCAGGAAGGGAAGCACCCTCAGATGCCCCCACACTGAAGCAACCGTGTAAACCACTGGTTCTCACACTTTTAGACTCGAGGCATCCCTTGGAAAATACCAGGTCCTGGTTTTCACTTGTTTTTTAACTACAGAAAAATACTAGAGCAATTCTTCCCTTGCAAATAACTCAGCAAGCCCGCAGCAGGTCAGAACAGTTTTAACACTCTGGATTTCTACTTGACGTTTCTAGGCTGATCGTCTGAATCACGTTTGCACACCCAACACTGTGTGGCACCCTCAAAAGGATCTGCAGACCCCCAGGTCGGGACTGGTGTCAACCCACCTAATGATGGCGACCGCACGGCAGGGTTTGCTTATCAAATAAATGTTCCTCCACATTTATTATCAAAAGAGAATCGACTGAAAAAGCGGTTAGAGTCCTACGCCGGCAACGTCTCCTGTACATTCGGACCAGGACTGACCCTACACAAGCGGCGGCTGTTAGCGGTACGTGCTTTTGCGGCATGGCGCTTGCTTTCATTTTATTTAATTATTATTATTTTTTTTAAATCAACCCGTCCGTCTCTGCCGAGTGTTGTGCTACCGTCGGCCTCATGCCGAGGCTCCCACCCGGGTCTCTGCCGAGTGTTGTGCTACCGTCGGCCCCACGCCGGGCTGCCCAGGGTGAGGTGTGGGGCGGGGCTCTCCTAGTCACCCGCATGCGTCCGCAAGTGGTACTTCAGGGACTGTTTATATCGGAAGCACTTGGTACAGTGCGTGCATGGGTAGGGCCTCTCCCCGGTGTGGGCCCGTTGGTGCTCCAGCAGGTGATGCTTCTGCGTGAAGTTCTTCCCGCATTCCCCGCAGTGATACGGCCTCTCCCCAGTGTGGATGCGCTGATGCTCCAGGAGGTGGTGCTTGCGGATGAAGCCCTTGCCACATTCCCCGCAGGCGTGGGGGCGCTCGCGGGTGTGGATGCGGTAGTGGTTGGTGAGCTTGGACTTCTCGCCGAAGGTCTTCTCGCACTGTGTGCACTTGTAAGGGCGCTCGCCCGTGTGAGTGCGCTGGTGCCGCAGCAGGTGGGAGGGGCGGCTAAAGGCCTTCCCGCACTGCGGGCACAGGAAGGACATCTCGCTCTTGCCGGCGTGCACACGCTGGTGCATGATGAGGCTGATCTGGAGCCGGAAGCTCTTGCGGCACTCACCGCAGGTGTACGGCCTCTCTCCCACGTGTGTGATCTGGTGCTTGCTTAGGCTGGACTTGTGGCTGAAGCTGCTCTCGCACTCGGAGCACTTGTAGGGCTTGCCGGCTGGCGGGGGCCGCGGCTGGGGCTTGAGGCCGCGCTGGTCGCCAAAGGGGTCGGGGCGCCGGGCCACGCCGCCCGACCGCCGTGTGTGGCTGCGCTGGTGCAGCAGGAACTGCTGCTTGATGCGGAAGCTCAGGTCGCAGTCGTGGCACTCGTAAGGGCCCTCCTTGAGGTGGTTCCGCTGGTGGATGATGTAGTTGATTCTCAGCATGAAGCTCTTCCCACACTCCGGGCAGATGTACGGCCGCTCCCGCGTCCGATTCCTCTGGTGCATCACAGCCGCCTTCATCTCGCCAGCGTCTCTCTCACAGGTGGCTGGCTTCCCCAGCAAGCTGCTGGTCAGGCTCCGGGGCTGCATTTTGGAGCTGCAGTGAGGCTCGCGTGGCACCCCCAGGTCGTGGTTCTGGAAAACCTGTGGCTCCACCCGGCCTGAGAACATTGTGCAGGGCTCCAGGCTGTCGGGGTCCTCTTCCTCCTCATCCTCCTCTGTTTTGATCACGATCCCATCATCTGGGGGAAGGAATTTGAAACGCAATGCACGCTGCATTAATTTCAGGCTCTTACGATACAGAATCCCTCGACACACACTGGAAACGACCCGAAGATTTGTTAGGAGCAAATCAGCCAAAACCACTTTTGGCTTGGCTCTGGGAGGGCGGGGGGGAGGGTGGTCAGAGCAGGTTCAGCCCATCTGCAACTCTTAGGGCGCTATTGGATGATGCTGAGAGGGAATCCAGGTGAGCTGCAACTACCGAAATCCCATCCTGCTGTCCCCCAGCAGGCAGTTGCTGTTTGCTAAGACTCTGTCTGCAGCAGGTCTGGCTTTCAGCAGTTTGCTGCATGCAGATCTATCACAGTCTGCCTGACACAGAACCGCTCTGTGGGAACTGCTCCCAGGACAATGGCTTCAAGAGCCCTCTCCTCTCTTAGCAGAGTCTTGCAGTCCCCTGTCCTCATGACTGTGTCTCAGGGATGTGCTTGGGGGCAGAAGGGGACTGTCCTGAAGCATGGTCAGAACCAGACCCTATACACAGTACACACAGCTATCTTTTACTAGCGTTTTAAACCTCAGGGAGTCAGGCACGGCTCAGTTTGCACAAGAGAGAATAACACATATGGTACCGAGGGAGACAACTGAAATCCCACGTGTTCAGGATTGCCTAGGACAGAGCTCCTTGTACAGAAGAAACAAGCTGACTAAATGTCTTGTTGTCAAAAATGGTCCTGACTTGCTTTTTCAGAGCAGGGGCTGGGGAGTGAAAAGAAACAAAAGGCATCTCAGCATACAGCAACATCGTGCTACCGGCCACCAAGAGAGACAAGAAAAGGAGGTTTTAGAGTGGGAGGACACGGTACTGATCTTCCCAAGAGCCAACAAGCACTCAGTACAGTCGCTGAAGCCCCGCTGCAAGAAAGGACTTTCAGCCAAGTCTGAATTTTGGATGGTGAAATTGTGCACGGGATAGAGGGGCCCATTGTTCTAGTCTGGGTATATTTTAGTTTTGCTTTAGGATTTTCTTTCTGGAGTCTCCCACATGAGAGGAGGATGTGTTAGGAACCCTAATGGGGCTGGCCTTTTTGGCCTCATGAATAAGGCAGGAGCAGAATGGAAAATGTTTGCACCGGTCCCAAGGCTCAGGTATGAACTGCCCTGGTCTCTCTGGGACACTGAGCCAGGATCCAGGAAGGAAGGAAGAGGTGGCCCTGCTATCCACAAGGCTTGGGCTTTGATCAGGTGGGCTTAGCACCTCAAGTCCTAGGCACACCTGTAGCTCTGCTGCAGTCAAGATGTCTGCTCCACTCGAGGCAAACACAGAAACTGCCTCTCTCATGGCCCCTCTTAAGGGATGAGCCCTTTCAGAGATGGCCAGAGTTTAGCGGCTACACAGCAGTGATCCTAACACATGAGCAGGTACCAGCTGATCTCAGCTCGCCCTATGTACACAGCAAAGCTCCTCCTCTCAGAGGGGCATGGCAGACAGGATCCTCTCCTGGGAAGCACTGCCCGATGGGCATGACCACGTGAGAACACAGCCCTTGGTGCACTTCGTGTTTTGATCTGTTTCAGACCAGCTGGAGATGGAGAAGCATGAGTGTTTGATGTGAGCTTGCTCCGTCCCCTGCAGGATGCACCCACGGGGTCTCTTACCTGTGCAGTTCCCCTGGTGCACAATGACTCTCTTGATCTCGCCATAGTCTGTCTCATATTCTGCCGACTCCTCCAGCCCGTTTCCAGGGAGGTTTTGTGGTGGCGTCACCGAGCCGTATGGGCTCTCGCAGGTTGCTTCCTCATCTGGGCTCTGGAAGCTCTCCTCTGATTGCCCCGACATCCCATGTAACTCCAGGTTTTCGGGGCTGTCCTCAGAATGAAGATCTTCGGTCTTGATCACCACCCTTATACCCGCTGCGAACAAGGCGAGAACCCAAACATCGTTTGTACCAGAGGCTCAGGTTGGGTGGAGTCATGTCCCAGAAAACAGACTTCAGGACACTGTGACCTCCACTGTTTGGAGGCTGTTTTGCCATTTTTGCAGAAGATAATTTGCTGTGATTCTGACTCCCCCTGGCTGAGACCTTAACTGAAGCCTCAGCCCCTGCTCATCTTAAATGGCATGTTCTTCCTAGATCCCCGCGCTCCCAGGTTCGGGAGGGATCTGGCATCTTGTAGCCAGTACCACCTCTTCTTCCTGGGCCATCTCACTCCAACCCTCCACCTCCTTTGACAACTTCCACTACACCCCTAGCCCAGCATCAGGGGTCTCTCTCCCCAACCCCCTCCCCAGCCTCTCTGTTCTTGCTGCTTTCATCTTGACCAGCTCTCTGCACAGGTCAGGGTGAAGCGGTACCCCTGGATCCCCATAAACAAGGGGTTAACTCAAGTTTATCTTCCCACTCACACTTGGACTGGTGCATTCATGGAGAGTGGGTGAGTGAGTCCTGGGTCAGGACTCTCAGGACACTTGGGTTCAAGCCTTGGCAAAGCTATGACCTTGGGCAAGTCTCTTCATGTTCCTGAGGCCTTGAGTCACCCCTGCAAGGTGGGGACAGAGCTTCCCTAATTCAGAGGGACCCTGCTGGCTGTGAGGGATTCGAGTGATGGGTGAGGAATAAGGGTCTAAGAGTGCCATCCTGGGAGGCAGAAGGTGGCTGGCTCCACTCCCAGAGAGAAGCCTGGCTGCTTCCCCAGGTGGAGGGTTTCTGTTCATTTCTGTGCTTACATTAATGGAGTCTCCTTTGCTATTAAAAAGCAACACTTGCAGGAAGATCTTGCTGGCAGTAGCAATGCTGCATTCCCTGCTGAGCCCCTGGCCCAGCTCCCAGGGCCTCACAAAACACCCCACAGGGGCACTTGCTCCACGTGCTGATCTGGATCCAAGCGGAGCAATTGCTCATCCACACTGGGCCCACTTGAGCCCACAACAGACTCTGATCCCTCCTCTCCTCCTGCTGCCCCTGAACTGCCTCCCTCCTGTCCTTCCTCCCTCCAGCAAGAAACATCCCAGGCTTCGCTCCCAACTGCACCCCTGCCTGTCAGTCTCAGCCCCACCCTGTTACTTCCCTCTGTAAGGGATGGTGCTATGGCTTCCTAAACAAGGATCATTACCCTCATGCAGTGTCTCGTTCATCTGCTACTCACCTGCACTAGGGTCGGTGATGATTTCTCTCTCCTCCAAGTCCTGCTGATCCCCAATGCTTGACTCCCTGCCTTGTTCAACCTGAGACAGAGCACCTGGCTTGGAAATTGCATAGTCTATTCCATGGAAGAGAAAGAGAGACTGTTGCATGGGAAGCATATTAACATTGCCCCAACCTTTCCCCAGGGGAGAAGATGGGAGAGGCTCAAGAGTATCCAGAGTCTGCATCAGAGAAATGCATTTCCCAAGAGGTAGCTGGACTCCCTAGGTTCTCAGGTGTAAGGGGCTCCGAGGCCCCACTGCACAGCATGGAAAGACAGCCACAGCCGAAAACAAAACCGTGCTCCTCTGAGAATTTTCCCACTTCCTGGGTGACATGTGGCCTTATAGGGCACATGCACAAGACAAGGAGGCAAAGATACATCCTGGCAAAGATGTGCCCAGGCCTGTCCTGCCCAGGTGCTCCAAACCCAGGAATCAGTGGGTGAAGATGCCCCTCCGCAGCTGCTCGAGACAGGGGACAGCCCTGGGGCAGCTTCACCAACGCAACAAGGATTCTGGGTTCGGAGCCTGCATACTGGAGGGGCACGGGGGGCAGTGCATGCCTGGGCGCACCCAAGTCAGGATGTGGCGCTGCGTGGTGCAGACAAAGGAAATGGGATTTTCACCACCGGCTGCAATGGTGTGGGTGGTGGGCACATGTCACCCATTCTTTCAACTGCCTCGGATGACTAGAACTGAAAGAGTAAACAAAAGGATAGTTCTGCGTCTGCCACCCCCGGTCTGCGCACTGCATACGCTCGAGTGCTGCACTGGCCAGTTTCAGTATTTCTCCACCTCGTTTTCCCCTGGCCTGTATGTGCAGAGACTCGTGCCTCCTTTTATCTGGCAAACGGATGCAGTGTGAGCAGGCCGCACAGGCTTTTCCCGCGTGTCCCAGCCCTGGCCAAAGAATCACTTACAACACCGAAAAGGGCTATGCCCCTGGCATTGCCCACAGCTGGAAAGCCATGGGAGCAGTGTCAAACGTACCCATGTGTGTCCTAAATCTCCTCTGAAATGGAACTGGTCATCACCACAGAGGGGCTGACAATGCCAAAAGCCCAAAGCTACAGGCCACCAGAAAGGAGCTTCAAACAAACAAGCAAAACCTGCCCCTCACCCAGAGAGATCAAAGACTCGTAATTGCTCCTCATCACGTTTCTGTACAGCTCCTTCTGCCATTCCTCCAGCTTCTCCCACTCCTTCTCGTTGAAATAGACCGAGACGTCGTCAAAGGTCACCGGCACCTGGAACCACAAACCACACGCTCAACGCCCTCCGCAACAACTGTTACCTTGCCAGTTGCTTCCTCCTGCCCTGTGTCAAATGATGGAGAAAGCTGCAAGTCTCAATCAGCAAGGTGAAGGGGCCACAACTTGTTTTTGGAAATACCCCTCCAGTCCGCATTTCCAGGGATGACAAACCTCAGCCAAAACCATGGCTCTAAACATTAGTGGCCTTGGAAGCTGGATCAGAGTTACTCCCAAATCCACAGACCTGACGGCAAACTTACCCACCTCAATGGAACAGGAACACCATTAAAATTAGTACAGTTACACAAGAAACAAAATAGGGTAAATGATATCTGAACAAGGGAGCATGGTTTATCCTGGTCTCTCCTGAGGATCTGACATAAAACCCCAAGTTCGATTACCCTGGAAGTCGGGGAAACTCTGCTGTGGGTGTGAACAGGACGGCTTCGAATGGTCACTTGCCATCTCACAGCCTGGTTCAGATGTATTTACTGATTCCACACGCACACAAAGATAAACCCAGATACACACTGATAATCATTCACTTGATGAACTCTGTGTTGGTTCGCAAATCGTACTCAAACAGAGCGCGGCTTTCTACGTCATTTGCCAAATAACCATTTCCACAGCTAGTTTCTGGATGCAGCCGGCGGGATTTTGGTGCACGTGAATGAAGCTAGCTGGACCGGACGTACCGAGCTTTGCCAGCTGATGAACGCGACTCTTAGAAACAAGTTCCGGTGTGAATATTCATGCCTACAAATTTGCCGCTGGCTTTCTGCAAAAGTGAAGTCACGTTTGGGCGTTTCCACGAGCGCCGCCATTGGCGAATGTGCTTCGCTAGAAGACGCGTGGGGTTCAAATGCACGAAGTCTCCTACAGAAGCTTGTCTTCACCTACAGCTTATTTAAAAAACTCCCTCAGTCCTAGCTACCTCTTCTCCCCCCACTCCCCAAGTCTGCCTGTGTCTCTGTCCTTTCGGGACACCTCTTCCCCACTCTTTCCCGCCACTTGGCTGCGTCCTGAATTGCCAGCTGCGATACCAGGGAACCCAATCTGATGCCAGCGTGATCCCACACATCCCAGCAAACCGGATCTGAGGACACCCCGTCACGTGCGCTGACGTGGGAGACGTTATTACGGCACGACGACCCCCGAGGTCCCTTCCAGCCCTAGCGCCTACGAAATCCTCCTCCAAGGCGCCACCCGCGCGCGCAGCCCCTGGCGGGGAGGGGGCCGAGGCGCCGGCAACCCCGCCGGCAGGCGCTTCGATTTCTGACCCTTCCCTGCCGGCGCCTGCCGCGGCTACGCTCCCTCCAGGGCCCCTCGGGGCGCGCTCACCTTGGGCACTTCGCCCTTGGCGCCGGGCGGCAGGCGCAGGATCCAGAAGTTCCTGTTCTTGAGCAGGTTCTCCATGTTCTCCAGGCGCCGCTGCAGCAGCCCGTACTCCTGGATCAGGCTGCCCAGCGCCGCGCACTTGCTCTCCAGCCGGCTGCCCAGCTCGGCGGCCGTTTTCTCGCAGTCCACGATCTTCTTCTCGGCCGTGTCCGTCCGCCCCTCCAGGTCCGAGAGGCGCGCGGCGTGGGCCTCCACCGCCCGCTCCACCGCCGCCGTCAGGGAGGCCTCCGTGGTCTGCGTCTCCCGCTCCGACGACGTGCGCTCGGGGCCGCGGGGGGGCCGCGCGACCGGCGCCGCGACCTGCGGGGAAGGCGGACACGCGCGTCAGGCCTCGCCCCCCACCCCCTCCCCGGCAAGGCCGCGCTGCGGCACTGCGCCCCCGCCCGCCCGCGGCCCGGCCCCGACGGCGGCGCTCACCCACTCGGCCATGGCCCTGCGCGGCGCGGGCGGCGGCGTGGCGGGGCTGCGCTAGGGCCCGGGCGCGGCGGCCATGGCGGCGCGGGGCGGCGGCGGCGCGGGCGGGCGGCGCGGGCGCGGGCGGACGCGCACGGACGGGGCCCCCGCGGAGCAGCGCGGACGGCCGGGCCGGGCGGAGCGTCGCCGGCAGCGGACGACGCGCCAGCGCCACCTGCGGGCGGGGGGGGCGCACTGCACCGGGCCGCGCCGCAGCGCCGCGCGGGACGGGGCTGCCGGAGTCGCGGGACCCCCGCCCACACGTGCAGCAGCGCGCTAGGTAGAGCGCCTCAGCGGGGGCGCGCCTGCTTGGGCTGGAGCGAGCCTGGGCCTGCCCCCCGACACTGGCCCCTGCGCCGGGAGAGGCCGAAGAGCGGGCGCAGCGCCTGGGGGGGTCGCCGGTCGTGGCTCGACGCCCCCGACCCCGCCACCGCCACGCGTGGGAGCTCGCCGCGCCCCCAGCCGCGGGGCGAGCTGGCGGTCGCGCTTTCTGTAGGAGAGCGGCCGAGACTGCAGACGAGGCCGCGGCCGCGGCTCCTGAGGACTCCAGCGAGAGCCCTCGCAAAGTCTGGCCAGGTCACCTCCCAGAAGTCCTTCCAAAGCACCAGGCTGGCCATCTGCAGTGTAAAGACACGAATGTAGCTATGTTACCCGTCTATAATTGATCGGGCACAAACTTCTGGGTTATTTTTGGTGAAAATAGGGTCTCGGGCCTGGGTTCGGGAACCGATGCTCCGTTTACAACATTGCTCCTATGGGAAAACCGGTTCCGAGTGACAACGTTTCGACTTAAGTCGTCAGGCCGAGGGCGGCCCAAGCCTGCATTCAGCGTCGTGTGCGGACGTGCCGCGTGAGACCTGGGCTCAGCCAGGGTGGGGAGCTGTGGGGTCGGGGCCCCGAGCTGTCGGGGCTGGGCAGAGGCGCCGTCGAGGTGCCCCCGCCCCGCGCGGCACGGCGCGCTCCCTCGTCACGGTCTCCCGCCGCGACGCAGGGGTTGAACTCGACGGGCTGCAGCGCAGCCGGACGTCAGCATTCATTGCATACGGCGGAGCGCTGCGATCTGATACGACATTTCATTAAGATTTGTAGCCTTGGTTGCCGGACGCTCACGGCAACGCTTCCCACCGGGGGTGAGAGGCAGGGTGGAGTTGCACCTTATAAACTAACTGCATCAGAGAAGCTTTCCTGAACAAGAGCTCTTTTATTTCTTTTCAGGGGCTACGAAAGTCTACGAGCTGCAGCTCTGCTTTCTGCCTGGCTTCGGACCAATGTGGCTAACTCTCTCTGTCCAGCCAAAATGTATGCCACCACCTCCTTGTTGTACGCTGTCTTGGACGTCCTCTGCAAATCTTTAATCACCTTTTCCATACTGAGGTCATTTCCACTGCTGCGCGACAGAGCAGGCGACGGTCCCGTTTGAGGTCTAGCCGTAAGGAACCCACATTCGGTATTCACCGGGGCACGGTAAAGCAGCCGCCCTGGCCAAGCTGCAGCCACTCCGCCGTGCTTTCACTCGGGACGCACCGGCCACACAGTCGGGAGCTAAATGGAGAGAGGACATGGATTCAGCAGCAGTTATTAATGAGACTTCTGCACGCAGAGCCTGAAAGACAAAATGTCCGTAACAAAGCTAAGCAGCTATGACTCAGTTACCTCCCGTCCTACTGAGGGGAGGAAGAGAAAAGTCGCATTGTGTTAGAGCGCAGACATGCATTTCACTAACCAGATGCCCAGTAAATTCAGTTTCCCCCCTGCCAATGCTTCATGTGGGCAGTGCATGGAGAGCTGCAAAGGCAGTTTCTCAAATAGTGATTACAAGTCATTTCACACCCTAATCTTTCCTTGAGCCTTTCACTATTTTTTCAATGCCGTCTTAATGGTATGATTAGCCCCTTGGCCCCGTCTGTTTGCTTTTTGAGTCATATGGGATCCGCAAGTGCCGATTTATGCCAAAAAGCAGTCATGCTCCGTGCACGACTCTTGTGACACCCGTGTCTTGCTCTGATTCGGTGTCTTTGGGTGTACCGCTCCTTGGAAACACCTGTCCTATCAAAACTGGACTGGTTGGAGGGCGGTACAACCTGTAGCGGATAAGCCTGCAGCCCATTTTGGGAAAGGTTCGGTAACAATTCATATGTCTTTATTCCCCTTGCCTGTCTGGGGCCTCAGATAATTGGTTGCATTATTGCCTTTGGATTCATTGATGTCCCATGGGTTTTTTCTCCCCCCCCTGCCCTCCTGCCTACACTCCCCACGTCAGCATCCGGGGTTTGCGCTAGTCGCCACCTCCACCACGACAACCTTCCCTTTGTTCGGGCTAGACCTCAATGACCTCCCTTATCCCAGGCTGGAGCCATAAACTCAGCCCTCCACATCTCAGGCATTAACCACTGCGCTTCTGGTCTGGTTATAGACTTCTTCCACAAATGCTTTAAAACCATCTCGCTTGGGCAGGCATTTAGCAAACTAAGCTAGGCTGGGATATTGTTCCGGGGGGGAGGGATGCCTCTTATTTTATACGGATGCTCTCTTGCTTTTCCAGTTGTTTTGCTGTCCTGCTTGCTCTCCTATTTCGTAATTCCTTCTTTAATCTCATCGGAAGCTGCTCTGAGCTTTTTTAGGGGGGAAGGGAGGCATATCAATTGAATAAATAAAAAAATAGTAAGACTTCTGGGTTATGCAGGCAGAGACTTTCTGTACAGTTCCCTTCTCCCGAGCTTCAGATTTTAATTTCTGTGATGTCTGACTGCAGTTTTGTAGCAGAACCAGGGCCTCCGTGGTTAGAGCTGCCCCTTTCCCGTCTGCAAATCTGCCTTCACTCTGGATCCATTTGGATGCAATCAGGGCAGCCCTTGGCCCTGGCTGCTGGGCTCCTTACTTCCTCCCACTGACCTGCATTCAACAGATGAACCTTTGCGGCCTCTCTTCAAGATCCCGGGTCCTGGCTTCCAAGAGAACAATAAACACATTAGCCAAATGAACTTCCCAGCTAATTGAGGATTTGAGCCCCTTGACACATCCTGAAGCAACAATTGTTTTCACAGGGTTTGTGCCTGATCCGCATTGGAAGCGGTCCATTGTTAAGCAAAATGCAGACTATCTACAAATGGGGGAGTGTGACTGTGTATCCACATTGTGGTGGACAGTTAAGTGTGCCCCCAGGCAGGCCTTCTCCACATCCTTAACAATGGGGGCTGCCTCTGTCTACCTCATTCGTGAATCCACAAGCTGGGGGAGGGCTGCCTTTAGGACTCAAGAAACATCACTTGAATCCACAGGTGGACGGTCCTCGGCAATCCCTTGCAGTGGATGATCACTGTTTGCCATGATTGCCTTAGCGGTGGGTCCAAGGATGGCTGGCGAGGCAGATCTGGGCTCTGTTGCAGCAGGGCCACGTGTTCGCATGCCGGGCGGGCGGCGCTGGATCCTTGATTTGGTCCGTGACGTGCTGTTTCTGCTGTTGCTGCTTTTCCATCTCCTGTTGTCATCGTGAGGTTTCAGAGTACCGAGATCCGTGCGGCAGACTGTTCCTCCATCTGGGCCGGTCCTGGGCGATCGTCTCCCACGAGTTGATGTCGATGCTGCATTTTTTTCAAGTTGACCTTGAGGACGTCCTTGAAGCACTTCCTCTGCTCTCCTCTCAAGCGTAGGCCTGGACTGCGCTAGGAAAATGAAACTCTATATGAAGAACAGATGGTAGGAAGACAAGATGAAGGAGATTCAACACCTTGCTGACATCTGCAGCATGCACAGGTTTTTTTCAGTGCCACCAAAGCCATCTACGGTTCGAGCACTCAGGGACCGACTCCCTTGAGACCTAAGGATGTTGGAGAAACGATTGAGGAAAGGGGACCTGTCAATGCCCGGTGGAAGGAGCATTTTGAAAGTGGACTGCAGCCATTTGTCTGCATGGATGCAAATGTTAACAGGGTCCCCAAGGCCCAAGGTCTTGGCCATTGCCTGGACCGAATGAGGAGAGCACTGGAAGGTCTCAGTAAAACGTTGAGACCCCGTCACCCTTCTTCCCAGGTCCTCCCCTCTTCACTGCCAATGATGTACGGCTGCCCGGAGGAGCCCCATAGACACATGCCCCGTAATGCGTTCCTCCACGGAGGGTGCCCAGCTAGGCACTTGAAATCTTTATCTCCTGCACCTGCTATTCAAGCGGCCCATTTTTCTCCTGGCGCTGTTTGGAGACCCCCATTTGTGCCCTCGGGGATCCCGGCAGCAGGGCGTCTTTTCTGACATACCTTTCAGTTATCCTCAGCTCAGCTCTCCCACTCCGGGCTGGACCTGGCCCAGCGCTTCTCTCCAGCCTCATCCCTCTAGAGTGGGTGCCCAGCAGAAATGCCATCCTGGGGCTGCCTGGTCCAGTATCCTGCTCCTTGCACCAGTGCTAAAGGGAGGAATAGTTATTCAGGGCTTGTACAGACGGATCTGTCCCCTGCCCCTCTCTCCTACAGCTTCTAGCACCCTAAATTTGGAGGTTATGGCCCTAGGATCACCAGCGACCTACCCTACCTGCAGCACCAGCCAGTCAGGGTTTCTTCCCTTGTCCAGAGAGGATGATCCCCAGGCCCGAGAGCTTTGCAAAGCTTCTCTCATCGTCCCTTCAGGCTCACCCAGGGACGCCAAATTACCCTCAAGTAGCTGCTGGCAGCTGCAGCCACCCAGTACCTCAATGGCCAGACCCTTCCTGCTGTCCCAAACTGAGAGGTGCTCCCAGGGATTCAGTCTGAGGGGGGCTCAGTGGGGTCCATTTTACTGAACGAGCTCAGGGGACAGAGTATGGTTTGCCCCAAATTTGTTCCAGCTTCCCTGGCAGCGATGCCAAATCAGCCCACTTCACAAGCCCCAGCCCCTACCATGTCCGTTGCCCTTTGCTGGACTCTCTCCAACTTGCCCACATCCTTTCTGCAGTGGGGGCCCTCTCCCCCCCACGGGAGGATGGGGTCAGAGCGTGGCAGTGATTTCCGGAGACGCTCGCTGCAACGTCCCCTGCCCCGCACCTCCCTGGGGAGCCGCGCTAGGCAGCAGCGGAGCCCCCCAGCGCAGGGCTAGTGCAGCAGCCAGAGCCCTCACTAGCACCCTGCACGCTACCGCTGCCTCGCGCTGCAGACACGCTACGTGACTGCAATGCTTCTCGCTCCACTCACGCTGGCAGGGGAGCACGTCTCTGCCGCAGGGACCGACGCAACAGGGAAGAGCCCTCGAGCGGCTGCATCCAAGACGAGCGAGCGGACCCCAGGACGGGGTCTAAGCCCTACTGGGCTCTGCACAGACCCAGAGGTTTGAACGGCGACAGCCCACAACAGCGATGGGTAGGCAGGCCTACACAGAGGCGAGTGCCCAGACATCCAGGCAGCTCGTTCACAGGGACAATCTGCTTCACCCCTGGGAAGTGCTGCCAGGGGCACAGGACGGGAAGGGGCGCGAGTCCGGTGCTGGGTGTTTTCAGGCAAAAAGTGTCAGCAGCCAGGGCGGTGGGTGTGCTGAATTAATTACGTTAACTGATTGCTGGTCTGGTGCTGGCTGCAAGGAGCCGGGCGATCCCCAGCTGCCCGTGACCCGCCTGGGATAAGCCGACGTCTCCGCAGTCCTCCAGCTCCTCCGCAGGACAGACGAGTCTCTGTCGGGCCCCGGCTCCAGCCTGAACCCGCCTAGCTCTGGCTTCCGGACTGCCAGCGTCTCGCTCCTGGCCCTGGGCTCGGGGATAGTCTGTGTCCTGGTACAGCCAGCTGCTCCCCGCTCCCCGGCTGGCGACTTCGTGCTCCTGACCCCGCTAGCCCTTACAGACCTCGGCCTCCCCATCCACCTGTCCCTGCCCCCTCTCTCGAGTCAAGCCCCGATCTCTGCCACCCAGTCACTTATCCGCCCTCCTGCCCCTCCTCATCGCTCCCATCCTGACAATGGGCGAGCAGGTGGGGAGCTGCGGCCACTGGTCCTGACCTGCTCATGCGTCAACTCTTATTTAAAAGACCCCAGGCTCTTCTGGGGACTTCACTTTCCAGCCAAACCTGGCTCTAGGCTGGAGGGGCTTCCACCATGCAAATACAGAGGATGATGATGATGAAACTCCAGGCAATTAAGAGCATAGGGACCTGGAAACCAGATGATGACCCTCGCTTTCCAGGCCAGTCGCACTTGCTCCCATCATCAGTCTCTCCTGAAAAGCCGTGGAGCCAGGCAGGATAGCAACTGCTCTATTTCTGAGCTATCAGATGCATTATGAAGTCACCCATCCTCCAGGGAGTTTAAAACTATCTGACACCTTTTCCCCCACCTTTAATTCGTTCAAAAAACCTTCCAAAATATAATCCGATTGCAAAGAGATCCCTCCGTCCGCGACGAAGTATTGCAGAGACGTGTGACTGCAGTGAAGGACGCAGCAGGTTCGTCTGGCACGTGGGGACATTTATGCTGCGCTCGTACGGCTGATCGTCCCTGTACAGCCGTGCGTTTTCCGTATGACAGGAGTTAAGAGACCGTGACACGCCAGTGACTCATGGCAGTAGTTCTGCTCGCACAGATGCGTACAAAGGAGTGCTGATATCACCCGTGGATGACGGGCCCAGACCAAAGGGACTAACAGTCAATGGGAGTATGATTCAGGGCATTTTGGAAATGCTCCCCAAAGCACTTGTGGCACCTATGGGCTCCCGGACATGTATTCAGACGCTCACGATGCCTGGGGATCGGCCAGCCTCGGGATGTCACAAGGGAAAAATTCATCCTTTTAAAGGTGCCTGGCTGGTGAACACAGAGCGGGTTGATTTCCAGCCTGGATGCCTAAGTGACCTCAACATTAAAAAGAGCAGATGCACCCCGTTCATTTACACGGACATTTCCCCACCTTTAAAGGGCACGTGACCAGGCCAGGAGCTGAGAGGCCTGGATGACAGGTCACCCGCTGACAGACATGCTGAAATTTAGCATCAGTCGACCTGAGCAAGGGTGTCCTTTCAAGAATGAGCAAAGGGTAGACTGACAGGAGGAGAGCAAGCAGCCCTGTGTGCACGGAGACTATCAGGTCCTTTCCTCCCACGGTGGGAATTTACTTAACCATGTAGAAACCATCCTGGACTGCGCCCCTGTCACACAGCAGCACAGCTTCGCTCGCTGGCTTGGACACTGTTGGGGTGAAGTTGGAGTGGTGTCCAAAGCACCGCCTGCAGCCACATATACCCCCACCTGAGCCCGAGTGACTCCCCCCGGGCACCCCCAGGTTGATTTGCAGCTGGAAGCGCCTCTTGCACTCAGGGCAGGTATAAGAGCACCTCTCTGCCTGCAACAGCTGGAGCATGCTCATGGGGGGATCCAGGATTTTGACAAGGGAGGTACATAGGTTGTGGTGCATATCATGCAAGGCACATTTTTCTCCCATTAAAAAGAACCGAGATGCTTTACTAACAGGCTAGGGGCCTTGGGTTGTACTATTCAGTTTAAAATCAAAGCAAAAACAAACACAACTTTACTGGACTGTTCATTAAATTGTTGTGTGTAAAGAACACATCAAACGAGGCAAGCGAATCAGAAGATGCAGTTTTGTTAGTCCCGTAGTTATCTGATTTCAATGTACGTCTCTCTTTTAGATTCATAAAACAAAATCAGGCCTTCTTCAGCATCTTGGCAGTACATCCAATGCTTCACTGAAAGTTATCTGCACCTGAGTGAATATTCACCTGAGTTAATCATAGAAAAAGGAGAGATAGCTGGTAACACCTGCGGAATGAAGAGTTCAGAAGGAGTTGGGTGGATTATGATGAGCTGGGATGTCAGGGCTGCCTGACTCGAAATGCTACTGCCAAGCAGTTTGCTTTAAACTCTGGGTGGAGCTGGAATCGAAAGAGGGGTGATACTGCACCACTGCCCCCCTGGCTCTGCCCCAGCTGTGCCGAGTGCAGCCTGGTCTGGGAAGCCGTGCTCACACGTGGGGCAGGTACACAGTGCCGGCCCCTGTGCACCAAAGTCTAGGGAAACGTTGGCCAGGATGGGGATGACGTGGAGGAAGGCATTTAGGTTGCCCCAACCAGGCAGATGTCTGTCTGGACTTAGCAAACATGGTGAGGAGGGAAACCAGAGCAGACCAGAGGTCACGGAGCAGCTGTTTAGCTCCAAGTGCAGCCCCCACTGCTGTCTGCACAACTGGGGAACAGAGGCCGAGTGAGTTGGCCAAGGCCACACACAACATCTGTGGCAGAGCAGGGAACCAAACGACCCCACAGAGCCCACAGTCTAACCCGAAAGGCCATGCGTGCATGGCTAGCTGGATCCACAGCTTGCACTGCTCGGGATGCTGGAGACACCAGGAAGGAGGGGGGAGGCAGGGCAGCCTGGCAGCCGGGTACCACACGCCCCGCAGCATGTGGCAGACACCCATCCCCTGCTTCCGGCTCTGGCCCCACGTCAAAACAGTGAGTTACTTCCCTCCAGAGGGTGGGTGAGGGCTCCGGGTCACCCCAGGTGCCCACCAGCCGGCCCAGGGTCCAGCAGGTCGTGGAAGCGGCTGGCGTGGCTCTTCTGGTGGTAGCGGAGGGAGCGCTTGTAGCGGAAGCTCTTGGAGCAGTGGGGGCAGGCGTAGGGCTGTTCTCCGGCGTGCACGCGTTGGTGCTCCACCAGGTACTGCTTGCGGGTGAAGCGCTTCTCGCACTGCGTGCACTTGTAGGGGCGCTCGCCCGTGTGGGTGCGCTGGTGCCGCAGCAGGTGGGAGGGGCAGCTGAAGCGCTGCCCGCACTGCGAGCACTGGAAGGCGCCAGCGCCTTGGCTCCTCGGTTTGCACGGGCCCTGTGCCGGGCTCCCCTTCTGCAGGGGGCTCCGGCGGCAGCCCCCGCTGTGAGACAGCAGGTGCTTGCGCAGGCTGGACTTGTGGCAGAAGCGCCGTTCGCACTCGGGGCACGAGTAGGGATTCCCTGCCGCTGGGTGGGCGCGGGGGCTGTGCCGGGGTGGGGCGCTTTCGGCCGGCAGCACCGGGAAGGGGCCCTCCACCCCACGGTCTCGCGGCTCCAGGGCCACGAGCGGATACAGCAGCACTGGGTCGGCATCTGGGAAGTCCAGCGCGGGAGCAGCTGGCTTCCCCAGGCCGTGCCCAAGCATCTCTGCTCCTGGGCTGTCCGGACGCTCATCCTGCAACATCTGCTCCGGGCGCTGGAAAACCGCGGCCGCCGGCAACGTCCCCTGCGGCTCCAGGCTCCTGGGCTGCTCCTCTTCCACTTCGATCACCACCGGAGCACGGGCTGCAAGGAGAGGGAGGCTGAGCAGCCGTGGTTTGGCAGGCAGGTCCCCTCAGCCCAGCACCCAGGGCTTGGGACCCCGGCACTGTGGTCCCCAGCTCCTTCAGCAGCCAACCTCTGCACCTCCACGCTGTTCCCGTTTAGCGCACTGCTTTTCCACCCCCTCTTCCCAGCCTGTGATGCTGAGGGACGTCACCTCCTGCCCCGCATGCCCCCAGACTGCAGCAGTTTCAGTACTCACCTGTGCTGGGCTCCACGGGGGCCTCCCCGTCCACAGAGCCCGCCTGCTCCCCAATGCACGGCGTCTCCCCTCGCTCGATCCGGGACAACAGGTCGGGCTGGGAGATGGCGTAGTCTGTGCGAGGGAAACAACAGGCACTTAGGGCCTGATCCTGGCCCATTTGCCAGGCGCCCACCTGGACTGAGGGGCCTCAGCAAGCCTTGGGCACAGAAAGGCAAAGACAGCAATATACCCCCAGCCCAAGTGGTTTCCTAGACCGCTCTCAGTGAAAAGCCCTCACCCAGGGAGACCAGGGTCTCATAGTTGCTCGTCATCACGTGCTTGTACAGCTCCTTCTGCCAGTCGGCCAGGCTCTCCCACTCCTCCTCGCTGAAGTAGACCGACACGTCGTCAAATGTCACCGGCACCTGCAAGCGCAAACATCACACACTCGGTGTTTCCCCTTCGCTGCCGGACCGGAGCATCTCCCACGCCAGCTCGTAACAGATGCAGACATCTGAACTGCCACGGGCTGGGTCAGACCTCAGGTCTGTCCTGCCCTGTCTCCCGTGTCACAGAGGCAGAGAGCAGATGCTGGAGGGGAAGAACAAAGGCAAGGAGACTGGTGGGCTGGGAGGAAACCCAGCAGAAATAAACACAGCAAGTCAGTGAAGGGGGTTTCATAGTAGCTAGGATCAGGAGGGACCTGAACAGATCATCTCGCCTGACCCCCTGCCACAGGCAGGAATGAGTGCTGGGTTCACAAGACCCCAGACAGGTCCAACCTCCTCTTGAATTTGCCCAAGGTAGGGGTGAGGACCACTTCCCTGGGGCCCCTGCAGGACACGATGGGCAACTTAGTCATCACGCCAGATGACAAAGCTAACATATTTAAGGATTTCTTTGCCTCTGTCTTCCTAAGTAGGGACCAGTTCAGCCACCTCCCTGCTGGGCCCCCCTCGGGCCCCGGGAGAGACACGCCTGGGCCAGGGGTTAGCGAGGAGTTAGTTAGGGTACTTCTGGAGAGGCTGGACGTGTTCAAGTCCGCTGGTCCGGACGATCTTCACCCTAGGGCTCTACAGGAACTGGCCGAGGTCATTGCGGGACCCCTGGCGCGGCTCTATGAGCACTCGTGGTGCTCTGGCGAGGTGCCGGAGGACTGGAAGAGGGCCAATGTGGTCCCTATCTTCAAAAAGGGAAAAAAAGAGGACCCGGGAAATTACAGGCCAGTTAGTCTTACCTCAATCCCGGGTAAGCTCTTTGAAAAAATCATCCTGGCACACATCCAGGAGGGCCTTGCGGGGGACTGCATGCTCAGGGGCAACCAACACGGGTTCATCAGTGGCAGGTCTTGTCAGACCAACCTGGTGGCCTTTTACGATCAGGTCACCAAATCATTAGACGCAGGGGTTGCTGTGGATGTAGTCTTTCTGGACTTCCGGAAGGCTTTCGACACTGTCTCTCACCCTGTCCACATCAAAAAGCTGGGAGACTGTGGTGTCGATGCCCACACGGTCAAATGGGTCGCCAACTGGTTGGAGGGCCGCACCCAGAGGGTGGTAGTGGATGGGTTCTTCTCGACCTGGAAGGACGTGGGCAGTGGTGTCCCCCAGGGCTCGGTCCTCGGGCCCGCACTGTTCAACATCTTCATCAGTGACTTGGATGAGGGGGTAGAAAGCACCCTGTTCAAGTTTGCTGATGACACTAAGATGTGGGGGGATGTGGGTGCACTAGAAGGGTGCAATAGGCTACAAGCTGACCTTGACAGGTTGCAACGGTGGGCGGATGAGAATAGGATGGGGTTTAACACTGATAAGTGCAAGGTGTTGCACATGGGGAGGAAGAACCGGCACCACACTTACAGGTTGGGGAACTCCCCTCTTGCCAGCACGGAGACGGAAAAGGATCTTGGAGTCGTCATTGACTCCACGATGAACATGGGCCGGCAGTGTGGGGAGGCAGTCAAGAAGGCCAACGGTACCCTGTCATGCATCCACAGATGCATCTCGAGCAGGTCCAGGGAGGTGATCCTCCCCCTCTATGCGGCACTGGTCAGGCCGCAGCTGGAGTACTGCGTCCAGTTCTGGGCACCACACTTCAAGAGGGACGTGGACGATATGGAAAGAGTTCAGAGGAGGGCCACTCGTATGATCAGGGGTCAGCAGGGCAGGCCTTATGAGGAGAGGCTACGGGACCTGAACCTGTTTAGCCTCCACAAGAGAAGGCTAAGGGGGGACCTTGTGGCCTGCTACAAACTGGTCGGGGGGATCAGCAGGGATTGGGGGAGTCCCTGTTCCCCCGTGTGCTGCCAGGAGTGACCAGGAATAACGGTCACAAGCTGGCGGAGGGGAAGTTTAGATTAGATATTAGGAGGCGCTACTTCACAGTCAGGGCGGCTAGGGCCTGGAACCGGCTTCCAGGGGAAGTGGTGCAGGCTCCTAGCCTGGGGATTTTTAAAAGGAAGTTAGATGAGCACCTTGCCGGGGTCATCTGACCCCGGTGCTCTTTCCTGCCAAGGCAGGGGGTCGGACTAGATGATCTACCTAGGTCCCTTCCGACTCTAGCTACTATGAAACTATGAAACTATGGAGAAGTCCCGGTCCAGCTCTTCCCCCTGGTTGGGTGGTCTGTATAAGACAGGCACATAGGTGTCTCCAGTCAAGTCTGGAGCTCTAGGGACAACCAGATAATGAGAAATTTGGAGGGTAACAAAGAGCGAGAATGAAATGTTCACAGCTAGTGTGAGCTGATCTGCTGAAGCCAGCCAGCCTGGGACAGCTCAAATCCCCCTGGCTAGTCCAGCCACGGGTATGCCCATCAAATGCTTGCTGCCATAAGCCCTGCGGTCATTAATAAAGGCTGTAACACTGCTGCCATACAGCTAGTTGGTATTTTGTGATGGTACCTGACGTTCCCTTAAAGCTGTGATTCTAACCCGGGGGCTGCAGCACCCTGGGGAGCCCTGAGACCCTTTCAAGGGTGCCACGGGGTGCTAGGCCGCGTCAGCCCTGCGAGGTGTGCAAACAGGATTCACCAGAGAAACCCAGGGAGCGCAAATGGAAATCCACAGACTGCCTTGCTGGCGTCCATCCGAGCTCTTGGCAACAGAAGAATTGCTCTAGCTCCTGTCGTCAAAAAACAGCTGAAAACTAAGAGCCGATCAGCGATCGATCCTTATTTGTATCGCGACAGGAACAGGCACTGGGCTGCTAATGTCCACCCTGCACCGACTGGCACCCTGCCCTGAGCCGGCGTGGCATGGACGCGGGACAACGCAACAGAAAGGGCAACAGAAGAGGAAGGTGGACTCGTGAGATATCTGGGTTACTGCTGCCGTTTCAACCGCTTGGACAGGAACCGGTTTCGGCTCTCCGGGATCTCAGTGGCTTCTCCTGTCTGCAGAGACTAAGAGCTGACAAGCTGGGCGTCCTTACCTGGGGGGTTTCGCCCTTGGCGCCGGGCGGCAGGCGCAGGACCCAGAAGTTCCTGTTCTTGAGCAGGTTCTCCATGTTCTCCAGGCGCCGCTGCAGCAGCCCGTACTCCTGGATCAGGGTGCCCAGCGCGCCCCACCGCCCCTCCAGCTGGTTGCCGAACTCCACCACGGTTTTCTCGCAGCCGACCAGCTTCTTCTCCGCCGCGCCCGCTCGCCCTTCGAGATGCAGCAGCCGGGCGGTGTGCGCGTCGACTTTCTGCTCCACTGCCTGAATCGCGGCCGTGAGGGTCAAGGAGATCTCCGCGGCGTGCAGCTCCTTCTTCTTCGCGGCCGGTCGTCTGGAGGCAGCGCGGGCCAGCGCCGGGGCAGACTGCCGGGATGCCATGTCTCGCGGGGGAGCCTGCGGGTGGGGATAAACGGCAAAAATGGAGCTGGGAGCATAGGGAAGTCAAGCTGGAAGCGGGGGTCACATCCAGTCCAGCCCCCTGCTCGAGTCTGGTTGTCCTTAGTGTCCCTGCCTGAGTAGAGAAGCGGTGGGGAAGCTGGGGTGCAAGAAGAGGTTGGGTGATCCAGGGTGATCAAGGTGTAACGATGCCTGTGGGGATTTCCTCTCTCTCTGGGCTTTGCTGGTTGGGTATTTTTTCCCCTCCGGCTACTGTGTGTGAGATTTTGTAAGCCCCCCCCAGAGGTGCTGGGTGCAGCCCCGGGCTGGGGATGGGGCTGGGCTGTGCCGATGCTCCTGCTGGGCTGCTGGCTAGATGGTCAAACCTGACGACCGCATCTGGGGTCAGGAAGGAATTTGGGGGTACGGACTGCGGGGGTTTTGCCTCCCTCTGTCGCAGGGGCACGGCCCTCTTCCTTGGGTCTCTTGAGCATATTTTAAACAACCCTCCCAGCAGCCGGATGCAGGCTGCTGCGGTCCCCCTACTTTCCCTAAGGTTCGGGTGGGACGTCCTGTGTCGCGTCAGGGTTGCTGGTGTCGTTTCGCTAGGAGGTCAGACAGTGAATTTGGACAGGATGGTGTGGACAGGGCCGATCCTGCCTCAGCTGTGACCTCCGCAGCTCCCTTCCAGCTGGATTTCTCCAGGATTCGACTAACCCATCCCAGCCGAGCGTCCGTCCAACCTGCCCGGGGATGGAGATCCCACGGCTTCTCTAGGTGCCCGGAGTCAGGCAGCTCCTCCTCATCCCCAGCCGCAGTTTCCCCTGCTGCAGCCCGAGGTCGGTGCTCCTAGTCCTGTCCCCTACAGCTAGAGGGGACAGCCAAACCCAGCGTCCCAGAGCAGCTGCTCCCATGCTCCAGGCCACTGCGGGACCCAGTTTTCCTATGTCGTTAACCCGAGGCAACCTGCAGGGACAGGCAGGATTTCAGGCAACGTTCGGACTAATTAACTCGGGACGCTCTGAGAGCTGACGGCTGAGATCTCGGCTCCAGAGCCGGCTGCTGGGCCGTAGCGAAGAGTCTCTGGGGACTCTGCACTTGTGCCCGGCTGGCTTTTGGATGGGGAACACCCGCCTCACCCTACTTCCAGGAGCGCGGCGGGGAGCGGGTCCAGCCAGGCTAGGGCACATCCCGGGGTGTGGAGTCCTTCCACCCGCACCTTTTAAAGCCGTCACCCGCACACCCCGGGGGGCCAAACGGCTCCTTGGTCTCGCCACTGCTGAGCCTGGCGGGGCGGGAGGGTCCCCCCCGCCCCGCACTGTGGGGAGGGGGCACCGCTTCCTTTTTGGCCCTGGAGACTCCAGGAGAGGGGTGTGAGCTGCCCGGAACAGGCGTGCAAGCACCAAGTAAATAGAAATATGTGCACGCAAGAGCGGGAAGTACTGGGCGCCTCATATACGCGTGGGGTTGTGGGTGTGTGCGCTAGGGAGTACATGCGTGCGTGTTTGCTAAGCATGTGTATGTTCGTGTGTGTGTGTGTACATGCTAGGGTACACCCATGTGCGTTTGCAAGGTGCGCGTGTGCAAGGAGAAGTGTGGGTGCACGTGCATGCTAGGCTGCATGTGTGTGTGCTTGTGTTTGCTAGGTGTGTGAGTAGATGTATGTGCACGCATGCCGGGGGGAGGGGGGTGTTTGCTAGGTGCGAGTGCTGCGTGCACACATGCATGCTGCGGGGGTGTATGCAGTGCATGCCGGGGTGCTAGAGTATGTGTGCGCATGCTGGGGGGGTGGTGTGCGTGTCTGCTAGGGCCGCGTGCTTGCACACGAGCAGTGCATGCTGGGGGTGCTAGTGCCGGCGGGGCAGCAGCCGCCCCCCCGCCCCGCTCCCGGTCCCGCTCCCGGCGCGGCCCTACCTGCGCTTCCCGGGCGGGGGCGGGGGGGGCCGCGTGTGCGCCGCGCTGGGCGGGGCCGGCGCGTCCCGCCCGCCCCACGGCGCCGCCTGCCGCCCGCCGCGGGCACTGCAGCCTCGTCCGCCCCCGCCGGCCGGGCCTAGCCGCTGGGCGGGAGGCGCTCTCCTGCCCACGCCGGGACCGGGAAGGGCCCCCCCCCCACACCGGTCCGCCCCGGGACAGGAAGGGACCACCCCACACACCGGTCTGGGGACAGGAAGAGACCCCCCCCCCCCACCGGTCCGGCCCGGGACAAGAAGGGACCCCCCACTCACACCGGTCCGGCCCGGGGACAGGAAGGGACCCCCCCTCACACCACTCCGCTCCGGGACAGGAAGGGACCCCCCACTCACACCGGTCCGGGGACAGGAAGGGACCCCCCCTCACACCACTCCGCTCCGGGACAGGAAGGGACCCCCCCCTCACACCGGTCCGGCCCGGGGACAGGAAGGGACCCCCCCTCACACCACTCCGCTCCGGGACAGGAAGGGACCCCCCACTCACACCGGTCCGGGGACAGGAAGGGACCCCCCCTCACACCACTCCGCTCCGGGACAGGAAGGGACCCCCCCTCACACCGGTCCGGCCCGGGGACAGGAAGGGACCCCCCCCTCACACCGGTCCGGGGACAGGAAGGGACCCCCCCCTCACACCGGTCCGGCCCGGGGACAGGAAGGGACCCCCCATCACACCGGTCCGCCCTGGGACAGGAAGGGACCCCCCCCCCCCCACACCGGTCCGGCCCGGGGACAGGAAGGGACCCCCCCCTCACACGGGTCCGCCCCGGGACAGGAAGGGACCCCCCCCTCACACGGGTCCGCCCCGGGACAGGAAGGGACCCCCCCCTCACACGGGTCCGCCCCGGGACAGAAAGGGACCCCCCCCTCACACCGGTCCGCCCCGGGGACAGGAAGGGACCCCCCCCTCACACGGGTCCGCCCCGGGACAGAAAGGGACCCCCCCCTCACACGGGTCCGGACTTGGGGCGGGGGGGTTGCTTTTCTCTGCATTAGGGGCAGGAGGAGACGGGTCTGGACGGGGCGGCCTTCCTCTGCAGCGGGGTCGCCGCCTCGGCCCGGGGGCTCGGGCGCGCTCGCAGCCCTTCCTCGAGGCCGCACCTCGGCCCGCATCACGGCTGGTCGGGCCTGCCCCCACCCCCGACGCCCGGCGGAGCGGCCCCGGGGCACGGGGGAGGCCCGGGCGACTCGAGGCGGGGCAGACGCATCCCTGAGAGAAAGGGCAAGGATGCCCCGAGTTTGGGGCTGCGGCTTAGGGACAGGGGCTTTGGGCACCACCGGGCAGCGGACCGCTTCCAGCGTCTTGCTGCTGGGTGTCTTCCTCGCGGCCCCAGCTCCTGGCGCGGCGGGGATACAGGGGCCGCCCCCACTTGCGTCCACACACGCCGCCACGAGTTTCTAGCCCCGGCGCTTGCAAAAAGCTTGAACGCGCAAGTGCAGCCCCCCCCCCCCCCGACCCATCGGGAATACGTCCCTTCGGTTCAGCTGATCCTCGAGCTGGTGGCAGCACAGGATTTCTTTCCTCCCCTTCCTGTAGGGATCGGTGTAGATGCCAGCCAGCTGGGAAAGTGTGGGCAGAATTGGCAGCCTGGGCGGAGGAAGGGGGATAAAAACACCCAGGAAAAGAGGGGCTCGGCTCGGTACGGACGTATCACAACTCGCCCCACACGGCCTTCAGAACAGGAACACTGTATTGACGGACTCTACAAAAAAAGGTGTTACAAAGGCATGACTACACACCAGCAGCTGACATGACACAGAGGAAGAGACACCTAGTTACAGCCACCTCGTTAACGACGACACTTAGCTCCTGCAGCGTTCGACCGATATGTACAAAGATGTCTGAAAAGGAGGTCCACTACCTCCGACGTTTAAGGGTTTTAGTTCAACCGTGAGATATAGCGCCACGTGTTTCGTTGCCGAATAATAATAATTATAATAATAGAATACTAGTTCGTCTACGTGATTACCTAAAAACAAGCAAACATCTCTTTACAGGGGTTAGCAGAAGTCGCTTTTCACTCCTCCGACCTACCTGAGTTTGTGACCAGACCCAGTAAAAGTCACCGTCGGTGGTAGGAGCCCGTGCGAATGGAGGGCTGGTGCCTGTCCCTCGGGCCAGACCCGGATGCAGCCTGCTTGGGTCAAGTTACGCCCTTCAATGAGGACGCTGTCCTCTCCGCGGAGAAATCCTCTTGCTTGAGTGAATGTCCCCACACACCTACACCCTTCTCCACTTCATCCCCCCCTTTCTTCTCTCCCCACAGCCCCTTTCCTCCTTCCTTGCTCTGTATTCTTCATCATCATCACCTCCCCAGCTCAATTCTTGCTCCTTCTCCTCTCCCTAATCCCAGCCCTGCCGCCGTGGCACAGCAGCACTGTTCAGGGTGTCTTAACTGAGCCTGTGGCTGGGGAACGGTGCCCCCAGCTCCATGTTTCCAGCTTTGGAGTGGGAAACGGGGGCCTGGAAAACTCCGATCATGCCTGAATGTGCCTGGTAGGTGGGAACAGCTGCTCAAACCCCCCTGCACCGCGATTCTGTCGGGGGTGGGGAGGGGGGAATCCAAACCCGTGCAGGGGAATAGCTAAAAACTATGCAAGTCCCACATGCCCCTGGGTGGAGGGCGGTGGCGGCTCAGCCTGGCTACGGACAGTTATGAAGAGGAACGCCGTTTAAACTTCAACAAAGCCGGCTTGGGAGCACGATGACGCAGGGAAGCAGTGGACTGGGGGTCCCTCTCCATGACGCTGCCCTTGGCTGGCTTCCCTCCGCCCAAAACGCAACAGCCTGTGCATCCCCGCCGGGCCCGGCGCTACGGCTTGCTCTCCTTCTTCACGAAGAAGTGGCTGGTCTGCGTCCCCGTCTCGGCGTGCCGCGCGTCCTCCGGGGTCGGGGCGTTTGAGGTCCGCGTGTGGATCTTCTGGTGGCAGTTCAGGGACTCCTTGTAGCGGAAGTGCTTCCCGCACACGGGGCACTGGTAGGGCGTCTCCCCGGTGTGCACGCGCCAGTGCTTCAGCAGGTGATCCCTCCGGATGAAGCTCTTCCCGCACTGCGTACACTGGTAGGGCCTCTCGCCCGTGTGGATGCGCTGGTGCCGGATGGCTTTGGACAGGTCCCGGAAGTCCTTGCCGCAGTAGGTGCAGGTCAGCGGCCCGTCCCCCTTCCCCGTATGCAGCTTCTGGTGGAGGATGAGGCTCACCTCCAGGCTGAAGCTCTCCTTGCACTGCGTGCATGTGTAGGGTCGCTCCACCATGTGGTTGGCCTGGTGCCGGACGAAGCTGTACTTGACGTTGCCGCCCCTCTCTGCCTCAGGGCGCTTGGGTGGCTTGGCACGGACAGGCGCCTGGGTTCGTGGGGAAGGTGCTTTGGGCTTTTGCCGGAAGCTCTCCCTGGGCTCCAGCAAGGGGCAGGTGCCGCCCAACCCGTGGACCTTCTGGTGTGTGGCGAAGAGTTGCTTGTCTAGGAAGCTTTCCCCGCATTCGCAGCAGATGTACGGCCCCTCTGCAGTGCAGGCCTCTTCAGAGGGGTCTTTCTTCACGGCATCCTTCCCCCGGCGAGCTGAACGGCGCAGCCCTGGGCCCGGTGGGCTTCTCTGCTGCGTTGTTGCACTGCTCCGACTCTTGGGCGACTTCACTTCCTCTGTGGGGCTTGGAAAACCCTCATCCCACTTCCCTGGTACCATGCTGGAATGCTCTGGGTTTTCGGCACTGTCCTCATCACCTGGCTGCACATCTGCCAGAACAGAGAGAAAGACGGGGGTAGGGGTGGGGTCCATTTAATTCCTCTGAGACACTGAAAACCTGATGACTGAGGTGACAAGCTGTCAGACAGCAACTGGCACAAGAGTCATGGTCCCCCCTGGGGAGCTCCAGTAATACAAGGCCAAAATATTCCTGATTGTCATTAAAGTCTGGGCACCAGGGTAGTAAGGTCTATGGATATGGTGAAGGGAGATAAAGCAGAAGAGACCTTTGCAGATGGGCGGTTATAGTTTGGAGCGAGGAAAAAAAGTAAAAATAAATGGGGGAGCAACCACATTTTCCTTCGGGGTTTGTACAGCCCCTACCACAGATAGCAGTAAACACTGAACGCCAGTGACTCGACGTGTGGCAGATATTGGGGGTCTGCAATTCAGAGACGCAGGAACGTCGCAGGTGCTGTCATTCTAGGCGGGGCCTGAAAACACCGATTTCTACAGAAATTTGGATTTGAAAAGCTATAGGCTTGGCTTCCAGCACAGCCCAGCAGTCAGGCTGCCTGCTGCTTCCCATGGTAAGGACCTGAAATGCAGCAAGCCGGGTGTCTGCCGCAGGCTGATTCTTTGCTGTGACGTACCAGCCAGCCCAGTTCAGCTTTCTGAAAGCAAGGATGCTGTATGTATTGCTTTGATGGGCTAAAACAATCCCCGTACCCGTGCCAGTGCCCCCAAGGCTGTGCCACTTGCCAGGGCAGAGGCTGACCTCTGTCAGGGCTGTGCTTACCAGCCTGCAGATTCCCACCCCCCCACAAAGTGGTGAGGCACGGTATCTTTTAATTCTGGAATTTCCTAATTTATAGCTTCCTGATGCTGCATCCTTGCTGTTTTTAGTGTGTGTAAGCTTCATGTATTAATACCTTAACCTTTCCTTTGCGAGAACACCGTGGTTCTCAACGTTTGTAGACTCAAGGCACCCTCAGCAGATGCGAGGCATCTCTTGGACAATATCAGCTCTTAGTTTTCCCTTGGTGCTTGACAGGGTGGATTTGATTTAAATCAAATCAATTTAATCGTGATTTAAATCACTGGCCAGGAAGCCTCAATTTACTCATAGGCAGGCAAGCTTCTTTGGGTAGATGTGATACCTTTTATTAGACTAACTGAGTGGTTGGAAAAAAGTTCTTGGCAAGCTTTTGGGCGCAGTCACCCCTCGTGAGGCACGGGGAGTCTGCTGGTCTGAGACTCCAAGGAATGAGAGAAGCTAAAAGTGTGGCAGGATGTCACTGAGAATGGAAATAGATAAGCAAGACAAAAGGTAAAGCAGGGAAGGGAGGGGGAAGAAAGCAGGGGAAAAAACAGTCAGAGGGAGACGTTACAGTGATAGAATACAAGGTAGAAAAGAGGCCACCTGTGAAAAAGGGAATAGTTGGAGATTAGGAAAATGGGAATGAGAGAAGCTAAAAGTGTGACAGGATGTCAGTGAAAATATAAATGGGTAGAAACAGAAAAACAAAAGATAAAGCGGGGGGGCGGGAGGGGGAGAAAGCAGGGGACAAAAAAAGCCAAAGGGAAAGCACTACAGCAGTAATAATACCAGGTAAAAATATCATAGAATTATAGAAGTCAGGTCGGAAGGGACCTTGGAGATCTTCAAGTCCAACCCCCTGCCTGGGGAGGAGGAAAAAAAAAACTGGACTCAAACGAGTCCAGCCAGGTCGGCATCAAGCCTCTTCTTAAAGACCCCCGGGGTAGGAGCCAGCACCACTTCCCTTGGATCTGGAACCAACTTCCTAGGGAAGTGGTGCTGGCTCCTACCCTGGGGATCTTTAAGAGGCTTGATGCCGACCTGGCTGGACTCGTTTGAGTCCAGTTTTTTTTTAGTCCCGCCCAGGCCAGGGGTCGGACTTGAAGATCTCCAAGGTCCCTTCCGACCCGACTTCTATGATTCTATGATATTTTTACCTGGTATTATTACCGCCGTAGTGCTTTCCCTTTAGGCCAACACGGCTACAACCAAAACCCCAGCAATGTGGAAGATATCAATTTAATCATTGTTGTTTCATTTCCTTTATTCATTTAACTTCTTGAAACTCTGCACTTTCAGAGAGAGGCAAGGGCTTGATGGTGTACACAAACTTGCAGAGACCAGAGGGCTGATGGGTGGGTATCAGGTCTGTTATCTGTCATCTCCACACACTGCTGTTAACAAGGATGTGACCTCTAGAGACGACACTCTCCCTATGCCTGAAGAATGGCTTATTTAGTTGGTCTAATAAAAGATATCTCATTTACCCAAAGAACCTTCTCTGCCTATGATCCCTGGAGATGCACATCCACAGCCTGAGTCTGAAACGAAGCATCACCGAGATGTTTATGGGATCTTCTAGACTGAGCACTGAGTCCCACCGGGTAGAACGATTTTCTTTACTTTTTACTAATCTGTAGAGGAGCCTCTGGGACCCTGATAAGATTGGGTCCCTCATATAGCCCATGGCCTGTTGTGACCTATTTATAAAACTTCTGAAAAGGTTACATGAATATATTGTCTCAAATAGTATACAGCTAGAAGTTATAATCCCTACTTCATGATGATATCTTTGAGCTTTAACATATATAAAGTAGTTCTAATTTATGATAAGTTTATTTTTTTTAAAAGAGCATTTTAACAAAAATATGATTACATTTTAAAAAATCGGATTTAAATAAAAAAAAAATCTGTTTTTTTATTTTTTTAAATGTTGATTTTTATCCACCCTGGTGTTTGACTACAGGCAAACCCCAGAGCAATTCTTGTGTTGCACAGAACTCAGACTGCAGCAGGGCAGCATGTTTTTAACACTCTGGATTCCTAGTTGAAATCTCTGGGTTTATTGGGCGAATCATGTGTGCACACCTAATTGTGCTAGCCTCATGTGGCACCCCATGGCACCCTTGAAAGGAGCTCAAGGCTCCAGGCTGCCCTGTCACCTCGGGTGAGAATCACTGTTGTAATGCAAGAAGAAAATATAGTGGGACTTGGGACCTGTCATTTACAGGCCTGGCATAAGGCAACGCCCAATATATAAGCCTCTGATGTGAGCAGGTAACAGGTAAATGGCCCTAGGGCTTTGCATTGCTAATAAGAAGGGAGGCTAACGGAGGCGTACAACAAGTCAGTTGATGAGGATAACAAAAGAAGCTGTTGATGCAAACTCTGATGCGTGAAGGTGTTTTTAGGGAATAAATTACTGCAGCAATAAGCCACCAGGGCAGCTTGTTAGCACACCTGTTAGCGATGGTGAAGGAACCGCTGAAGAGTGGGAATCTCAAAATAAGTGGGGTCCGGGAGGACAGATATGGAGAAGGGCACACTCCCAGAGGTGAATATGCATAAGGGGACACAGGATGCTCCCCAGCAGAGCGCCCCTGAAAAGAACGGGATGCCAGGATGGTAACTCCCTGCCCCCTCACCTGCTTCGGGTCTCTCCCTACAGGGGTAGAACGAATGGTGGCTGTTTTGCACGGCTTCCCTCTCTTCCGTCCATGTGCAGTCCTGCTCTTTTATTTGGTCTTGTAAGGCAAGCAACGTTTTACCCAGCTCTGACTCATGGGTCTCAGGGGCCCTCGATTCCATTGCAAGGGGCAAACCCCAGCAAGTCAGCGGCTGGTGAAGAACTGATTTGTGTTAACGGGTCAAAGGAGGAATCAGGCCACAGTATCTTATGTAGTTCCCCAAGATGGAGCAGGTACTGGCTAACCACTGGGTATCTCTGTAAACAGGCTTGGCAGAAACCGCCATGGGGAGGTACCACCCCTCTTCCCATCGCAGCAGTCACAAGGACAAGTGCTGGGCTGGACTCCACTTCCGCACGACCCGCGTGTGTCCTGGGGGGATCCACTGCTCCCCTCCAGGAAGATGTGCACTGCTGCTGCTGGTAGTCAGGGCTGTGGTACCGCTATGGGTACTGGACCCTAATCCCCTGCCCTGCCTCTGACCACATAGGGGGCTGCCTTGTCTCCTCTCCCTGAGGCCAGGGCACTTGCAGGTCTTGGACCCTGCACCACAACTGGGTGTTTCTGTGGTTTTCCTAAATCCCTCCCCCCACAATTCAGGGATGAGGGGGTCTATACCAAGCATCTAAGCAACTGCAAAGCCCAATCCAGTCTCAGCCCTGTCCCATACATGTGCTCTTCAGCTGCCCCCACTACCCAGATACCTCAGCAGACCTGGCACTGACTGACCTGCCCAATACTCTCTGTGTCATCTCCATCCAGGGGACTCTCCCCCTTTCCTCACCTCCCACCTTGCATCAATGCCTCTTTTTCCAGTACCCCCCACCCCAGTCCCTGCCCTCCTTCCTCTGGTATCACACCCCGGCTGCAACACCAGGTGCTCCGTCCACCCTCAACACACAGTCTGTTGCCACCTGCCCCAAAGACAGCAGATGTGTAGCCCCATCTCCCCCTCCTTTTAACCCCCCTCCGACTACCTGGTTGCCTGGGATGCTCTGTCCACAAAACTCACATGTGCCAGGGTCTGTCAGGACCCCCTTCTCGTCAGTGATCCCCTGGTTTGCAGCCGGCATCTCCTCGTAGTTATTCCATGAGCTCTCGGGAGTAGAGCCGGGAAATCCTGGTCACAGGAAAGAGAATTGAACAGCTTTGCTAACCCTGGCTGTGGCTTTCCAGGAGTGAGGGCAAGTGGGATTAGAGCTAGGTAGGAGAGGAAAACGTGGACAAAACTCATCAGAAGGGATAAGTGCCAGGGCTCCGGCTCCTTTCTCTCACTGTTTCTGATGGGTTTCAGGCTGTTACTCACCCATACTGGGGTCTCTAGGGGTTTCTCTTCCCTCAAAGTCCCCCTGGTCCCCGTCACTGGGATCATCCCCTTGCTCAATGCGGGACAGAAGGTCGGGTTTGGAGATGGCAGCATCTGCATACGGAAAAGGGTCACAATGTTTCCCTCCTGCTCACGGCACACGAGGCAGGATACACCCTGGCACCGAAGACCGGCCTCTTTACACGGCCAGGAGGAGAGGTAATGAGAAAGGAGCTAAAGGGGCGTTCACATGACTTGTGGGGGCTGGGATGCTCCTGATCATACCACAGTGTTGAGGGGTGAGAGGGAAATCTGCCTGTGCTCCCCAAGGGCTCTCCTTTACTCTTCTCTGTGCAATGGTCCAGGGGCCTGCTCTTTTCCAGCCTGCTTGAAGCAGGCAGAAGTGACCCCGCTGGACTAGGCTGTAACAAAAGCTGTACTCTGTGCTCAGAGCCAGCAAAGCTCCCAGATGTCACAGAAGAGGGGAAGAGAGGCTGGAGACAGAAACTTCCTTTTGTCTCTGGTGTTCTTCACCGAGCTCCCTCTCTGAAGCACGCGGGGGCACCTGGTACTTATGAAAAGCAAGTGGAGCCGAGGGGGACAATTTCCTGTGGCCACAGGACGCTGCCAGAACGAGACTGGCAGAATATCGAGGCACATGAAATGGAGGGCCCTGCTTTCTACAACAGGGAACACTGGCTCTGCTATGAGGGAGGCTGAGGACACTGCAGGGCACTCCAGGAGACAGGAGCTGCCCCTCCTGCAGGCTGATGGACCCGTGGACCTTAGCACAAGCACCCGTGTTCCACTCTCCTTATTGAACACCACTCTCCCACCTGCACCAGCCTAATGAGAGCACCCACTGGTACCTCTTCTCTCCCCTCCACAATCTCGTGGTGCTGCCGAGGAGCACAATCGCAGAGCTGCTCTTGGCATCGGGATACCCACCTGCTGCTAAAATGACAAGGACTGAAAGTCCAGGCTGCCCAGAACCCGCCACCTCCTGGGTGAATGTCTCACCAGCCCACTGCCTGACCCCACTGGCCCTCTCTGACCCCCCAGTGTGTGGGCAGTAATGAAGCTGACGTAATGGCGACTCTGAAAGCCTGGTGCCTCAGAGAACTCGCAGCTTCGCACAAAGAAGCAAACCCAGCCGATCTTTACCCAGCGAGATCACAGCCTCATAGTTGCCTTTCATGATGTGCCTGTACAGCTCTTTCTGCCACTCGTTCAAGTTTTTCCACTCCTGCTCCGAGAAATTGAATGAGGCGTCGTTGAACACCACCGGGACCTGCAATCACAAGGGGGGAATGGATCAGTCCCTTTGGCTCTGGCTGAGAACATCCCACATCTAAGGAAGCGATTCAGCACTGGGGAGGCCACATCTGGAGTCCTGTGTCCAGTTTTGGGCCCCCCACTAGCGGACAAAGTAGAGACAGTCCAGTGGAGGTCAACAAAAATGGATGGGGGGCTGTGGTACACGATGTATAAGGAGAGGCTGAGGGAAATGGGCCAATTTAGTCTGGAGAAGAGACGACCAAGGGGGACTGAAGAGCAGCCTTCACCTCCCTGCAGGGGGGCTGCAAAGAGGATGGCGCTGGGCTGGTCTCAGTGGGGGCAGGTGACAGGACAAGGAGCAATGGGCTCAAGCTGCAGCAAGGGAAGTTGAAGTTGGATATTAGGAAAAAACTTTGTCACCAGGAAGGTGGTGAAGCACTGGACCAGGCTCCCCAGAGAGGTGGTAGAGTCTCCATCTGTGGAGGTGTTTAAGACCCAGGCAGACAAAGCCGTGTCTGGGATGATGTAGCTGGGGCTGGTCCTGCTTGGAGCAGGGGGTTGGACTAGATGTGACCTCCTGGGATCGCTTCCCGCCCTCATTTTCTATGACTCTATGATCCCGCCCCAGGCGCTGTGTGGGACCGTGCTGCGATCAGAGCGGGGCCTCCAAGCGGCGCACAGAAGGCGATGATCTGGCCATGCTGAAGTCGGTGACAAAACTCCACTTGTTTCACCTGATGTGAAGTCCCAGCCCTGCTGCCCTTGCCGGTCCCTCCCGCCGTGCCTTTTACACCATCCCCATCCCTGGCCCTTTCTGACAGGCCGCCTCCCTCTTCACCCACTGCAACTGGATCTCCCCGGGCAGACCCTGGCACCCAGACAGGCCTCTATGGCTTCATGAAATTCTGCAGGAGCGAAGGGTCTGACTGTATAAGCTGCAAACCTATTTTGCAAGCACCCCAAGCAGCGGGCTGCTTTCTCCCCATGCCTGTCTGCCTGGTAGATCAGGCATAAATACAAGCAAGCTGAGTTGCACTGGGCACTTTGCATATTCAGCTTCTCACAGCAGAGGCTTTGGTTGGCAAATAGTGTTTCAGCTGGCCAGTCTGGGCTTCCTCGAGGTGTCAGGACTGTTTTGAACTCCCCCATGAAACACAGATTTGACCACCGCGTGGCATTTATACCATGAATTATCCATGTGCAAGAGGTGGGGCACAAAAGGGGAAGAGGAACACTCTTAGTTCTGCCTCGCCTGTGCGCTGGCTGGCCCGTTTCCAATCTCTCCGTCAATTTGGGAAAGCCTCCCCTTAACCTGGGCTTGGTTTTTAAGGCCCGGCTCAAGAAAGCCCTGGTTGGAAGGATGCAATTAGGGCTGGTCCTGCTTAGAGCAGGGGCTTGCGCTAGAAAATAAGGGTTGGAAGGGACCCTCCAACAAGGGTTGGAAGTGGAAGTCGCTCCTAAGGTCCCCTCCAACCCTCATTTTCTATGATCGGGGGAAGGTTTCCTATGGGAGTGACACGGAAAGACCCTATTCGCTTTGGGAAGCAATGGGAGAAAGGGAAGGGATTGCAGGGCAGCCCCGTACAAGGACGAGAAAGGCTGCACACGGATGCTCCTGACAACAAAATGGCGATTGCAGAATACTGGCAGGAGCGGAAAAGCCGCTTCGGCGCCTGATAGGGACCAGTTGGGATATCCTCACCTTGGGAATCTCCCCCTTGGTGCCTGGTGGCAGCCGCAGGATCCAGAAGTTCCTGTTCTTCAGCAGGTTCTCCATATTCTCCAGCCTCTTCTGCAGCTGCCCATACTCCTGGATCAGGGTGCCCAGCGCCGTCCACTTGCTCTCCAGCTGGTTGCCGAACTCCACCGCCGTCTTCTCGCAGCCGATCAGCTTGGTTTCAGCCATCCGCATCCGGCCCTCCAGGTTCATCAGCTTTGCCGCCTGGGAATCCACCTTCCTGTCCACCGCTTGGATCTCAGCTACCAGCGTCAAGGAAATCTCTGCCATCGGCAGGTCGGCCTCTCCCATGGGAGGCTGTTCGGGAACATCGAGGGGCTGCACGAGGGACAGGTCTTGGGACTCCATGTCCCAGTCGAGATCCTGTTTGCCAGACAAACAAGAGAAATGAGGCCATGTCTCACCCCAGCAGCCTCAGCTAGAGGCCTAGCGCTACTGCCGAGCCTGCGTACGGACAGACGTCAATTATCCTGGGATTAAATTATATCAGCGTAGGATGCTGTGCTCTAATGGTCCCGCGTGCGCCCGCTGACGGCGGAGCAAAACCACCGTAGCTCGAACTCTGCTTCATCCGGGGCTGCAGCGAAGGACCTTGCACCAGGGCAGGACCTCCCAAGGTCACCTCGCCCAGCCCCATCTCCCAGGCCTCGCACCGCTCCTGCTGCCCTGCGCCGGACCCTTTCCAACCCGGGTCCCTGCACGGAGGAACCGCCGCCCTCCGCTTGCACCAGCGCCCCCACGACCACCACCCGCGCTTCCCTGCCGCCGCGGGTGCCCGCCCTCCGACACCGCCGCCCGTTCCCAGCTGTCGGACGCCACATCTGGCCCCGCCAAACCCCATTTTTGGGGGTGTCCAACCCTCTTGCGTCAGCTGCGCGTGGGGGAGGGGGTGAAAATTTAGCTTGCTTTCACCCTGCCCCCCACATTGCTGACCCAGGCCCCCCTGCTCGGGGCACGTGGCCCCCAACAACTTGCCTGGAGGAGGAGGAGAAAGGGGAGTGCTTGGGGGTCCCCCTTGGCCTGCACCCCCTACTCCGCTTCCCACCCCCGGCTATCGTGTAAACGCCCCTGCCCCGCTGCGGAGCAGGACGGGAGGGGAGGGGATGGGCCGGGCCCCGGCCCTGCGCGCGCCCCGCCCCGCCCCGCCGCCAGGGGGCGCCGCAGCGCAGAGCAGCGCCGCACAGAGAGCAGCGCCGCCGGGGCCTCCGGCCAGGCCCTACCTGCGCGGGCGCCCACTCGGCCATGGCTGCGGGCGGAGCATGCGCACTAGCGGCTGGGCGCGGCGGCCATGCTGGGCGGCGCGAGGTATGCCGGGAGCGAGCGGGGCGCCCACAGCGCCCCCTGGCGGCCGGCGCCGGCGCGGCCCCCGCCCCTCCGCGGAGATGACCACCTGCATGTAGGCGGCGACCTGCGGAATCCGGATCGAGGGATTCGGGTTGAGGGTCCCGCCCGCCCCGATGTAAAGGGCCGCCTGGGGGATCCAGATTAAAGACCCCGCAGCCCTGTGTGTAAATGGTCACCTGGGGAACGCGGATGAAGGGGGGCAAGGCGGGCAGCGGGGCCTGTTCGAGCTTGGAGGGGGTCTTGGGGGCCACCCCAGTACCTGAGATTACAGAAGGGGAGAACTGCTCTCTCTGGCTGCAGGACACGCAGCCACGACTGGGAACTGAAGCCAGATACGAGGCTTCAACATCCCCGAGCGAGCGGGGGGCTTCCCCTCGCCGGAGTTTCATAGTTTCATAGTTTCATAGTAGCTAGAGTCGGAAGGGACCTAGGTAGATCATCTAGTCCGACCCCCTGCCTGAGCAGGAAAGAGCACCGGGGTCAGATGACCCCGGCAAGGTGCTCATCTAACTTCCTTTTAAAAATCCCCAGGCTAGGAGCCTGCACCACTTCCCCTGGAAGCCGGTTCCAGGCCCTAGCCACCCTGACTGTGAAGAAGCGCCTCCTAATATCTAATCTAAACTTACCCTCCGCCAGCTTGTGACCGTTATTCCTGGTCACTCCTGGCAGCACACGGGGGAACAGGGACTCCCCCAATACCCGCTGATCCCCCCTGACCAGTTTGTAGCAGGCCACAAGGTCCCCCCTTAACCTTCTCTTGTGGAGGCTAAACAGGTTCAGGTCCCGTAGCCTCTCCTCATAAGGCCTGCCCTGCTGACCCCTGATCATACGAGTGGCCTCCTCTGGACTCTTTCCATATCGTCCACGTCCCTCTTGAAGTGCGGCGCCCAGAACTGGACGCAGTACTCCAGCTGCGGCCTGACCAGTGCCGCATAGAGGGGGGGGATCACCTCTCTGGACCTGCTCGAGATGCATCTGTGGATGCATGACAGGGTACGATTGGCCTTCTTGACTGCCTCCCCACACTGCCGGCCCATGTTCATCGTGGAGTCAATGACGACTCCAAGATCCTTTTCCGTCTCCGTGCTGGCAAGAGGGGAGTTCCCCAACCTGTAAGTGTGGTGCCGGTTCTTCCTCCCCATGTGCAACACCTTGCACTTATCAGTGTTAAACCCCATCCTATTCTCATCCGCCCACCGTTGCAACCTGTCAAGGTCAGCTTGTAGCCTATTGCACCCTTCTAGTGCACCCACATCCCCCCACATCTTAGTGTCATCAGCAAATCTGAACAGGGTGCTTTTTACCCCGTCATCCAAGTCACTGATGAAGATGTTGAACAGTGCGGGCCCGAGGACCGAGCCCTGCGGGACCCCACTGCCCACATCCTTCCAGGTCGAGAAGAACCCATCCACTACCACCCTCTGGGTGCGGCCCTCCAACCAGTTGGCCACCCATTTCACCGTGTGGGCATCGACACCACAGTCTCCCAGCTTTTTGATGAGGACAGGGTGAGAGACAGTGTCGAAAGCCTTCCGGAAGTCCAAAAAGACTACATCCACAGCAACCCCTGCGTCTAATGATTTGGTGACCTGATCGTAAAAGGCCACCAGGTTGGCCAAGACCTGCCACTGATGAACCCATGTTGGTTGCCCCTGAGCATGCATTCCCCCGCAAGGCCCTCCTGGATGTGTGCCAGGATGATTTTTTCAAAGAGCTTACCCGGGATTGAGGTAAGACTAACTGGCCTGTAATTTCCCAGGTCCTCTTTTTTTCCCTTTTTGAAGATAGGGACCACATTGGCCCTCTTCCAGTCCTCCGGCACCTCGCCAGAGCACCACGAGTGCTCATAGAGCCGCGCCAGGGGTCCCGCAATGACCTCGGCCAGTTCCTGTAGAGCCCTAGGGTGAAGATCGTCCGGACCAGCGGACTTGAACACGTCCAGCCTCTCCAGAAGTACCCTAACTCCTCGCTAACCCCTGGCCCAGGCGTGTCTCTCCCGGGGCCCGAGGGGGGCCCAGCAGGGAGGTGGCTGAACTGGTCCCTACTTAGGAAGACAGAGGCAAAGAAATCGTTAAATATGTTAGCTTTATCATCTGGCGTGATGACTAAGTTGCCCATCGTGTCCTGCAGGGGCCCCACATTACCCGGGACCCTCTTTTTACCCCCGATGTATTTGAAGAAGGACTTCTTATTGTCCTTAATCCGGGAAGCTAGTCCTATCTCCATCTCTGCCTTGGCCCTCCTGACTGCCCCCCTACATCCTCGGGCGACTGTAACATAGTCCTTCTTGGTGATGACCCCATCTCTCCATTGGGTATATGCCTCCCTTTTAGCAAGGAGACATTCCCGGATGCTCTTAGTGAGCCATGGGGGTTTATGTGCCCTCCTGCTCCCTTTGACCCTTGTTGGGATTACCTCCCTTTGGGCATGGAGGATCGTCTCCTTAAGGAGCAACCACTCACCTTCGACATCTGATTCCCTTCCCCTCTGGGTCCTCAGCGCTTCCCCAACGATCCTCCTTAGCTTGTTGAAGTCAACCCTCCTAAAGTCTAGGGCTGTTGCCTTGCTGCAGCCCTTTGCCACCTTACGCTGGATGGTGAATTCCAGCAAGCGATGATCACTGTCTCCCAGGTGGCCCATCACCCGCAGCCCCCTCACCAGGTCGTCACCCGTGGCCAGCACCAGGTCCAACAAGGCGTCTCCCCTGGTGGGACTGTGCACCTCCTGGGTTAGATGGAGGTCCTGCACTCTGGCTAAGAACCGGCGTGAGCGATCAGACTTGGCTGACTGCTCCTCCCAGCAGATGTCTGGGAAGTTCAGGTCCCCCATGATGACCACATCCTTAGCCCTCACTGCCTCTGTAAGCTGACCTAAGAATTCCTGGTTGAGCTCTTCTCCCTGGTTGGGAGGTCTATAGTAAACTATAGTTTCTGAGGAGGCCGGAGAAGCCCGGGGCTGGGACGACTTAGGAGCAGCATCGGTGCAGGGCTTGGACCTTGCGGTCCTGTCACCTGTAGGATAGTGGGGTGGCGCAGGGAAAGCATCCAGCGAACGGGACGGGGGAGTTTCCCCTCACCTGGCAGTGCCCCAGAGGTACTGAGTCATACCTGAAGGGCCTCATTGAGGTGGAACAGTTTACTTCACTTCTCCAGCGCCCACCGAGCAGCTGGCATTTCATAACCCCCAGCCTGCCGTTACTAGCTACCGACCTCCAGCGGTGCCAGGGTAGAGGCCTGAGCCTCTTCTCCGTGCTTGTGCCTATGCCCAGGAGGGTGCGCGGGAGAGGTGGGACTGAGCGGGGCTCCCCAGGGCACAGAATGGTTCAGTCTCTTCATTACTGGGTTAAAGCAGCGGTGGGCAACCTGCGACGCCTGCCACAACGGGCATGGGAAGGCTTTGTGTGCGCCACGCAGCAGACTGGGGAGGGGGCAGGGAGCAGAAAGCAGAGCAGCTGATTGGGCAGGGGAACCATGTGGCACTCAGGGCAGGGGGAGAAAAGTAGAGCAGCTGATTAGGGAGGGAGCAGAAAGCAGAGCAGCTGACTGGGCAGGGAGCACAGGGCAGGGAGCAGAAAGCAGAGCAGCTGATCGGCCAGGGGAAACAGATATAGAAGTGGTGCTCAGAGATGGCACAGGACTTAAATTGGTGGCACCCTTGCCATACAGACTGGTCCCCCACTGGGTTACGGGATGGAGGACAGGGATGGGAGCGAAAGCGCAGAGGACACCGTCCTGGGGGTGGGAGGCCTGGAGGACAGGGCAAAGACACAAGACCTGGATAAACTGAAGAAACCACCTGAGGTCGATCAGACACGGTTTAATAAGAACAAGTGTAAAGCCCTGTACTTAGGACAGGACAATCAAATACACAAATACAAAGTGGGGAATTACTGGCTAGGCTGGGGCGCTACAGGACCTGGGGGAACGACTCGGCGTGCTACCCTGGCAAAGAAAAAGAAAAAGACAACACAGGAGGGACCAGCACTGTACTACTACACTGGGATGAACAGACCTGGCCCAAACACTGTCCCTGGGAAAAATCCCCATTTATGACCATGGGTTTCCATGGTGAGGGGATCACATCCCGGCCTACATTTTTTAGCAGCAACAGATGACGCTGAGGTCCCTGTTTTCTGTGGGTGCATCTGGGACTGCTACAGTAAAGTCTCAAGCACCCCCCCAAGACCCTGGCCCTTGGAAGGCACCTCCAGATGGACATCCACATCATGGGCCGCTGCTAACAATGTAGGTGGGGCTCACTGCACCTCCCAGGACAGTGCTGTGAGTGGCTGGCTGCTCTAAATAGGCCTACAGGGCCCAACACGTGCTGGGGGCTAAAGGAACGTGGCAGGCTGGGATTTTCAGAGGAGCCTGCCGGAGGCGAGGTAATCGATGGGAGCTGGGCTCCCATCTCCGGCAGGTCAACTAGAAAGCCCGAGCCTCCCTTGGCTCACGCAGGAGCCTGGACCCAGAGAACCTCGGCCACTGCCGGGGCTCCCTGTCAGTCCCCGGGGGACACCAAGAAGCTGCGGTGGGCCTGCAGTGCAGGGCAGGCAGTCCGCAAGTGGATCTTCAGGGACTCCTCGTAGCGGAAGCTCTTGCCGCACTGGCTGCAGCGGCAGGCCGGCACTCGGTTGTGGACGTGCTGGTGCCGCAGCAAGTGGTGGCGGCGTTTGAAGCGCTGGATGCACAGGGTACAGGCGTAGGGGCGCTCGCCGGTGTGCACGCGGATGTGGTCGGTGAGCTTGGACTTCTTGGTGAACTCCTTCGGGCAGCAGGGGCACCGGAACAGTCTCTCCCCGGTGTGGGCGCGGACGTGGTCGTTGAGCCGGGACTTCCTGGTGAAGTCCTTGGGGCAGCTGGGGCACTTGAACGGCCTCTGCCCGGGGGGCAGTGGTGGGGCCCGGGCTGGAGGTAGCGGCTGCCCTGTTCCCAAGTTGCCTGGAGGCCGCTGCAAGCCCTTGCTCTCTCGCACATGCACACGCTGGTGCAACACAAGGCTCATCTCCAGCTGGAAGCTCTTCCGGCACTTCACACAGGTGTGTGGGCCCTGGACACCGGGACCTTCTGGGAGCTGGAGGGAGCCAGGGTCAGGGCCGGGGTCAGGGCTGGGGCCAAGGCCAAGCCCCTGGTTGCCTTCGCTCTTGGCACCACCCTGCAGCTTTGGGTTGCCCTGGTCTAGGCCACTGAGGGTGGGCTGGAGAGTGGGATTCTGCTGGACAGCCAGTCTGCTGGTGCGCTTCGCCTTGTGGAAGTTCATGTGCTCGGTGTACTCCTGCTCGCTACTGAGGTGCTTCCGGCACTTGCTGCACCGCAGTGGCACCACTTCTGGCAGATCATTCAGCTGCTCGGTGCTGGGGGCAGGGCAGCTGGCTGTTCTTTGGCTACGGGTGGCCGGCCCGGTGCTGCCCCCCATGGGAGTCTTCTTCTGTACTGTGAAGCCACGCCTGCCCTTGCGGGAGATCTGCAGCTTCTCCGCCAGTTGTGGAAAGGCATCTTCCAGGCGCACCAGGGCCACCCGTGGCAGGTCTGGGGCAGCGGTGCCTTGTTTCTGCAGAGACTTCTTGGCTGGAAGACACACGGGGAAGCTGGGGGGATTATTCCTCCAAGCAGGAGGATGGAAAAAGCCTCTGCGGATGTCCCACCAGAGAAGCTTCTCTGTGTGCAGCAGGGGCTGTTGTTTCTAACAGGGACCAGATTGCCAGCAGAAAGGCAGTGGTCAGTCACCTCCTCACATCCAGGCTTTTGCTGCTAGGCGTCGCCCCCAATCTAGGAAGGAGGCTCTGGCTGGGAAGGTGCCTGGGGACGCATTGCTCTCACTAGCCTGCACACGCCTCTGAGTGTCTGGCAGTGTCCACTGGCTCCGTGGATGCCTTTGAGGACGGGGGGGGGGGGGAGGGGTGCAGCCCGGGGGGGGGCTCTGCTCGGTGTCCCCCTCAGGAGCACTCGTTCTCAAGTTTTGACCCTCTGACCCACACAACACTCCCACCCTGTTGTTGCCTTTGCTGTCCCAAGAAATGTTTTATTATTCACCCATTGGCCCCATTAGGGGCTATTAATTAGCTGGGTGGGCCTTAGGGCCCACAATACTTGAATAATACAAACAGACAGGCATCGCCCCCAGCCCTGCTCTTCCCTTCCCAGCTATGGCTGAGGGAGCACTCACCCCTATTGGGCATGGCCAGGATGTTTGTCTCCACCATCTCCCTCTGGTCTTCTTCACATGGCAGGTCTTCCTGCTTCACCCAGGAGCTGGCCACGGGGGTGGATGTGAGTGGGGCTGTTCACAGGGAAGAGAAGGATATTAGGCTTTTGTGGCAGCGACTGAACCCATCATGGACAGTTTTGGGACAGGGAGCCTCAGGCAAGAGCTGCAGCTGGCTGGGAAGGACGGACTATGACCAGGTAACGAAGAGCTTAGATGGGAAGGAGGAAGTCGGATGTTATCTTCTTGGACTTCCCGAAGGCCTTCGACACAGTGTCCCACCCAGTTCTGGTGGGCAAGCTGAGGGGCTGCAGCACTGATGAATGCATGGTCACATGGGTGGCAAACTGCCTCCAGGGGCGACCCCAGAGGTGCGGGGGGACAGGTCAATGTTGAACTGGGGGGTGTGGGCAGCGGAGTCCCCCAGGGCTCGGTCCTTGGGCCAGTGCTGTTCAACATCTTCATTAGCGACCTGGATGAGGGGGTGGAGAGCACCCTGCTCAAGCTCGCTGATGATACCAAGCTGTGGGGTAAAGTGAATACACCCACAGGCAGGGACCGCATCCAGGCAGACCTGGATAGGTTGGAGAAGTGGGAGGATCTGAACAGGATGCGGTTCAGCAAGGACAAGTGCAGGGTGCTGCACCTGGGAAGAGGGACCCAGCGTTATGGTTATAGGTTAGGGGCTGTCCCTCTTGGCAGCACAAAGGCAGGGAGGGATCTTGGAGTCAGGATTGACTCCAGGATGAATCTGAGTCTCCAATGCAACGAAGCAATAGGCAGAGCCAACTGCACCTTGTCCTGCATCAACAGGGGCATCACTAATGGGTCCAGACAGGTCTTGCTCCCCCTCTATGCGGCACTGGTCAGGCCGCAGCTGGAGTCCTGTGTCCAGTTCTGGGTGCTGCACTTCAAGAGGGATGTGGAGAACCTGGAGAGGGTCCAGAGGAGGCCACTCGTATGGTTGGGGGCCTCCGTGGCCAGCCCTATGAGGAGAGGCTGAGGGACCCGAATCTCTTCAGTCTCCGCAAGAGACTGAGGGGGGATCTTGTGGCTGCCTACAACCTTATCAGGGGCCAGCAGCCAAGACTCGGGGAAAGTCTGTTCACCAGGGCCCCCCTTGGCATCACCAGGAGCAATGACCACAAGCTGAGGGAGGAGAGGTTTAGGTTAGATATTAGGAAGAACCACTTCACGGTAAGGGTGGCCAGAGTCTGGAATGGGCTCCCCAGAGGGGTGGTGCTCTCACCTTCCCTGGAGATCTTCAAGAGGAGACTGGATAGGCACCTGGCTGGGGTCTTATGTCCCCTGCCACCCCCAGTGCTCCTTCCTGCCCATGGCAGGGGGTCGGACTCGATGATCTGTCCAGGTCCCTCCTGACTCGTTGATTCTACGATTCTATGACTAGTTGGAGCCTCTGCCTCTCTGGCTCCCCTCACCTGGGCTGAAGTCTGTTGGGCTCTCTGCGCCTTGAGAATCTGCTTGGTCTGGGACACTGGGCTCATCAGCCACGGTTACCTCGCATGGGACCTCTGCGCTGGACAGGACACTGTCTGTGCCTGGGGAAGGATATGAAGGAGATTAGCATTATCTGCCGAGCCCACACCTGAGCCCGTGATGAACCCCCAGAGGCAATGGGGAAGTGGAGGGGACGGGTGTCTCCACCACTGAGGGCAGTGCCTTGCTTGCTGCCTGGGCTTTGGCTGCGCAAGGGGCTCACCCGCCTGGGTGCTCTGCTGACCACAGCATCCCCCACTCACCCTGGCCCAGTGACATCAGTGCCTCATAGTTGCTCCGCACAGCGTCCCGGTGGAGGTCCGCGGGCCACTGCTCCACGTTCCCCCACTCCTGCTCAGAGAAGCAGCCTGAGACCTCCGAGTTCACAGGGACCTGCAATCACAAGCGGTGTGGGGGGCTCAGCACCTGCCCCCACAGGCATCTGGGAAGGGAGGTGGGGGGTCTGCCATCCCCTGTCCAGTCTCAGCCCAGCACCCCACAACTCGCGTGGGTGCCTCCTCTGCTTTCCCTGGCACAGCTGCTGCTGCCCCGTGACCCATGCTGACTCCAGTGCCCTTTCTTGTGCTCTAAGCTCTGCTCGGCTCTGCCACCTTTTGACTTGCCGCCCTTTCTCTCACTGCCCTGGCAAACCCTCCTGTAGCCAAGACAGGTCACAGCCTCTCCAAGCCCCCTGCTTGCATTTTACCCTACAATAACTTTATATAGCAAGTGGACTCCTTGCTTTCCAGCTGTGAGATGACTCAACCCACTGCCCTTCAGATCCCTCTGCCTCATTATGGATATATCCCCCCAGGGATGCGTGTTTCTTTCCCCTTTCTCCGGGTGCTGATTCAGCCTCTGCAGCCCTCCCTCCCTGTGGAGAAAGAGGCTGATCAGGACAGCAGCATTTCCCTTGCACTCCAAGGCTGCCCAAGGGCAAGTCCAAAGGGCTGCAGGGTTTGTCTGTGTGGTGTTCCAGGTGCACTGGCAGGGCTGCTCCGTCTCCTGGGACAACACAGCAAAGCCAACAAATCACCCGTCAGTCAGCACTGGGGGTCCTGCCACTGTAGCCCTCTCTCCACACTACCCAAACCAACACAGCTATGCCAGAAAAGCCGCGCAGGGCAGACCCAGCCTCGGATGCAAAGACAGAACTCTAGACCCGGGGTGTCAATCGCATCTGGGGTGCGTGGGGCCAGTCCATGCATGGAGTGGTTTTGCCTGCCTCCAGGGGCCTGGAAATTTGGGGGTAAGTCAAGTGGCCCTAGCAGCAACTGCTGTGGCCCCTGGAGCTGTGGCAGCCCCCACTCCTCCCACCCGCTAATTTCCACGTAGGCTGCTCTGCTGATGGCACCACTCCATGCTCCGGATCCAGCCTGCCACACTGCCCGGGAGACAGAAATCTGGTGGTGAGATTGAATGCTGCCGCCACTTGTCCTGCCGCCACGTTCCCCACCCCGCAGGCCAGGCAGCAGAGCTGCATGGGCCGTCTCTTGGAGACCTCTGCTCCTGACCACGCACAGCCCGGCCTCCCTTCACGGGTCCCTGCTTTCACTCGGGATTCAAGGGCTCGCCAGACTCTTCCAGTGCTCCCCCAACTTCTACTGGCCAGAGCGCAATGTAGCCCGCCAGGTCCTGAGCAGTCAGTCCTCCATGGTGTGTCAACCCTGCCAACCCCCCATAGCCCCCCAGACACCTAAATCAATGGGAGGTTTTCCTCCTCTGCCCCCCTCCATCAACATGCTGTTACCATGGCAACCTCCCCAATGGAGCCCGGGGGCATACTGAGGATCCAGACATCCTTTTCCTTGAGCTGGTTCTCCACTGTCTCCAGCCTCTTCTGCAGCTGCCCGTACTCCTGGATGAGGATCTCCAGCACGGCCCACTTGCTTTCCAGGCGGTTCCCGAACTCCACGGCTGCCCTCTCGCAGCTGACCAGCTTGCTTTCAGCGTTCCCCATCCTCCCCTCCAGCGCCATCAGCCAGGTGGCGTGCGACTCTACCGTTGTCTCCATGTTGACCTCCGGCCATGGGGGCGTCTCTGGGACTGGTAGCTGTGTTTCTTCGCTGAAAGATGGGTTGGGGGCCGCAGGCGGGTCTAACGGCACCACCTGCTCGGCCTGGACTTTCCATTGCTGAGCCTGCTGGCAAGGAGAGGGAAGGAGGGCAGCCACGGAGAGAAATGAGATGCCTGCGTGCCCCAGGGCTCGCCGCGCCCAGAGGGTCAGAGCGGCTTCACATACGAGTTCCCATCTGGGATCACAAGGTCATAGGGTAGAGCTGGATGGGAGCTCCAGAGGTCACATCAAGTCCAATCCCTGGCCTGAGGCAGGATCAGCCCCGCACAAAGCATCCCAGACAAATCTACCATCCAACCTCTTAGCCAAACTCCTTTCAACCCTGATGCAACACCAGACATTGCAGCCGAACCTGCCATGAGGAAAGCAGGGGGACCACGGCAGCCAATGTCCTGCTGATATAAAAGTTTTAATATATGACTGGGAAACCCCAAGTAGAGGAAGGCAAAACCTCCAGTCCGTACCAATCTGACCAGGGGGAAATCCCTTCCCACCCCCAATGCAGCGTCAGTCTGAGCCTCAGTGGAGGGGCATGACCCTCCAGCCAGGACCACTGGCACAGCCCGGTCCTCATCCCCCAGGTTGGGCTGCAGCCAACGCCCAGCACCTCTGGGGGAAGCTTAAGAAAACCCCTCAAGGGTCTGTCCAGCCCAGCATTTTATCCTCCGTGGACAGAGGGACACCCTGGTACACGCACGTGCAGCACGCAGAGCTGCAGTCTCAGGACGCTCCTCCTGAGGTCTACACTGCATTTCTGCCTGCATCTTCTGTTTTACGGACTCTGCATTTGTGGTCCCACCAAGCCCTGGGGCTTCCTGGTCAACCTCCTCCTGGCTCTGGCCAAACTCACCGTCTACCAGACCAGGAGGGAGACCCTGGCTGGCGAAAGTCCAGGTGACCATGAGCCTCTTTTGCTGTTGCTCTTCCATGCACATCTCTGGGCGGCATCCACGGGCTCCCTGGATGTGTTTGAGGGCCAGTGGGCACCAGCCACTGTGCTCCACTCGGTGCCCGCCTTTGGTACCCTCGTTATCAACCTGTGACCTCCACTCCCCTCCCTGCTTTCTCATTTCTTGACCCCCAAAATCTACCGTCATGTTTCCAATGACCTCTCTGACTGAGAGGGGCATATGCCATATTTACTCAAATCCAAAACTAATTAAATAGGGGGCAACCTCCCCCTCCCCCCACCAGTCTTGGATTTGAGTGCTAGCCTGGGGCAGGCGGCCACTGACTTGGGCTGGGGCAGGAGCCAATAATTTGATTCTATACATGGAAAATTATAACAAACATATAATTTTCTCTGTATAGAATCTAGCTAAGGCAATCCTATTTACCCCAAACTAAGATGACTTTGAATTTAAGACCCTGGTCTTAAATTCAAAGTCATCTTGGTTTGGGATAAATAGGGTAGCTTTTATGGTGGGCCATGACCCACTGCCCTTTGCATAACAAGCAGGTCTGTCTGTGATGGACAGAGGGACACGCTGGTGCTTATGCAGATTGGGGCAAGCGTGCCAGGCGGTAGCCTCATTGGGATCCTCCCACCAAGGCTCTGGCTGCACTCTTCCCCACCTTTTTATTTTCTACACACCCTTTCCCTGGCCCTGCAAAGGCCTGGGACATCTTGGTTAATTGCCTTCTGGCCCTAGCTAAAATCTCCATCTAGCAGATGGGGAAGGAGGCGCTGGCTGAAGGGATCGAGGTGACTGCAGGACGGTCTTCCTCCCCCTCCTCCGTGCATGTCTCCGGGCAGCGCTTCGCTGGCTCCTTAGATGCCATGGGCACCAGCTGGAGCGCTGCTCGTTGTCCCCTTGGAGCCCTAGTTATTCACCTGTAATCTACACTCCCCTCCCTGATTTATTTTGTATCCCTCAAAATTTGTTGCGTCTTTTTTCCTGACTTCCCTCCAGCCCCGTCCACGCTCCTCAGCCTTTTGAGGCAGGCCTAAGACACTGCTCCATTACATCAGTGAATTGAGCAGCACCGCACCGCACCACAAACACAAGTGGCTTTACTACAGGGCTTCGCTCCTTGCACTTATCTCCTCACCCCTCTGGAGACCTTGCAAAGGATCCCGGAGACGGTCCAAAGACCTGCAAAGGATTCAAAGACCATTGAAGTCCTGCAAGGGATCTCAAAGACCATCTGAAGATTTGCAAAGGATCTCAAAGTCCACTGAAGTCCTGCAAAGGATCTCAAAAACCATCTGAAGACCTGCACAGGATCTTAAAGAGTATCAAAGGGCCTTCCAAGGATCTTAAAGACCATCCAAGGATGTTCAAGGGATCTTAAAGACCATTGAAAGTCGTATAAAGGATCCTGGGCACTGTCCGAGGGCCTGTGATGGATCTTAAGGACCAATAAAGGATCTCAAAGGCTGTCTGAGGACCTTCAAAGATCTTAAAAAGCATTGCAGGACCTCCTATGGATCTTGGACACCGTCCCAGGGCCTTCAAAGAACCTCAAAAACTCTCCGAAGGCCTTCAAAGGATCTTAAAGAGCATTGTAGGGCCTTCAAAGGATCCTGGAGACCATGTGAGGACCTGCAAAGGATCTCAAAGAGCATCAAAGGGACTTCCAAGGATTGTCCAGGTGTGTTCAAAGGATGTTAAAGACCATCGAGGGTTGTACAAAGGATCCCGGGCACTGTCCAAGGGCCTCTGACGGATCTTAAAGACTACTGAAAGACCTTCAAACGATGTCAAAGGCCATCTGAGGACCTTCAAAGGATCTTAAAGAGCACTGAAGGACCTCTGACGGATCCCGGAGCCAGTGCGAGGGCCCGTGAGGGACAGCGGACACCAGCCGAGGGCCTTCAAGGGTCCTCAGAGAGCACTGCAGGGCCTCCGAAGGCTCCCGGAGACCGTTTTTGGGCCTCTGAAGGACCTTAAAGCCGGCCCGAGGGCCGCGCAGGGCGGCGGGAGGCGCCCCGAAGGACGCGGGGCCCGTGCGCGCGCGGCGGGGGCCCGGCCCGGCCCGCGGGAGGAGGGCGAGGCGGCGGCGGCGGCCGCGCCCCGCGCCCGGTTGGCCGCGCGCTGCCCCCGGCCCCGACCCGACCCGGCCCGGCCGCGCGGCCTCACCTGAGCCATGGCTCCGCGCGGCGCTTCCGGCGGGGGCGGGGCTGCGGCGGGCGGCGGGCCAGGCCGGGCCGGGCGGGCGGGCAGGGCGCCCCCAGCGGCCACCGCCGGACGCGGCGCGGCTTTGTCCGCCCGCGCCCCCCGCGCCGCGCCAGCGGCTCCCGGGCCCTGGGGTCCGCCAGCGACCCCGACGGCGGCCCCGAGGGGCCACAGGGGCCGGCGCCTGCGCGCGGGAAGGCGAGGGGTCGAAGCCCCCGGGCCGGATGCGGCCGGGGAGGGGGCGCCCAGGCACGTCGCGGGCCTGGGCCGCCGGACGCCGCGTGAGGCAGGGAGCGGGGCCGGCGGCTGCGGGGCACGAGGCCTACAGGCCACACGCTCCGGGCAGGCCCGTTTGGGCTGGGCCTACGAAATCGCTTCTTTACAGGCCGCGTGTCCAGGGTCCGGCGCAGGCTCCCCGCCGCGGTGGCGCAAGCACTACTCCGGACGCGGTCGAAAGGCGGCACCGTTTCACCGACTGTAGTTGGTGGGGTGGCAGGGCCTGAGCAGGTCCGCAAGGCCGCCCGCCGCGGCAGGAAGGAGTCCTGGCGTCAGACGCCCCGGCGAGGTGTTCCTCCAGCCTGCTCTTAAACGCCCCCGGGGTAGGACCCGGCACCGCTTGATTTGGACGAGGGGGTGAAAACCACCTGTTCAAATTTGCTGATGACACTAAGACGTGGGGGGACGTGGGCACGCTGGAAGGGTGCAACAGGCTACAGTCAGACCTAGACAGGTTACAAGGGTGGGTGGACGAGAATAGGATGGGTTTCAACACCGACAAGTGCAAGGTGCTGCACCCGGGCAGGAACAACCGGCACCATACCTACAGGTTGGGGAACTCCCCTCTTGTCAGCACGGAGGCGGAAAGGGATCTGGGGGTCATCATTGACTCCAAGATGAACATGGGCCGGCAGTGTAGGGACGCGGTCAGGAAGGCTGACCGCACCTTGTCGTGCATCCACAGATGCATCTCGAGCAGGTCTGGGTGTTGCACAAGGGGCCGTTCGAGCTCCTGGAGGCTAAGTTCCACTTTGGTCCCCAGAAGTGAGTCGCACCACAAGCCACAGAGACAAAGCCTTTATTGCTTGCAAGCAGGTCGGCCTGGAGTCATGAGACTAGATCAAAGCCGACCCCGAGTGCCTATTCTCCATTGCTTATATACTCAATTACAAGGTATTGGAAAATTCCATTAGCGCAGGCATACTTCAGGTTACATAGTTGCGAAATTGGTTGCAAAGTTTGGGACTTTCTAGCCGTTAGCTTGTGGTTCGCCTTCTCACGCAACAAAGCGGAAAAACAAGTTGCAGGTGCTTCTTTGGTACATTCTTGTGAAAGCATAAAGCATAAGAGTAAGCAGTTCTAGCCCCAGCTTGTCCCACACAGGGAGGCGATCCTCCCCCTCTAAGTGGCACTGGTCAGGCCGCAGCCGGAGGACTGCGTCCGGCTCTGGGCGCCGCACTGCAGGAGGGATGTGGGCAGCATGGAGAGGGTCCCGAGGAGGCCACTCGCATGATCAGGGGACAGCAGGGCAGGCCCTACGAGGAGAGGCTGCGGGACCTGAACCTGTTCAGCCTCCACAAGAGAAGGCTGAGGGGGGATCTTGTGGCCTGTTATAAACTAGTCCGGGGGGACCAGCAGGCACTGGGGGAGTCCCTGTTCCCCCGAGCACCGCCAGGAGTGACCAGGAATAACGGTCACGAGCTGGCAGAGGGTAGGTTTAGGCTAGATATCAGGAGGCGCGACTTCACGGTCAGGGCGGCTAGGAGCTGGAACCAACTTCCAAGAGAGGTGGTCCTGGCCCCTACCCTGGGGGTGTTTAAGAGGAGGTTAGATGAACATCTTGCTGGGGTCATTTGACCCCAGTGCTCTTTCCTGCCATGGCAGGGGGTCGGACTCGATGATCTGCTCAGGTCCCTTCCGACCCTAGAAACTATGAAACTATGAAACTTCTCTTGGAAGTTGATACCAGATCCTAGCCGCCCTGACCGTGAAGTCGCACCTCCTGATATCTAGCCTAAACCTCCCCTCTGCCAGCTTGTCACCGTTATTCCTGGTCACTCCTGGCGGTGCTCGGGGAACAGGGACTCCCCCAGTGCCTGCTGGTCCCCCCGGACTAGTTTATAACAGGCCACAAGATCCCCCCTCAGCCTTCTCCTGTGGAGGCTGAACAGGTTCAGGTCCCGTCGCCTCTCCTCATAGGGCCTGCCCTGCTGTCCCCTGACCATGCGAGTGGCCTCCTCGGGACCCTCTCCATGCTGTCGACATCCCTCCTGAAGTGCGGCGCCCAGACCTGGACGCAGGACTCCAGCTGCGGCCTGACCAGTGCCGCACAGAGGGGGAGGATCACCCCACGGACCTGCTCGAGATGCATCTGTGGATGCAGGACAAGGTGCGGTCGGCCTTCCTGACCGCGTCCCCACACTGCCGGCCCATGTTCATCTTGGAGTCAGTGATGACTCCAAGATCCTCTGGATACTTATCCTGCTCAGATCGCTTGACCCCAGCAGATTTCCTGCCTCGGGCGGGGGGCTGGACTCAGTGATCTCGGGAGTTCCCTTCCAGCCCTAATGTCCATGAAGTAAGTGTACAGTGGGCAAGAAGATGGACAGGAGCCAGCAGCGTGCCCATGTTGCCAAGAAGGCGAACAGCATCCTGGGCTGCATTGGGTGCAGCGCTGCCAGCAGATTGAGGGCAGTGATTCTTCCCCTCTATTCAGCACTGGGGAGGCCACATCTGGAGTCCTGTGTCCAGTTTTTGGCCCCCCACAACAGAAAGGATGTGGTCACATTGGAGAGAGTCCAGTGGAGGTCAATGACAGTGGTTGTGGGGCTGGGGGACAGGACTGGTGAGGAGAGGCTGAGGGAACTGGGCTGATTTAGTCTGCAGAAGAGAAGACCGAGGGGGATTGAAGAGCAGCCTTAAGCTCCCTGCAGGGGGTTGGAAAAAGGATGGAGCTGGACTGGTCTCAGTGGGGGCAGATGACGGACAAGGAGCAATGGACTCAAGTTACAGCAAGGGAAGTTGAGGCTGGAGATTAGGAAAAAACTCTCAGGAGGAGGGTGGTGCAGCACTGGACCTGGCTCCTCAGAGAGATGGTGAACCCTCCATCCTTGGAGGTTTTCAAGGCCCAACTCGACAAAGCCTTGGCTGGGATGATGCAGTTGGGGCTGGTCCTGCTTGGAGCAGGGGGTTGGACTAGGTGTGACCTCCTGAGCTCCCTTCCCACCCTCATTTTCTAGGATTCTGTGGTTCTAAAGATGTCTGATAAATAATTCCCTTGCAATGAACCCACCCCATCACATCTAGTGCCAGCCCACTGCTGCCTGCTTCCTGGTGGGCACTCCTGTGTGGTCCCTCCCTTACGCCGCCCCCCAACCACAGCCTTGCTTTGTTGTTCCAAAACGAAGGAGACGGTGCCTGGCACCTGGCTGGAAAGGAGCACAAAAAGAATCCTGAAAAAAGCCCTTTTTCAAAGTTTCTGTCTAGGTGAAAATGCAAGGAAGGGCTGTGAAGGGTGAGCCAAAAAAGAGCACGAAGGCATTGAGCCCCCGACTTTGCAAAGTGGTTGGTGGCTTGCAAAAAAGCAAGCCAGGCTGCTGGGGGTGACACCGGCCAGCCTTTGCAAAATGCCAGCACTTGTGTGTTGCGACCCGCCCAGGCATCGCCCCTTGTGTACCTGTGCAACCCCTGCCCCGGGCCTGGCACCATGCAGGAAGCAGCAGGACAAACAGAGGGAAATGAACCCAAACAGTGAACAAAATCCACCTTTGCAACCAAGCAGGCTAAGGGTGGATATGGAGGCAGACACAGGAAGCCAGGAAACCATGCAGTTTTATTGCTTGCAACACAGTATTATAGCAGTTACTTGTGCTGCTTTGCCACCATGACCCTGAACCGGCCCTGTCTCCCTGAAATGCAGTGGCACCCCCCTGGCCCTGCTGGCAGGCGTAGGGCCCTGCTGCGACCCCACTGAATTAGGGGGAACAGCCTCGGGTGTAATTCTCAGCTCGTCTTGCACAGAAGCAAGGTGGGCAGACCAGCTTTTCCTTTTTGAGCGTCTTACCCGTTTATTCAGGTAGTTCTGCACACACTGAAAGGCATCCTTGAAAGTGTCCTGTGACCTCTGTAATTCAGCACAGGACTCCTCGAACATGTCTTTCAGATTCTGCGTGGTGTCTTGCCCTTCCTCGAGGATGGCAGCCTCCTTACACCGGGACTCACGGAGTTTGTCCTGCCAGGCAGCTTCACGTGCTCTGGCTACTACAGGCTTTGCCAAAGCCTTGAGCGAAGGTTCACGGGAACGTCTTTGCTCTGCTGAAGTGCTAGCGGGATGCCGTTCCCAGCGGCCACGGGTCATGGTGGCTGATAAAACAAAAAGCAGTGGTTGGCTTTCCCCCAAGGGGAGGAACGTACACCCCCCACCCCCACCATGCAGTGCACAAAATGGTGGCAGGCACGGAAACAGACCCCGCAGCCCTGGGGCACCACTTGTACTGCCCAAAACTTATGAGAACTCGCTCTGGGAACAGGTCCATGGCTGCCACTGCCCGTGCTAGCTGCAAAAAATTAATGAAAGCAAATCATTCGCTGTCGAGCCTGGCCTCCACCACCACCGAAAGAACGTGGTGACCCCACTACAACAACACATGAATTTCTCCCCCGCCCCCCAAACCCAACCACACAAACCCGGGCGTTGCCTGGCCGTGGCAAGAGGCACATTACAAGAGACCTGCGTGGTCAGCATGCTCTTGGGTCTCGGGAACAGTAGATGATGCATTGGCCACATGGGTTTCTTCCTGACCCCCCCCCTCCGCTTCATCATCCGTGCTGCTCCGTGGAACCTAAGTGGCACCAAATGTAAGGTGACCGACGGTGCTTCCTGCCGCTCATGGTCATTAGGGAGCTGGGAGCGGTCTCCGTACAGCTGAGACATGCTCGTGGTTTCACCCTCAGGAGGGCCTGCTGCCGCCGCCTTCTCCAGCCTAACCCCGGTGCTGAAAGTCTCCAAGCCCGGGGCGTTGCCCGCATCCTTGGGCAGAGTGACGGGCAGCTTGTCATAGAAGCGGGCAATTGTGCAGCCTGCCCCAGAACGAGAGTTCGCATCTTTGGGTTTGTAAAATGCTGATGTCAGTGACTTGATCTTGCGCCGGCCCTCGTGCCTGCACGCCTTTTGCCATCTCGACATAAACAGGCTTCTTCCTCCTCCTTTCCAGCCTGTCTATGATCCTTTGCTCCCACAAATGTCGATTTAAGTCCTCCAGTTCTTCCTGGCTCCAGTTGGGTCCATGGGTGTTGAAGGGATCCCGCACTCCTGTAGGCCCAACACCTGCGCATCCAGACCTTGTAAGCTGGTATACATTGACTCCCATCTCTGTCTCCCATATACACTTCTTACATTTAAGGATGCTATAGTCAACGCCATCATGGCTATTTTCCAGAAAAAAGCCTACCTCGTTAAACATCCGTTCCGCTACTGGGATCTGAGCTGTCTTCCCCCACTTTCCGCATCCCCGTGGCCCTAGCCAGATGTTTGATCGCAGTCGGGCTGAGATAGCCACAAACGTCCGCTCTCCCAGACTCCTCAACCTCTCGTCCCTCCACCAGCAGCTCCCTGCTCTTCCCCTTGTCTCCTTCCTGTGCAGTCCCTTCTGTCTCCTGGACCGTTCCCCTTTCCTCCTCTATTCTCTTTTTCATAGGTTTAACCCTCCGCTGCTTCTTTCTTTTTACAGGGGAGGGTTCTTTCCCCTTCTCCCCAGACAGGTCCAAGTCCATGGTTGCCGAGTCCGATTCGTGTGCCCCTTCTCCCGCTGCCTCGCTGTGCTCCTCCTCCATGTGTTCCTCTCCTCCCGACTCCAAAAGCTGGTCAGCCGCCTCGATCACGTCATGTCTCTGCTCCGCTTCCGGTGTTTCCTCCACTAGGAAGGTGTCTACATCCACGTTGGTGGACTCCGTCTCCTCTGGCTTTTCTTTATCCCTCTCCTCTGCTGCGTGGGACTCTCGGGCTTTGTTCGCGTAGGACGGGGGGCACTGGTGCTGCAGGTGCCCCTCACCTCCACAAACAGTACATTTCAGTTCCTCTTTACAGGCTTGTGCCCGGTGCCCCCTGCCACCACACCTGTAGCAAACTGTCAGGCTACAGAAGGCCGCCAGGTGCCTCGCCAAGCCATGGCCCGGCTGGCCATGATAAGTCCCGTATCCGCGGTAGGGCCCTATGGACGCGACAGAGGGCAGGTGTCTCACCCCGCCGGGGTGTCTGGGGTCTTCGTCCAGGAGGACTCTGGCTCTCCATGCCCCGGTCCAGATTTGCCACTGATCCAGGACCCGCTGAATATCGAGGATCTTTTCGACCCGCCCCTCCAGCCACCTTCTGACATCTGCATACTCTAGGTCATCTGTATACATTTTAAAATATAAAACTCTCTCCCGTGCCTTCTGGCCTGCTTCAAAATGCAGACCCCGCAAGTCCTCCTTGTCTGCTACTTCCGCGTACCGGGCCCAGAAGGCCGCGTACGCCTCTCGCCTCCAAAAGGTGATATTCCAGTGGCGCAAATGATCAAAAGCCACCACGCAACTTAAACCTTTAGGGTTCACATGCAACTCTTCGAAAAGCACCCTGGTCATAAAGTCTGCTCTCAGCATGGTCGTTTCCCCTTTAGCCCCTTCTGGGGTCAAAGTGGCCTTCACCCGCAGCTTCGCCGTCCTTCGGGGGTCTCCTTCTTCCCACAGACAACAGGAAGGTTCCGGCCCCTTCCGGGCAGCTTTACTGCTCTCTGCAGAGCTCCGCCTCCCTTCCGGCAGCGGGACCGCCCCTTCTCTAGAACCTTCTTGCCCAGCAACTTTCCCACTCTTCCTCTCCGAAGACACCACCTTGCCTCTTCGGCCCACCGCGGACCAGTCCCCAACCACCTCCGACGCCATGGCGCCAGGACGCTCACCAGAAGCGCTCTTCATTGTCGAAGCCAACAGCATCTGAGACGAAACACTTGCCGGTCCATACTCTTCAAGAATCGAGGCTTGCTTCCGCGCCGCCGCCTCCAGCAACCGAATCTCTTCGTCCTGCTCCACTACCTCCATGGCTCCAGCAAGCCAGCAGTCACACCACCTCACAGCTCATGGTACCCCCCCGGCCGGGGGGAGCTCGCCTACGTGGTCACGCTGCTTCCCCTGCCAGGATGCGGCTGCTTCGTGTCCTGTTCATGATGAGGGTCCCATTTACACCTGGCTGGACTTGGGGCTCTGGCGTGGGACTCACCCTCGCACGCCTGGGGCTGGTGTGAGGCGCTGTAGCTGTTCTGACAGTGCACGGTGCCGTGAAAGGATCCTATGTACCCCTGGGAGGAAGCGTGCGGGGAGGTCATGGAAGAGCTCGTCTACAACTCCCTCTCAGCTGTTTCCCATGATCCCAGACCACCTTTGTCCTGGAGGCTGTGACTCAAACCAGAGGACCTGGGTGTTAGCCACACCCTGTACTCAGTTGAATGCCTCATTAGGAGAACACTTATTGCTTAACCGGAAGCACATGACAACCGTGGACTGGTCAGGGGTTCAGGTTAAACATGCTGAAGAGCCTTGCTCCAAGGATGCCTGTGCTCAGCGCCTGGGAAGTCAGACCCCAGGGCTCGTGCACTGCAGGTCCCCCCTCCAGCTCCAGCCTCCCTCGCTGGCTGCACCGTGCTGTGCCGTGCCCGAGCACGACGCTTTCCCCGAGCAGCAGAGTAGCATTGCATCTCAGCAAAAACTTCTCCGCTGTTAGAGCAGCGAGGCAGTGGAATAGATGTCTAGGGACTCTCCATCCCTGGTGGTGATCAAAAAGCAGTTGGACATGATCTAGGTTAGCCATGCCTGTGCTCTGCTATGGGGATTTATCAGGCTTCTGGGCTTTGCTGGTTGCCACATGGAGCTGGGCAAGACGTTTTTCTCTTCCTGTTGCTACTCATGACAAGGTTTGCATTTTTAAGCCTTCCTCAGGGGTGCTGGGTGTCGTCTGCAGCCCAGGCTGGGGATGGGGCTGTGCCGATGCTCCTGCTGGGACTTAAACCCAGAGGGTCCTGGATAGAGGGTCTTGCACCTCCACTCAGGGTCAGACTGGCACTGCGTTTGGGATCAGGAAGGTATTTTATCTCAAGGGGCATCTGGTCCAATGCCTAAGGAGATCAGCACTGCCATTGACTGGGTCAGACCATAGGCCCATCTTGCCCAGTCTCCTGCATCATGCTGTCCGGCGTGCTCTGCTTGGTGCCCCCCCGGGTGCACTCGTTCTGAGCCTGTGTCCTCACTCCTGTCCCTATTTTGTCTTTGAGTTGTCCCAAGAAATCAGTCATGTGCCCTTCGTAGCCCCCATCACCAATATAAACGCGGGGCTTATATTTTGACCTGGTGGTCTTTGGCCCACTGCCCAGAGTGGCAGAGCAAAAGGCCTGGGGGGGGTAGAGAGTGGAGGCTGGAAAGGCGAGTGATCGGGGTCTGAGCAAGGTTTCCCCCTGCTTCTCTCTGCCTTGCAGCGTCCAGCTTTTAGGGTCCAGAGGCCATGCCCCTCGCTTCCTGCTCAATAGCGACCGATGCCGCTTTCCTCCAAGGATGCATCTCTGATGAAAAGTGGTTGTATCCAAATGCTTGCAAAGAAGAACTTTTGCAACTATTTGAGTTGGTCTCATAAACGATATAGGATTTACCCAAAGACCCTTGCCTGCTTGTGTCTGGCTACAACCTACGCTTCGGATCCTGGTTTGAATCTGGCTAAGTTGCCAGCTTCCACCACCTCCAGTGGCAGCAAGTCCCACACAGTAATGCCACGCGGGTGACAGCGTGCTTCCTGGTGCTGGTTTTAAACTGCCGGCCTGCTTGTCTCATGCTGTGACCCCTCTATTTTGTCTGGGGAGAGTCAGGCAGTCATAAGCCCCTAGTGATTTTCTCCTCACCATTTAATACTTTTTAATCCCTTCTCCTTCCCCCCTACAAGTGTCTGGTCTCCTTAGTCTCTCCTCTTAGGGAAGCCCCTCCATCATGCTTGTTGCCCTTCTCTGCCCCTTCTCCAGTTCGCTATCCTTTTGGAGGTGTGGACACCAGAACAGGGTACAGTATTCAAAGCGTGGATGTAGCGTGGATTTATAAAAGGGCATCGTGATACTTTTCATTTTGTTTGCGATTCTCTTCTTCATCATCTGGGCTGATTTAGTCTGGAAAAGAGACGACCAAGGGGGATTGAATAGCAACTTTCACCTCCCTGCAGGGGGTTGCAAAGAGGATGAAGCTGGACTATTCTCCGTAGGGGCAGACAATGGACAAGGAGCAATGGGCTCAAGCTGCAGCAAGGAAAGTTGAGGTTGGATACAAGGGAAAACTTTCTCACTAGGAGAGTGCAACACTGGAACAAGTTACTGAGAGAGGTGGTGCAGTGTCCATCCTTGGGGGCTTGAAGACCTTGGTAGACAAAGCCCTGGCTGGGATGATGTAGTTGGGACTGGTCCTGCTTGGAGCAGGGGCTGGACTGGATGTGACCTCCTGGGGTGCCTTCAACCTGAATTTTCTGTCACCTGTGATTCTTTATTCTCCAGCCTCTAGTGCAGGAGATCCCAGCGCTCCACTGCTGCTGCTTCCCCGCTCTGATATCAAGGACGTTTCCCCCAAGATCTCTTCCTGTCTTATGAAGAAGAAAGCAGATTGTCTGCATGCCCCGGGGGGCTTGGATTCCTTCCAAGGACTTGATTTTTATTAATATGCACCGCTGCACCCTGCGCGCGTGTTGAGCTCGCTGGCCCGCGCTGGGTCTTCTGCCTCCTGCATGTGCAGGAGCCCCCGTCCCCTGCCTTTACCTGGGGCCGGTGAAAGGTGCACGCGTGCCATGTTTTGAGCACCGGACCTGGTAGTTGTGAGAGAGGCTGGTTTGTGCTGCTTTCAGAGTAACCAGTGAACTGACATCTCAATGAAATGACGGGTGCCTTCTAGAGCCCCAACTCCTATGAAAGTCACACCTAAAATGAGAACATATGTATTTGCTTCGGGTACTTATATGTCCCCTGTCATTGTAGTGCCCAGACACAGAATAATAGACCAGTAGGGGTGGAAGGGACCTCCAGAGAGACCCCCTGCCTGAGACATGAATCCCTATCCAAGCTATCCTGTGTAAAACCACTGCATAACCTCTTAAGAGAGCTACACAGTCAACCCTGACACAACACAAGATATAACACCCACACCTGCCATAGGTAAACAGGGGGAGCCAAGGTCCTGCTGCTGCAGAGGTTGTTAACATGCACTGGAGAGAGGGCTACACCCCATACTGCAGAAGACGACAAAAAGTCGCAATTCTTATTGTACCTGTCCTCACAAAAATACATGCTGCACCCACACGCACATTTCTTCCTCTCTGGTCACTGAATCATAGAAAAGCAGAGCTGGCAGAGACCTCAGAAGATCATCTAGCCCAATCCCCTGCTCCAGGCAGGATTGTCTCTACCTAAGCATCCTACATAAGCGTCTAACCCATTCTTAAAACTGTCTGAGCAACCCTGTTGCACGACAGTCGGATGCCATGTCCCAAAACACCCAGAGGTCACTAACCTGCCACTGGTAAAGTGGGGGGACAAGGACACTGTCAATGTCCTGCCATTGCAAGCACAGGACCTAGTTTGTCAAAATGCATTCAACAGATCCAGGAAAGAGGATCATGTCTTTGGCTATCGAAAAAGGCAGAACCCCTCACAACCTGTGCCAGTCTGACCGTGGGTAAAGTATCTTCTTGATCCCCCGTGGATGTCCTATTTTCTTGCACACCAAGCAAACCATCATCTCTGGCAGAGTGAGAGCCAGGCCTGGGGCTTTCCTTACCTGTGTTATGTGAGGTGTGACAACTATGGTCATCTAACAATGGCCATTAGTATTTGAATGGGGACAATATTAAAACAGACCATGCTTTCAGATTGGGAGCCCCCACACCTGTCCGGCAGGTGCCCGGCTTAGGGCTCTGGAGGCACAGGTGAGGGAGCTCCGGGAGGAGGTTAGCAGGCTGAGGGGGATCAGGGAGGCGGAGGAGGAAATGGACAGTTATTTCCTTTCCCTGCAGGACCAGGCACCCAAGGAAGAAGCAGCCCAGGGAAGGACCTCCACAGCAGAGTGGCAGACGGTCACAGCCAGGACCGGAGCAGCTCGCAGCGAGCAGGTACCAGCTTCTCCAGTCCGACTGGAGAACAGGTACGAGGCCTTGGCGACTCTGCAGGAGATGGAAAGGGAGGAGGAAACCCTTGGGCAGGAAGAAACGCCACATTCTTCACACTCCAAACAGATCAAGAGCTCCGAGAGGACCCAGAAGAGGAGGAGACGCGTGCTCGTCATAGGCGATTCCATCCTGAGAGGTGCGGAAGGGCCCATTTGTCGCCAGGACCCTTCAGCACGAGAGGTCTACTGCCTGCCTGGAGCTAAGATTCGGGATGTGACGGAGGTAATCCAGGTCAGGATCAAGCCCACCGATTGCTACCCCATGGTCCTTGTCCATGTGGGTACTAATGATGCAGCCAGGAGAACCCCCGATCACCTGATGGCGGACTACCAGGCTCTGGGCGGCGTGCTGAGGGAAGTCGGTGCGCAGGTGGTATTCTCTTCCATCCTACCAGTGAACGGACGTGGAAGACGGCATGAGAACTGCATCCGAGAGACCAACTGGCGGCTTCGGCAGTGGTGTCTCGAGGCAGGCTTCGGCTTCCTGGACAATGACCCACACATTACAACGAGGGACATGCTCAGCTGGGATGGGCTTCACCTGTCCCCCAAAGGTAAGCGTGTGTTTTCTTCCAGGTTGGCGGATCTCCTCCGGCGGGCTTTAAACTAGGCTCGTCGGGGGGAGGGGAAGATGAGGGTGGGGGAGGCTGTGGACCACCAAACCAGGTGGCACCCACAAGGACAGCCCAGCCTGAAGAAAGAGAGCTTTGGGAATGTAAAAGACAGGGGGTGGACAGCAATACGGCACAGGTAAGGAACGAGAAGGTAAGAGACAAAGAGCCCTTTGGGACTTGGAGCGAGGGGGTAGCAAAAGCACCAGTCACAGGGCTCAAGTGCCTATATACTAATGCTGGGAGCATGGGGAACAAGCAGGATGAACTAGCGCTCCTGGTTGCACTAAACGACTACGACTTAGTGGGGCTGACGGAAACCTGGTGGGATCCATCCCACGACTGGGCGGTACATATTGAGGGCTATAGATTGTACAGAAAGGACAGAGTGGGGAAAAGGGGGGGAGGGGTTGCGCTCTATGTTAAGGAGCAATATACATCAACCCTCATCAAGACAGAATCAAAGGATGAGGAAGTAGAAGGACTGTGGGTTAGGCTACATGGGGGGCAAGGGGAAAAGGATTTGGTGGTAGGGGTCTGCTACAGACCCCCACATCAAGGGGAAGAAATAGATTTGGGGCTCCTGAGGCAACTCTCAGAGACCATAAAAGCTAAAGAGGCGGTGGTCATGGGGGACCTAAACTACCCGGACATCTGCTGGGAGACACAGACAGCAAAGTCCCACCGCTGACGCAGGTTTCTAACCTGTGTACAGGACCTCCACCTGACGCAGGAGGTACATGGTCCCACTAGGGGGAATGCCTTCCTGGATCTGGTATTGGCAACGGGGGATGACATAGTAGGGGACCTACAGATCGGTAGCCATCTGGGGGACAGTGATCACCTAAAAATACAATTCAACATAAGGCGTCGAGTGGGTAAGGTAACTAGTAGGGTGAACGTGCTGGACTTTAGGAAAGCTGATTTCAGCAAACTCAGGCGATTAGTGAAGGATGCACTGCAGAGTAGTAGTTTTGAAATGATGGGAGCCCAAGAAGGGTGGCTGTGCCTTAAGGAAGCTATCCTTCGAGCACAAAGCGAGACGATCCCCGTGCAAGGTAAAAGAGGGAAAGGGGCCAGGAGGCTTCCCTGGCTGACCAGAGAAATCCTGGGCAGACTAAGGGCCAAAAGGGGAGCACATAAAAAGTGGAAACAGGGAGAGATCACCAAAGAGGAATATACCTCTTCTGCTCGTGCTTGTAGGGAGGCAGTTAGACAGGCCAAAGCTACCATGGAGCTGAGGATGGCAACCCAGGTAAAAGACAATAAGAAATTGTTTTTTAGATATATAGGGAGTAAAAGGAAGGCCCAGGGAGGAATAGGACCCCTGCTAAATGGGCAGAAACAATTGGTGACGGACAGAGGGGACAAGGCTGAACTCCTCAACGAGTTCTTCGCCTCAGTGCTCCTAAGCGAGAGGCACGACAAGTCTCTCCCTGGGAGTGTAGGGAGGCAGCAGCAAGGCACCAGACTGCCATGCGTGGACCCTGAGGTGGTGCAGGGTCACTTGGAGGAACTGGATGCCTTTAAGTCGGCAGGCCCGGATGAGCTCCATCCGAGGGTACTGAAGGCACTGGCCGACATCATTGCAGAGCCACTGGCGGGAATATTTGAACGCTCGTCGCGCACGGGTCAAGTCCCGGAGGACTGGAAAAGGGCCAATGTGGTTCCCATTTTCAAGAAGGGGAGGAAGGAGGACCCGGGCAACTATAGGCCAGTCAGTCTCACCTCCATCCTTGGCAAAGTCTTTGAAAAAATTATCAAGGCTCACATTTGTGAGAGCCCGGCAGGACAAATTATGCTGAGGGGAAACCAGCACGGGTTCGTGGCAGGCAGATCGTGCCTGACCAATCTAGTCTCTTTTTATGACCAGGTCACAAAGCGCCTCGATGCAGGAGGAGGGGTGGATGTCGTATACTTGGACTTCAGGAAGGCCTTTGATACAGTATCCCACCCCATACTGGTGAACAAGTTGAGGGGCTGTGACTTGGATGACTGCACAGTCCGGTGGGTGGAGAATTGGCTGGAGGGTCGCACCCAGAGAGTCGTGGTGGAGGGGTCGGTTTCGACCTGGAAGGGTGTGGGCAGTGGGGTCCCGCAGGGCTCGGTCCTTGGACCGATACTCTTTAATGTCTTCATCAGCGACTTGGATGAGGGAGTGAAATGTACTCTGTCCAAGTTTGCAGATGACACTAAGCTATGGGGCGAAGTGGACACGCCGGAGGGCAGGGAGCAGCTGCAAGCAGACCTGGACAGATTAGACAAGTGGGCAGAAAACAACAGAATGCAGTTCAACAAGGAGAAATGCAAAGTGCTGCATCTAGGGAGGAAAAATGTCCAGCACACCTACAGCCTAGGAAATGACCTGCTGGGCGGCACGGAAGTGGAAAGGGATCTTGGAGTCCTAGTGGACTCCAAGATGAACATGAGTCGGCAGTGTGACGAAACCATCAGAAAAGCCAATGGCACTTTATCGTGCATCAGCAGATGCATGACAAATAGGTCCAAGGAGGTGATACTTCCCCTCTATCGGGCGCTGGTCAGACCGCAGCTGGAGTACTGCGTGCAATTCTGGGCGCCGCACTTCAAGAAAGATGCGGATAACCTGGAGAGGGTCCAGAGAAGGGCCACTCGTATGGTTAAGGGCCTGCAGGCCAAGCCCTACGAGGAGAGACTAGAGGAACTGGACCTTTTCAGCCTCCGCAAGAGAAGGTTGAGAGGCGACCTGGTGGCTGCCTATAAGTTCGTCAGGGGGGCACAGAAGGGAATTGGTGAGTATTTATTCACCAAGGCGCCCCCGGGGGTTACAAGAAATAATGGCCACAAGCTAGAAGAGAGCAGATTTAGATTGGATATTAGGAGGAACTTCTTCACAGTTCGAGTGGCCAAGGTCTGGAACGGGCTCCCAAGGGAGGTGGTGCTCTCCCCTCCCCTGGGGGTCTTCAAGCGAAGGCTGGATGTGTATCTAGCTGGGGTAATGTAGGCCCAGCACTCTTTCCTGCTTATGCAGGGGGTCGGACTCGATGATCTATTGAGGTCCCTTCCGACCCTAGCATCTATGAATCTATGAATCTATAAGTTAGATCGGTTATTTTGGCTGGTGGGCCACATATCAGCTCCTTGCTCTCCCGGAGTGCCCCTTGAACACCTTTCCAATCTGCTGCTCTGCTGTCTGCTCCCTGCCTGATCTGCCGCTCTGCTTTCTGCTCCCTGCCCTATTTGTCTCTGTGTCCCCAGCAAGGATGGGGCGTCCCACTCACACTTCATGCGGGGCGGGGGCGGTTACCGCAGGTCGGTGGTTGTGGGGGGAACAACAAGACAGTCCCAAAGACAGACCCACCTCCCCCGCTCCTGCCTTGAGGGTCTTGCCCCAGCCCGGGGAGGAGGGGGGACTCGGACAATGGATGCTCTGTCATCCGAGACCCAAAGCATCCCAACCCTTCCCCCATCCCGTCCAGTCCTTCCAGAGAGGAGATGTATCATGAGGATGGGGAGGGTCCCTCCGGCAGGCATTTGGCTGGCTGCCCGGGAAGCCTGATAAGCCTGGAGGAGAGCAAGGGGGTGCAGGGGGAGGGTCCCGGTTCAGGGGTACCCACGCCCTGTCCCCACTTCCTGCCCTGCCCAGCTGCTCCTTGTAAAGGTATTTTCTCTCTCCCTTAGGGAAACTTTTCATTGCCTTGTCAAAGGGGGTTGCACAGAGGAGTTTGTTTCAGAGCTGTAGCAAGGGGGGGGTCACAAGAGGGGGGTGGGGGAGGGCCCCCCTGCCTCCCAGCTTTTTTCACACCCTCTTCTCCACCGTTCCCAAACAGGCCCGAGGGATGGGGGGAGTGGGGGCGTCAGAGGAGCCAAGGCTGAGCCGGGACATCTCCGCACAGCCCCCTCCCAGCAGGTCAGGCCCCTGGCAGGAGCTGGGGGCAGCAGCCCTGCCAGGTGAATGCAGGGACAGCAAAGGCTGCGGAGTCTGGCCTTACTAGCCACTAGCTCCCACGCTTCATCTCCGTGGCCGTGTCCCCGGGCCCCCGTGCTGACCCCGGGCCCGGTGCATTGTGTGCCCATGCCCTCTCCCAGCTGGGGTTTGCAAAGTCCTTATCCCCAGCCTGGCGGCTGACCTCCACACCTCCCCCGTGTCTGCGGCCCAGGGACCTACTGGGGAAGGGTTGGAGTTTCATTAAACATTTTATTGCAGCTCAGGTACAGGAGCATGGAGGCTGCTGCCTGTTTGGATGGTTTAACGCCAGGTTTTTGTGCTGTTTGCAAAAAGAAAGGTGTCTGGAGACTTCCTCACTCTTCCCTCACCTACGATCCCCTCCTGTCCCAGCAGCAGGAGCATTTGAGTTGTGGAGTAGCGAGCACGCAGGATTGTTTTCATAGTCTCATAGTTTCTAGGGCCAGAAGGGACCTGAACTGATCATCAAGTCCGACCCCCTGCCCCGGTCAGGAATGGGTGCTGGGATTGTAACACCCCAGCCAGATCTCTGTTTTGGGATGGGCAGCAAGGCAAAGGGTGCCTGACGGCTGAGGTCTTGGCTGGAGGACAAAACACCAGCCTACAGGGGCTTTTCCAAGAGACAAGCGTTTTTTTCTGATGTCTTTACTAGATCAGCTGTATCGCTGGGAGGTATTGAACAAGTTTTTGGGGGGTCACCTTGTGCCCAAAAGCTGGTCTGGCAGCTTTCCCAATGATGTAGTCAGTCCAATAATGGGTAGTACAACCCCCACTCCCACGCCTCTCTTGTCTCATGCACGTTTCCTGGACCGTCACGGCTCCAACCCTGCTGCAAAGACCTTCCTAATCCATGCTGCAAGACCCATGAGGCTGGGGTCCAAAAGGGAGACATGTCTTAGGGCAGTGATTTTCTAGCTTTATAGACTCAACCCCCCCTTGGAAAATGCCAGCTGTCAGCTTTCACTTCTTTCTGGACTATGGAAAAATACTAGAGCAGTTCTTCTATGCAGAGCTCTGCCCAGGTGCCTTCTGTGGAGGGGGCTGCGGGGGTCTGCCTCTCCCCCAAGTCTCCCCTGAGTCTCTTCCCCTGGCTTTATCAGTGCTAAAACCTGCTCTTTGGAAGCTGGAGTGTCTGGGGGAAGAGGAAGAAAACCGCACACTTTCACCATGCACCCAGTGCTGTGTGATGGCTGCAAGGCAACGGCAGGTGTTACCTGGGTCACAGGTGAGCCGGTGGGCTGGCCACTGGTAGCAGAGGTGGCAGGCAGGTCTACAGCCCAGCTTCTTATGGGTGACAGCCCCTCGCACAGGTCTGGCTCCCCTTGATAGGGACTGACCCATAATACTGCCTGGGGAGACGGTATGGGAGAGGGAGGCGGGTAGCCTGCAGACTGGCAGCAAGTCTTCCTGGCTTTACTGGGCTCTTCAGTTTTCCCTCCAGTCCATACCCCACATTTATATGCGTCTTCTTCTAACCACCATTCTCCGATTGGTTTATTTAAATGTCTTTCTCTCCCTGAGACTTTGGGAACTTGACTGCACCAGCTTTTCGGTGGCCTTGGAAGGTGCCAGAGAGCTGGGAGTTATTGTTGTGAAAGTTGCAGTTCTGGAAGGGAGGATTTCTTATCTCCTTTCTTCACCACCTGGGAATGCTGCTTGTCCCCCCTCCTGTTTCCTTTTCACTTTGGCTTCTGACCTTCAGAGACAAGGCTGCTTTTTTGTTTTTTACAGCTTATCTATGACACTGAGCACAACTGTCTGCACGGAAGAAAAGCTGCAGCTAAGGGCAGCCATTATCCTGCCTAAGCTAAAACTAGAACGTGCTGTGATCGGTTATCCATCTTAAGGCCTTGTATAATGTCTGCTCTCAGGCTTCTTGCTCTGTTTAAATTGATCTCGTTACTGGTTTTGCTGGACATATTGATTGCTTTCTTTGCTTCGCTGACCGGGCTAAGGGGCAATGTCCACAGAGGGTCCCTCTGCAGTCCCTCAGCGTCAGGCTTTGGTGGTGGTGGTACGAGGGTGGTCTATGAGGTGGAAAGGGTGGAGATCTTGATGAAATGGTGGCTTCGCCTCTGCACAAAGCACAGTCTTCTGGTGCACCCGTAACCCAGGAGCAGTAGAGAGAAGGTGGCTGGAGGGAAAGCTCCCTTGTATTGAGACACAAGGCACTGTGGGATGCTGCTGGGCTCACCGTTCCTCCACCATGCATTCGGAGAGCAGATACACACACGTTTGCCACAAGTGAGCTTCCTACACATTTTTTCAGGAGTATCTTTACTCGTGATTTCAGAGTACCACCTAGTAGGGCTCTGCTTTTCGTGTCCGCTCGGACTTTATAGTCGAATCACGGAGAAATGGGGCTGGAAGGAGGTCACACGTCTCATCCAACCCCCTGCCTGAGGCAGGATTAGCCCTATTCAAACCACCCCATACAAATCCATCATCTAAATTCCTGGTGAAAGTCCTGTCAGCCCTGACACAATACCAGACATCACACCCGTCCCTGCCGCAGGGAAAGCAGGGAGGCCAACGTCCTGCTTCTCTAAAAGGTCGTTCATACCCGTGTGAGAGATCTCAGGCAGATCCCAGACTTTACTACATACAACACCCGGGGTTAGGAATGGGTTGCTGTAATTACCAGTAGTGGCCAAGAATTACCAGGAGGGGCCGAGTGTGCGTGCATGTGTGGGATGTTTGGGTTGTGCGTGTGTATGTGTGTGTGCGTGTGCACATGCCCTAGATACCTGGGTTCTGTGTTTGCCTAGGTGCGTGTGTGTCCCGGGTGCCCAGATTCTGCGTGTGCGCGTGTTTGTGTGTCCCAGATGCCTGGGTCCCGTGTGTGTGCACGCGCGAGTGTCCCGGATGCCTGTATTTCACCCCACACCACGGTGGCCTATCCAGATCCCCAAAGCCCTGGCCCAGCAACTCCTCACCGTTGTGGACCGGGAGCCCTCCCCAGGTCAGTAGTGCCCCTGCCCTGGCATTGGGCCATGGGTCTGCAGCCTGAGCTCCTCTGGCCTTGCGTTATGGGCACCACTGCCCACAACCCAGGCTGACCGGACACTGTCCCCTTCCCCTCTCCTGCCCAACCCTGCAGGGGCGTGCACTGGGGTGCAGGGAAAGGTGCCCGAGATAGAGATGTGCCTTGTTTAATGAAATTTTGAGTGTGTCCGCTCCGGAGCTTAGACCTGTTCCCCCTGTTAACATGGAGACAGGGGTGTTGCCGGCACAAGGTGCCCGAGGGAGGCAACAATTGGGTTCGTTGCCCGGTGTGCGTCGTGCCAATAAACACACTGGGGGGAGAAGCAGACAGAGTTTATCTGAGCTCGAGTAAAAGGCGCAGGGAGACTGTATGGTCTCAAATCCCGCGGGCCTAGCCCTGCAACTGTGTATATTTATATCCTGGTCATTTTCTGCCCCCCCCACCCCTTTCCCTCCTCCCTTCTCTCTCTGAGCGGTGCCCTTGCATTCCACAGATAACAGTTTTAGGGAGTTTCAGCTTGCCTGCTACTCATCCTGTTTTCCAGTATTACAGGAGGTTACAAAAGTTCAAAGAAAGGGTTACAAAAGTTCAGGAGTCGGGGGGGGGGGCCCTGGCTCGCCTGGGCCTAGAGCGGAGGGGCTTCATCGACACCAGTGGTCTTCCATCCCTCTGAGTTACCTAGGGTTATGCCCAGTGACACCAACACTGTTAACATGGAGACAGGGCGGGAAGACCCTGCTTGCACTGGGGGGCTACGAAGAGGAGGAGGGAAGGTGGCGGGAAGCCGTCGGGGCTCAGCAAATGCAAAACCTTGGGGCGGCCAGGAGAAGGCTGCACGAGAACTGCCGCCCCTTGGTTTCCTCCCCTCCTGCACGGCTGCTCCTGGGAGCAGGCCCCGCTGGATGCCTTCCTGCCCCCTTGGACCATGGGTCAGTGGCTCCCACATGCCACATACCCTGTTCTGGCCTTCTTCGCCCCCAACATCCCCCACATCAATGGGGGGAGGTGGTGCGGACGCCGCTCAGGGGTGTCGTAGCTGGATCCCAGGTGGTCTTTGATGCTGTGCATAATCTTCCTATCCCGGCCCTGCAACTCTGAGCAACATAGTGGTGCGGGCGGCCTCCCTCAGACAGCGGGGCCATCTGTAGACCTCGTTCTTGGATCCTTGCAGAGCATGCCTGGGCCTGGATGACTCGTCCAAGAGCTGCCGTACCGCGGGTGCAAGCAGTCGTCAGTCTGTCCCTCCCAACCCCTGCACAGTGAGGGTCTCCTTTGGTCCTCGCGGGGCCGGTGCCGTCTACGCACACGATCCCAATGCTCTGCAGGCATTCGGCTAGCCATCCTGTGTCCAGCATCTCGGCTGTATGACTGGGCCTCCCGTTCACAGATGCAAAAGGAGACGCCAAGGGACTTAAGATGAGTCCTCTGTCCGGACCCTTTCCCCCGTCTGGGGCCGGAGCCGTGCAGCTGCTCGCAACCTGGCACTGCCCATGGCACAGAGCGCCCGCGTTGCACCTCCCAGCCGGGAAACCCTGGACACCTGGGTTGCATCTCCCTGCTGCACGAGCCAGGAGGGCTCAGACCCCCAAATCGTCTGGGCCTGGAGGAATAAGCCTTCTCTGGGAGGAAAGGGGGGGTGGGATTCATTTAATCTGCTGTGGCTGTTGGTTTCACTTCAGCTGTGGGGCTTCAAAAAAGCTTTCTGTGCCTTTTGGGGTGCATTTGGGTGCTGGTTTGCATCAGGTGGATCTGCGTTGGCCTGTCTCAGGAAAGCTCTGTGACCTTGGGTTGGGGGGTGGCCAGTTGACAATTAATGAGATTTATGGTCCCTCAGTGTAACACAGACTGATAAGTCCCCAACAACAGTAGGGAGTAATGACCCTGGCACCTCAGCTTCGTTCCAGGTTTGTGCTGACCCCTAAACTCCCTAAGTGTCCCTCCAGCCCAAATAATTACCCACCCCTGCTCTAGAGACACCTGCTTTACTGATTTCCCTCTCCAGCTTCCACTTCTACCACTGTTACCAGTGCACACAGACCATTAGTCTGACCTATAGGGCACGTCTTGTGTTTTATATGCTTATTAGTGGTACACAGATCTGATTACCTTCCCCAAGAGTACACCCCAACCTACGTAGGGGTCACATTAGACCACTCCCTCACCTAGAAACATCACATCCATGAAGTCTGCTGTGCTCCTGTCTGGACCAGAAGTTTCATAGTTGCACGGTGCTTAGGGTCGGCAGGGACTTAAACAGATCATCAGGTCCGACCCCCTTCCCCGGGCAGGAACGAGTGCTGGGTCATATCACCCCAGCCAAATATCTGTCCAGCCTCCTCTTGACGACCCCCGAGGTAGGGGAGAGCACCACCTCCCTCGGGAGCCCATTGCAGAACCTGGCAGCCCTAACTGTAAAGTAATGTCTCCTGATGCCCAGCCTGAACCGTCTCTAACAATTTGTGGCTGCTATTCCTTGTTATCCTGGGAGGTGCCCGGGGGAACAGGGACTCCCCCAATTCCCGCCGGTCCTCCTTGGCCAGTTTGTAACAGGCCACAAGATCCCCCCTCAGCCTCCTCGTGGAGGCTGAACAGGTTCAGGTCCCGTCGCCTCCCCCCATAAGGCCTCCCTCCCTGCTGCCCCTGACCATGCGAGTGGCCTCCTCGGGACCCTCTCCGTGCTGTCCACGTCCCTCCTGAAGTGCGGAGCCCAGAACTGGACGCAGTCCTCCAGCTGCGGCCTGACCAGTGCCGCATAGAGGCGGGGGATCACCTCCCTGGACCTGCTCGAGATGCATATGTGGATGCAGGACAAGGTGCGGTCGGCCTTCCTGACCACTTCCTTGCACTGGGGGCTCATGTCCATCCTGGAGTCAGCAATGACTCCAGATCCCTTTCTGTGCCATGTTGAGAAGAAAGGTGTTGCCAGCCTGCAGGTGTGTTGCTGGTTCCTCCTTCCCGGGTGCAGCACCTTGCACTTGTCTGCGTTGAACTGCATCCTATTCTCATCTACCACCTCTGTAACCTGTCTAGGTCTAGCTGGATTCGGTCCCTCCCCTCCAGTGTGCCCACGTTGACCCACAACTTGGTGTCGTCAGTGGATTTGGACAGTGTGCTTTCCACCCCCACATCCCGATCGCTGATGAAGATGTTGAACAGTGCAGGCCTGAGGACCGAGCCCTGGGGGACCCCACTGCCCACGTCCCTCCAGGGCGAAAACGACCCGTCCACCACCGCTCTCTGGGTCCGACTGTCTAGCCAGTTTGCCGCCCATCTGACTGTGTAGGCATCAATGCCGCAGTCACCAAGTTTTTTAAGAGAATGTGGGAAAACATGTTAAAGGCCTTCTTAAAGTCCAGGACGATGACATCCACCCTGACACCCTCGTCCAGGGACTTTGTGACCTGATCACAAAAAGAAACCAGGTTAGTCGGGCAGAACCTGCCCTCAGTGAACCCATGTTGGTTGCCCCTGAGCATTACCTCCCCTGCTTGGCCCTTGCAGATGTGCTCCTGGCTAATTTTCTCAAAGGTCTTCCCAAGGACCGCGGTAAGACTGACTGGTCTATAATTGCTGGGGTCCTCCTTTCTCCCCTTCTTGTAAATGGGGACCACAGTGGCCCTTTTCCAATCCTGTGGGACTTGACCAGTGCCCCACGAGTGCTCGTGACCAGTGCCCCACTATGACCCCTGCCAATTCCATCAGCACCCTCGGGTGAAGAGCATCTGGACCTGCTGATTTAAACACATCCATCCCCTCCAAAAGTTCCCTAACTAGGTCTTCCCTGACCCTAGGCATGGCGGTGCCTCCCCTAGGTCCGTCTGTAATCCTAGTGGGGGAGGTCCCAGTCCCTGTTCAGGAATATGGAAGCAAAGAATTCGTTAAACAGGTCAGCTTTTTCATTTGCTGCAGTCACCAGACTGCCAGGCCCATCCTGCAGGGGCCCCACGTTACCTGGTGCCTTCTTCTTACTTCCTATGTATTTGAAAAAGGACTTTTTGTTACCCCTAATTCTGGTTGCTAGCCCTGGCTCCACCTCTGCCTTGGCCTTCCTAGCAGCCTCCCTGCAGTCCCGAGCAACGGAGGAGTAATCCTCCTTGGTGATAGCCCCTTGCTTCCACTGTTTGTATGCCTCCTTTTTAGCCCTTGGGCATCCCTGGGTGCCTTTGTCAAGCCATGGGGGCTTCTTAGCACTCCTGTCCCCCTTGGTGTGCATTGGGACTGACTCCCTTTGAGCCTGGAGGATCGTCTCCCTGAGGAACAACCACCCGTCTCAGACTCCCATCTTATTGAAGCTCCAAGACCCCAATGCCTCTCTGACTAACCTTCTTAGCTTACAGAGGTTGGCCCTCCTGAAGTCAAGGACTTCTGCCTTGCTGTTTGCTTTTATCACTCTGCACGGGATGGTGAATCCCAGCAGGCAATGATTGTTGTCGCCCAGGACCCGCAGACCCCTCACCGGGTCATTGCCCGTGGCCAGGACCAGGTCCAGCAGGGCATTTCCCCTGGTGGGACTGTGCACCTCCTGGGTTAGGTGGAGGTCCTGTATCCTGGGTAGGAACCTACGGGAGCGGTCTGCTCCTCCCAGCAGATGTCTGGGTAGTTGAGGTCACCCATGATGACCACGTCCCTTGAGTTAACTGCCTCCACGAGCTGACTGTGAATTCCCGGTCCAGCTTGTCCCCCGGGCAAGGCGGTCTGTAGTAGACACCCATTATCAAGTCGCTTTCCCCGTAACCCCCTTGCATTCTTACCCAGGGCGCCTCATTTTGCCCCTCCTCTGATCCCATCCCGATCACTGAGGACATGTATTGCTCTTTCACGTGTAGTGCTACACCGCCCCACCCCTTTCCCCTGCTCTGTCTTGCCTATACAGCCTGTAGCCCTCGATATCCACTGCCCAGTCGGGGGTAGGAATCCCACCAGGTTTCTGTGGGCCTTATGAGGTCTGGGGTTTTGCTAGCTAGCAGGAGGGCGAGGTCCTCCTGCTTATTCCCCAGGCTTCGAGCATTTGTGTCTCATGGCGCCATCTGCTCACTGGAAGGATAGAAGAAAAAGCACCTGTGCCCCTGTCTCCTTGAGCTTTGCCTCCATGCGGTCCAGGTTGCTCCTGGCTGTGTTGTTCGTTCCCACGTGGATGAGGACCATGGGGTAATGATCAGAGGGGTTAGATATCAGGAGGCGCGACTTCCCGGTCAGGGCGGCTAGGGTCTGGAACAGGCTTCCAAGAGAAGTGGTGCAGGCTCCTACCCTGGGGGTGTTTAAGAGGAGGGTGGATGAACATCTAGCTGGGGTCGTTTGACCCCAGTACTCTTTCCTGCCCTGGCAGGGGGTCGGACTAGATGATCTGCTCAGGTCCCTTCCGACCCTAGAAACTATGAAACTATGATGAGGTCCCCAACTTGATGCCCGATGAGTTTGATCAATCATGGGAAGGGCGAGCTAGCTACGACAGCCTGGGCCGGGGACAGAGTCCCCCCTGAGAACAGGGGGTCCTGGCTCACAGAGCACCGCCAGCGTTGCTCCCCACCCACCCAGCTGGCTTTCAATCAAAATGACCACGCACCTGGCTCTTGCCCCATGCATGGTTTGGGCACCCGTCCCCACCCTGGCCGTGACGGTGTCCTGGGGAAGGCGTGCTTCGACACGCTTCGTTAGAGTGCTGTGAGCAGCCCCCCTTGGACGCCTGCTCCCGCCGTGCCACCGCCATGCTCCCGTGTGCGTGCATGCGCGTGTTGGTGTTTGTGCGGTCATCCTAGCAGCAGTGTCCCACAGGGGTTGGTGCTCGGTCTGGTACTTTTCAACATCTTTATTAATGATTTGGATGGGGGGGCTGAAGAGTTCACTGGCCGAGTTTGTGGACGACACCAGGTTATGGGGAAGTGTGGTCACACTTGAAGATAGGTTACAGATACAGGCAGACCTAGACAGGCTGGCAAGTTGGGGAGATGGGAACCAGATGAAGTTCAGTGTCGAGAAATGTAAAGTGCTTCACCTCGGGACGAGCAACCCCCAGCACGCCTACAGGCTTGGCCACACCAAACTGACCAGCCCCATGAATGAAAAGGACCTGGGGGTAATAACAGACCACAGGACGGACGTGATCCAGCAGCATGATGCTGTAGCCAGCAGGGCAAATAATACTCTGGCATGCATCAACTGATGCATCTCCAGCAAAACCAAGGAGGTGATTCTTGCACTGTACTCCGCACTGGTGAGACCACAGCTGGAGCACCGCGTCCAGGTCTGGGCACCGCATTTCAACGAGGATGTGGACAAGCTCGAGAGAGTCCAAAGAAAAGCCACCTGTATGATCAGTGTCGTACACAGCAAGCCACGCGAGGACAGGCTGAGGGACCTGGGACTCTTCAGGCTCAGGAAAATAAGGCCGAGAGGGGACCTGGTAGCAGCTGACCAGTACGCTAGGGGAGCACTTCAAGGGCTTGGGGAGCAACTGTTCACCAGGGCGCCCGAGGGGAAGACCAGGAGTGATGGCCACGAACTCCTGGAAGACCAATTCTGGCTCAACTCTGGGAAAACTTCTTTACCATCAGGGTGACCAGACTGTGCAATAAGCTTCCTCCAGAGGCGGTACGATCGCCGACCCTGGACATCCTCAAGAGGCGACTGGACGGCCACCTTGCTGGGGTCACCTGACCCCCAGGTATCGTTCCTGCTTGGTGCAGGGGGCCGGACCCGAAGATCTTCTGAGGTCCCTTTTGGCCTTACAAGCTATGAATCCAAGAATATTGTGTTCATTTCTATATTCTATTTTATTATGCATCTCTGTATTTTATTGTTCACATATTCCCTCTACACTTTTGCCATGGCATCCTGTGTCTTGCATTTTATTATGCTTTACATTTTATTTTATACTCTACCTTAGCTAAGCCTTGTAATATTGAAACTGTAGTGAACTGCAAGTATGTATGAGTCAGTAGGGGATTGAATGACAAGCAGGGAGTACAAAGCAAGAGCCTCTGGCTATTAATTGCCTAGCCAGAGGAATTTACCGTTACAAAACTCCATTGGACAAGCCATTTTAAGCTAATCAAGCCAAAGAACTGATTCCTGGAACCTGCAAGGACACAGCCATTGAGTCCATCAAGCTGAGGGTGGACTCCCAAAACTGCACCATTGGGAGGAATCCCCCAGGACTGTGACTGACAGCCGTCACGCGGTACTCAAGACCCCCGTGGGACAGCGACCCCCGGATTGGGCAGCCTAGATGATGCTGGGGATCACAGAAGTCTTCCAGAGAGGGATAAAAGGCATGGAGCATGACCCTCAGGGGTGTCTCTCTTTCTTCGACCAACACCAGAACCTACCGACCAAAGGGCAAGCTGGCGACCCCCTTTGGAAAGACGTTGCCTCGAAGAAGCTTTGCCTGGCCTTCGACCACGGACCCGCGGCACCTTGGGTAGGTCGATACACAAACACCAGTGCTCTTGCAATCATGACAGCAGCTGCTATCTGGGTTCGAATGAGGGAGTGTGTGTGTGTGTTTGTGTGTGTAGGGGACCGATATCCCTTTTCGGCCCCAATCCTGTGCAGGGTATAATAGTTGTACACCCCCGTACAATAAACGTAATATTGGAGATCCTGCGAGTTGGTCTTCATCGCCAGCACTGGGGGCTGGTGCTGCTGGCTGTGCTCGCAGCGTGCCTCGGCGACTGGGCCCTACACGCTGCGTGTGTGTGTGCATATGTATGCGCGTGAGTGTGTTTGTGTCTTGGTGACTGGGCCCTGGGTGCTCTGTGTGTGTATGTGCATGAGTGCGCGTGTTTCTTGGTGGCTGGGCTCTGGGTGCTGCATGTGCGTGTGCGTGTGCATATGTATCCTGGCAATTGAGCCCTGGGTGCTGTGTGTGTGTGTGTGTGTATGTGTGTGTGTGTGTGTGTGTGCTCATCTTTGTGACTGGGCCCTGGGCGCTGCGTGTGTGCGCATGTGCATCTTGGTGAAAGGGTCCTGGGTGCGGCGTGTATGTGCGCGTGCGTGTGTGTGTGCACGTCTTGATGACTGGGCCCTGGGTACTGCATGTGTGCACGTGTGTGTATCTTGGTGATGGGGCTCTGGGTGCTGCATTTGTGTATATGTGCATGTGTGTCTTGGTGAGAGGGCCCTGGGTGCTGCATGTGTCTGTGTGTGCGCGCCCGCACGTGCATGTGTCTTGGTGAGAGGGCCCTGGGTGCTGCATGTGTCTGTGTGTGTATGCATGTATGTCTTAGTGACTGGGCCCTGGGGGCTCTGCGTGTGTGTGTACATGCGCATGTGTGCACTCCTTGGTGACTTGGACCTAGGTGCTTTGTGTGTGTATTTGTATGTGCACGTGTGTGTGCGTCTTGGTGACTGGGCCCTGAGTGCTCTGCGGGTGTGTGTGTGTGTGCGCACACTCGCGCTTCTTGGTGACTGGGCCCTAGGTGCTGCGTGGGCATGTGTGTGTGCATGTGTGTGCACACGTGTGTGTGCATGTGTCCTGGTACCTGGGCTGTAGGGTGCTGGGAGGATGCCGGTGGGCTTGTCTCTGGCAGCTGCGGCTGCGGCTGCACGAGGGCACTGGACGTGCAGCACCTCTGACCACAGCAGTTGTGAGCTGGTTCCCAGCCAGCGACAATGGGGACGCTCCAAGTGTCCACTCCCCACAGCCTGTTTCAGGGCTGGGAAATATGGCACCATCGACCTGAAACTCACGGCTTCCTGTCGTTTCAGGGCTCCCAATAGCAGCTGTCTGAGGCTGGCTTCCCTTTCCCCATTTCTGGTGCAGGTCAGTGGAGTACAGTGGGTTACCCCACAGAGGCCGGGGCCAAACGATGCAATTTATATGTGTAAAGGAAATATGGTGTAGGCCACTTGCAGTTGCTGCATTAGGGTACCTGCCTCTAGGAGCCTACTAGTGCCTGCACGCTCTGGCCTCTCCCCATCCAGCAGTCTTGCCCACCATGACCTGATGCTGAAATGAGTAGGGGAGGCTATAGGAAGGCAAGGCATACTTTTGAAAGAGATGGGCCCTGTCTTGTCTGAGGCTTCCCCTCGGCCTCATCCCAGTTATACTCTCACTGCACCCTCTAGTCCGGGGCCCACTATTCAGGGCCACAAGCTCCTGGCTCAGCTCCGGTCGCTCCCTGTGACCTTAGGTTCCAGCCCCTGCAATATCCAGTTCCCCACAGTGCAATCTCAATTTTGGGGTGCCCCCCTTAGTCTCCCCCTTTCCGTGACCTCTTTTGCCCCTACAGACACAATCCTCCCCCCTGGGGTAGGAGGGGAAAGGAAACCCTCCAAAATGAAAGCACCAGTCCTGGTTGAAAGGAATGTCCTGCAGGGGGTTTGCTACACCCTTTGGTGATGGGCTCCACCTTGAACAACAAAAGGCAAAACAGCTAAAAAGTGCCCGGGAGACTCAGTTTGCTTCCTATGCAGGTCCCCAGCTTTTCTTCACTTGGGATGGCCTCCTGAGCCCTCTCACCGCAGGCTGGGCACTGGCAGGAGAGACACCGAGATGAGATGGAAGAAAGCAAGAGGAAGAGGAGGGGAGCTGAACCCTGTACCCAGGTACCCAGGGGAAAGGGGCCTTTACAAGGGAATAGAGACACTGGCAAACACACAAAAGGTAAGGGAGAAAAAGGTATGGGGTGGGGGTACCTGGCCCCCTTTCCATCCTAGTACCAGGGTAAGGGCCCTGCTACATGTGGATACCTGGTGCTTGTCACAGAGTAAGCCACTGGTGCGGTGCTAGGGAGTGTAGTGGGCATTGATGCTCCAGCTACTTTAGAAGAGGACAGGTGGCATGAGAAGCAGCCTGCAGGGGTATCAGGGGCGCAATTAGAGAGCCACCTGGCCAGGAGGGACCAGGCTTGAAGCAGGAAAAACGGTCACAAGCTGGCAGAAGGTAGAGTTAGGCTAGATATCCGGAGGTGCTACTTCACAGTCAGGGCAGCTAGGGTCGGGAACCAACTTGCAAGAGAAGTGGTGCTGGCTTCTACCCTGGGGGTCTTTAAGAGGGGGTTAGATGAACACCTTGCTGGGGTTGTCTGACCCCAGTACTCTTTCCTGCCATGGCAGGGGGTTGGACTTGATGATCTACTCAGGTCCCTTCCGACCCTAGAAACTATGAACTATGAAACTATGAAATTATAAGCGCAGAGTGTGAGCTGGTCTGGCAGTCTAGCCCTGAGGGCCATGGAGGGAGGAGCTCCTGGCAGCAGGATCCTGGGTAATGTCTGAGCTGGGGTAAGCAACTCTGGGGGTTTGAGAAAGGGGCTGAGGGGAGGTAAAGAGGACCTAGAGGGAGAACAGGGGCCTGGGAGTGATCCCAGGAGGGAGGGAGCTTGAGCCCAGGAGGGGCTGAGTAAGCAGGGCCAGAGAGCCTGGAGGTACATACCCCAGGACGGTTGAGGGTAAACAGGGACAAGGAGCCCAAAGGTCTCACTGGTCCAGGAGCAGGGCCAGGGCCCAGAGAGACGGGCCAAAGGCTGGGGGTCACAGCTGAAACCTGAGGGGGCCAAGGAGCTGATAGTCCAGGAGTGTGTCCACAGGGCAAAGGGGCCCATAGCCCGAGAGGCTCCTAGGAACAGCAGAGAGAGGAATGAGTAACACCTGTGAAGCATGGGCATGGGGAGGATGGAGCCCATGTGATTAGCCCTTAAGGAAGTGAGGGGGCTCTAGGGGCATCATGGCCACCCAGTGTGGTTACACTTGTGCAAGGCTCTCTGTGGCCAGGTCGGGGTTGATCAAAGAATGACTTTGCTTTGGGGCTTGGCTGCCATGCCTTGTGTGATGTAAAGATAATATTGCTATTTCCACAACGAGAAATGATGTCATTAACCACCTGACTATGAAAGTAAAAGTGAATTAATTTTATTTTAGTGCTCCCTGTGAAATCTGACAAACTGCCGTCTTGTAACTAAACCGATCCTTCATCTCCCCTGCCCTGCAGCAAGTCATCTAAGGGCTAATTGTCTGACTTTATTTCCTTCTTTTTCTTCCAGGCATCTGCATCCCTCTCTCTGGGGTCGACCCTGGGTCCAAAGACAACAAAGGTAAGTGTCCCATGTGTCTCACCTCTTTGTATCCTGTCCCGCTGCAGTTATACCATCACCCAGTCAGTCCATCCTTAGGCTGCAGTGTTCCTTTGGCTTCAAGGAGCTCCTTTCTCTTCTTGCTTTGATCTCTGATCCTCTCATTTCCTGTAGTGCCCTCGGGAACTCTGAACTGCCCCCGCTATATTTGTTTATTGCCGCCGAACACCGCGTAAGTGCTGATCCTCTCCTGGTGTGCGAGTCTTTCCAGCAGTGTTTAGTCAGAATTACCATTGCCCTGTCCATGACCTGGCTCCTGTCCCCTGGCTCTCTCTGGGTCGGTGACTTTCTGTCCTTTCAGGAACAGGGCATCCCTTGCCCTGTTATACTCTCCTAGGGCCAGGGTCCTTACACCCCATGTCTGGGATGTGACTTCCCATTTATTTTAAGTCTTGTGTTTGGTTCCCAAAGATGTTTTGAAAGTAGCAGTGAAATGGAAGCCGGAGGGGAAGGTGTTCTTCTGAAAGCCTTTAGTATAATGTGGTCAATGGCATTGAAACTGCTTTGCTTACTTGGTTTTAACTCTTTTACTTGGTTCTAGGGCAATTTGGATATAGGTTGATGTTGCAGGGTACTGTGGTGGGCGGATGAGAATAGGATGGGGTTTAACACTGATAAGTGCAAGGTGTTGCACATGGGGAGGAAGAACCGGCACCACACTTACAGGTTGGGGAACTCCCCTCTTGCCAGCACGGAGACGGAAAAGGATCTTGGAGTCGTCATTGACTCCACGATGAACATGGGCCGGCAGTGTGGGGAGGCAGTCAAGAAGGCCAGCCGTACCCTGTCATGCATCCACAGATGCATCTCGAGCAGGTCCAGGGAGGTGATCCTCCCCCTCTATGCGGCACTGGTCAGGCCGCAGCTGGAGTCCTGCGTCCAGTTCTGGGCACCACACTTCAAGAGGGACGTGGACGATATGGAAAGAGTTCAGAGGAGGGCCACTCGTATGATCAGGGGTCAGCAGGGCAGGCCTTATGAGGAGAGGCTACGGGACCTGAACCTGTTTAGCCTTCACAAGAGAAGGCTAAGGGGGGACCTTGTGGCCTGCTACAGACTGGTCAGGGGGGATCAGCAGGTATTGGGGGAGTCCCTGTTCCCCCGTGTGCTGCCAGGAGTGACCAGGAATAACGGTCACAAGCTGGCGGAGGGTAGGTTTAGATTAGATATTAGGAGGTGCTACTTCACAGTCAGGGTGGCTAGGGCCTGGAACCGGCTTCCAGGGGAAGTGGTGCAGGCTCCTAGCCTGGGGATTTTTAAAAGGAAGTTAGATGAGCACCTTGCCGGGGTCATCTGACCCCGGGGCTCTTTCCTGCCAAGGCAGGGGGTCGGACTAGATGATCTACCTAGGTCCCTTCCGACTCTAGCTACTATGAAACTATGACACTATGATGTCATTGCACCTGCCATTTTAAGGGGAGAAGCTGCCTGAGAGGCAGGTGGCATGGGGGCTGGTTAGAGACTCACCTGAGCAGAGGGGGCCAGGGTCTGAGCTGGGCAGGTGGTCTAGCCCTGGGAGCCATGAGAAGAGGAGGTCTTGCCAGTAGAGCTCCTAAATGACCAAGGAAGCTAGGGTAAGCAACTGGGTAGGCCTGGGAACAAGGGAATATTAGCCAGGGCAGAGAGAGAAGGGCTTTATACAGGCAACTGGCCTTTATTTTTCATTCTTAGTAGTGTTTTGAGTTATAAGCCTTAAACCCTGCTAGAGGCAGGCTTAAAGCATCTTCCACTGAGCTGGAAGCTCAGGGATCCCGTTAGCTGGGAGCGGGGCCGAGCTGGTAGCTCAGGGAGTCCATCAGCTGGGAGAGGGGCAGAGCATGGAATTAGAGCAGTGGTTCTCAACCTATGGCCTGTGGGCTGCATGCAGCCCAATCGACATACTCCCATGTGACCTTTTTTTAAAAAAAAGTAAAGACATTTAACAGTGTAGATGTGGAAGGTATTACATAATATGGGTTTGTATTACATTACGGTTGGATAACAGATACAAAACATGTTTTTAATGGATACACAGGAAGTAAGCTGTGTTGGTGCAGCCCACACAACACACTGGGCACCTATACACGTGACGGATCTCTTCTCTGACACTTGCTAATCTGTACGCGGAGCAGGCTCGATTAATCAAGTCTTCTGTGAGTCTGCTGGAGCGTGCTAATTAGCATGCTCCAGCAGCCTCTGTGATTCATGTGTTCATCATCCCCACATTTCAAAATGGCAGCAGGGATGCTTTGACTAAAGTTCGCTGCCATTTTGAAGTGCAGGATGCTGAATACACATGACACTGTGGGTGCTTTAATTAGAGCGGCTCTCAGCTGCTCTAATTAAAGTGCTCTGGAGCATGCAAATAGGTTGCAAACCACTGGATTAAAGGGTCCACCAACCCAGACAGGACCTGACTGTGGGATTAGAAGGTCCATAAGCCCAAGGGTGACTCAATGAGGAACCAGGGATCCAAGCTTTTGATCTGGTATCCCATGATCACCTCTTGGCCAAACTGCCCAGTTGTGGCCTTGGCTCCACCACGATCCGCTGGCTGGGAAATTGGCTTCGTGGTCGGACCCAGAGGGTTGTGATTGATGGCAGTCACTCACCATGGTGCCCTGTGACCAGTGGGGTCCCTCAAGGCTCTGTCCTGGGACCCATACTGTTCAACATCTTCATTAATGATGTGGACATTGGAGTCAGGAGTGGACTGGCCAAGTTTGCCGATGACACCAAACTTTGGGGCAAAGCATCCACGCCAGAAGATAGGCGGGTGATCCAGGCTGACCTGGACAAGCTCAGCAAATGGGCGGACGAGAACCTCATGGTGTTTAACACCGAAAAATGCAAGGTTCTCCACCTTGGGAGGAAAAACCTGCAGCACCCTTATAGGCTCGGCAGTGCTACGTTGGTTAGCACTACAGAAGAAAGAGACTTGGGGGTCATCATTGACCACAAGATGAACATGAGCCTCCAATGCGATGCTGCGGCTAGTAAAGCAACCAAAACTCTGGCGTGCATCCATAGATGCTTCTCGAGCAAATCCCGGGACGTCATTCTCCCCTTGTACTCGGCCTTGGTGAGGCCGTAGCTGGAGTACTGCGTCCAATTTTGGGCTCCACAATTCGGAAAGGATGTGGAGAAGCTTGAGAGAGTCCAGAGGAGAGCCATGCGCATGATCAGAGGTCAGGAAAACAGATCTTACGATGACAGGCTGAGAGCCATGGGACTCTTTAGCCTGGAAAAGCGCAGGCTCAGCGTGATCTGATGGCCACCTATAAGTTTCTCAGGGGTGACCACCAGGATCTGGGGGAACGTGTGTTCACCAGAGCGCCCCAAGGGATGACGAGGTCGAACGGTCACAAACTCCTGCAAGACCGCTTCAGGCTGGACATAAGGAAGAATTTCTTTCCTGTCCGAGCCCCCAAGGTCTGGAACAGTCTGCCAGAGGAGGTGGTTCAAGCACCAACATTGAACACCTTCAAGAGTAAATTGGATGCTTATCTTGCTGGGATCCTATGACCCCAGCTGACTTCCTGCCCTTTGGGCAGGGGCTGGACTCAATCTCCCGAGGTCCCTTCCAGCCCTGATGTCTATGAAATCTATGAAGAGCCCAGGGAGAGAGGTTGGAGCGACCCAGAGGAGTCCAAGAGTCCAGAGAGGGGCTAAGTGGAAGGAAAATAGGAAGGGATAATACCTGTGAGGCTTGGGGCATGGTGTAGGGGTGGATGGAGCCACACAGTTGTCCCCTAAAGCTGTAGTGCTCTGGAGGGGCACAGATGGGCTGAGGGGGCTCAATTATCTTGAGTCCTGAGCAGAGATTAGTGGGGTCTGGGAGAGACCACTTGGTGAGTCTCATGGATGGAGGCTCACTCTAAGGCCCGTGGGCAGCCTCCCTTCCCTAATCTTTATTAAGAACAAGGTGTGGGAGATGAGCTGTCAAGGGAGGGCTGTTTTAGAGTTCGAACCAGGTAGGAGCCATACGGCCATGAAGGGGCATCACAACCACCCCTGGGGCATGAACATGCCACAGTTGTGTTAGATTTAGCTGATTTGGCTATTTATCTTAACCATACCTGCTAAGTGCTGAGTATCAGCTATGTAAAGGTGCTTACTTTTCTGATAGATCCTGGAATCGATTGTTTTCATGAGTTCTGTGCAACTTCTTTGTGCAATTTTAGAATTGTTTAAACCGGTGGTTCTCAGCCTTTGTAGACTCAAGGCACCCCCTGTTAGAGGCGAGGCCTCCCCTTGGGAAATTCACTCTTGGTTTTCACTCATTTTTTGACTCCGGAAAAATGATAGTGCCATTCTTGTGTTGTAAAGAACTCAGAAAGCCCACAGCAGGGCTGAGTGTTTCCAATTCCTACATGAATCCTCAGGTTTTACCTTGCGCATCGTGTTTGCGCACCTCATGGGGCTAATGTCGTGTTTCATCCTGCAGTACCCTGAAAGGATCTCTGGGCACCCCAGGGGGCTGTGTCCACCTGGCTGAGAATCACTGCAAGGTTTCATTACAAAGTCCAGCGTCTTTGCATGGTCGGCAGCTCTGAAGGCTTGTGAAAAGGGCTCAGGGTGGTGCAGTGCAGGGCACAGACATGACTAGCAGTTTTGGTGCCCTGAGCAGGAAGGCTGGTTCTGCTACTGATGTGGGGCTGCCTTTCTGGATCAATAATGCCCCTTGGGAAATCTGCCCAGGGTGGCTGGTTCTCCCATGTGTAACCTCGACTGCTTTTCGTCTCTGGGGGCGCTTGTACACGTTGTGTATTGTTTAGGTTGAGCATTCCCAGGGGGCCAGCACTGCGCAGACTCTCCCAGGAACTAGAGCAGGGTAGCAGTAGTCTTAGCACAGGTGGGTTCAGGCAACAATGGGGCAAGAGGCTTGGGGCTGGCAGGGTGCAGCAGGCCTCCGGATCTCGGCCTCCTCCCAGAGCGCTGCACCCAGCTCCGACGGGACGCACGGCTCCTTGCACTCTCCAGTGAGCATGCTCTGGCTTTGGAGCATCAGAGCAGTTTCCTGGGCAATAAAGGGGCAGCTCCGGATGGAAGGAGCTCAGGGCCGGCCTTGCCCAGTTGCGCAGGGCTCCCTGGGGTGGCATACGGACCCAGTCACCCCTGCCTCTATGATAAAGGGGTAGGGGGATGAACACTCATTTGGAGCCAAATTAAAGTCTAAGCTAAACCAAATGGTTCAGCCAGGTACAGCCGTTACACTTATTGCACGGTAGCTGCACAGAAGACGCTCTGCAGCTGTGACCAATAGGCAGTTGCATAAAAATGGCAAACCCTGCTCTAAGATAACCCTGGATGGATGCGGCCTCGGACTTCAGCGCTGTAGGTCAGAGCGCCATAATGAACATCTGTACCAGACCCACCGTGACTCACGGCAGGTTGCGTTTTGCCGATATCCCACGGGGCTCTGTGGCCCCCGGTCACCCCTGTTGCAGGGCGGTGCTCTAGCCTCGGCCAGAGCTCCTCTGGTCTTCTCGAGCACCAGGCTGGCCCTGGCGAGAGTCAGCAAAGCCTCTGTCCCCAGGCCCGCCCGCGTCCTCCCTCTGGTTAGCGTGGCTCCACGCGCACGAAGAAAACGGCTCGTTGCTGAGTTTCTCTTATTGTCGTGGGTGGAGGTGAGCATGTGCCGAATGTGGGTCTGCTGCTATTTTAGGCTCAGAGAAACTAGGACCCCTTCTGCTCACAGTTAACCAGTCTTAAGGACTAATTCATCTGCACCGATTTCTGGCCACGGGCAAGTTCCCTCATGGATACAAGGCTTTTGACATGAAATGGAGTTTAACTCCTGGCTATTGAACAAGGCTCAGAATGGCAGCAAGGTAAATTTGGTGATGAAAATGTCCTCTAAACCCGGTCTCTACCAAGGTATATAGCAGTTCTGTAACACGCTCGCATTGCATTGTGCTTTTCAAGCGCTGTTACAGAGCCTAGGGGTAGATGGGAATCCCAACTCTTATTACTATAACAAATATACTTGAACATGCCCAAGTCATAGAAAATGAGGGCTGGGAGGGAGCTCAGGAGGTCACGTCTGGTCCAACCCCTGCTCCAAGCAGGACCCGCCCCAACTCCCTCGTTGCCCACCTACCGTTGCATTTGGTGGTCCCTGGCTGTGATGCCTCCAGTGGCACGATCCTCGCTCCCGTGCAATGTTGGGGTGTCTGCATTGCATTGTATGTCATAGCATGACAGCCAGGCGAGTGCCTGCAGCCATATCTGAACGAAGCCCTGGGCTAATTTCTTCAACACACGTGTTCCCAGGCAGCGGGCTTGCTTTGGGGGCAAAACAGCATTTCCCATGGGGGGAATTCCCACCTGGTCAGTCCTGGCACGCTGCTGTCTCCTCTCCCAGTCCCACAACGCCTTTCCGGGGGTACACTCATGGACCGTAGGGATGGACAAGCCTGGAGAGGTCTCTGTCCGGCTCCCTGCCCCACGGCTGGAGGAGGCACTGACACCGCTCTCTCTCCATTTGCCTGTAACCATAAAAACCACTATGCGCAGGAAGAAAAGGTGATAGCAAAGTCCGCCAGCCCGAGTGTGTGCACATAGGGTTTTGCATAACGACCCAATGGTGAACACTTTATTATGCAAATAGCCTGCCCGTAGCAGTAGAAATAGCTGTGGCGAAGATAAGTATACACGTGACAAAAGAGTCATTAAAAAGTTTGGGAACAAAGAGCCATTGGACTGTCCCCTAGCTGTCCCAGCAGGACAAGGAGCAAGACTGGCTTCGCAAGAGGGGGTCATTGTGGCTGCTGTGCTGTGGGATTATCCGGGGCCCGGGGCAGCACGCATCAGAGACGGCATTTTGTTTGCGGGATGTGGGAAGTGCTTTTCTTTCCCTCCGCGCTCTGGGCTGGCGGGGCCGCAACGCGGCACCAGGTACAGCGAGACGGAGCGGCCGATTTCGTCCAGGCCCGGCGGGTTCCCGATGCCCTTGCTGCACGCGGGAGCGGGCTCTGCTTGTTGCCGCAGCACGGCGCGGGGGCCGGGGGGACAGACGGGTCACCCCGGGAAGCAGGGCAGGTCCGGCAGGCTTGGGGCACCCCTTGCCGTAGGCAGGCCGGTGGCTGGGTGGGGTGGCCGGGGTGCCTTCCCCTGCGTGCCCCTCGTCTCTCGCTCTGCCTTCGAGCATCCCTTGCGGGAGACGGGGCCTGGGCCGGACCCCACGCAGCAGCACTGGAGCCCTTGCAGGCAAGCGAGCCCCTGCCTGTGGCTGGCCACAGCCCTGCCTGGGGAAGGGGAGGCGGGCGGCCTGCTCCCCTGGCTGCCAGGGAGCCGGCGTGCGGGCTGCCGGGGGCTGTAGTCCCCCTCGCTGGATGCCAGCTGGCTCCACGCGGAGGGAACTACAGCTCCCAGGCGCGCCGCGCCGGAGGGTCGTGGGGCCCGGGTTTGAAGCACTGGGCGAGGGAGCCTGGCCGCTCGCAGCGGGTCCATCCCCGCAGAGGTGCGGCGCACAGAGCCCCCCGGCCCAGGCAGCGAGCAGGAGGCGAGGGTCTGCCTGGCTCCCACCTGGGAAAGCAAAATGTCTGACAGGACGGATGCTGCCCAGGTAAGGATGGGCTGGGGGTCAGCCGGGGCCTGTTTGCACTGGACCCCCGGGAGGAGTTTGCCTGAATTCACGAAGCAAACCCGGCGCTGGCCTCTGTCCGGCTCGGCTGCCTCGGCTTCGGAGGCCAGCTGGGGTGCCTTGAATCGGAGGTGCTGTGATGGGAGCGGGGGGCTGATGCAGTCACGGTCTCGGCTGCCGGCTCAGCTGGGGCCCTGGGGGGTGCTGCTGGGGCGTAGGCGATGGGCCTTGTCCGGCCCTGGGGGTCGTGTCTTTGAATTTGAGCTTGACCCTGGTCGCCTCTTGCCCACCTGCGCTGGCTGGAGCTCGGCGGGCAGGGGCAGAGACGGGGCTCTGCTCGTGCGTGGCTCCAGCGCTCTCCCGGGGGTGGAGAGGCCGAGTGCCCTGGAGTTGATCAGGGTGGGGGGGTCCTGGCCAGGTCTTCCTCGGGGTGGAGGAGAGGACCCCCCAGTGCCTCCCCGCAGCTCGCCTGGACCGCCCGCGTGGCAGCTAGGAGCTGAGCGCGTTTCGGTAGCAGGTGCCAAGCTGTGCCAGGCTGGGCGCAGGGCTCCCTTGCGAAGTCTGGTCCTGGGCGACCCGCTGGCTTTTACCCCGGATTTGTCCGTTGCTGCACAACTTCCTTCGCAGGAAGCCTTTCCTCTCCCCCTCCGCGCCCATTAAGAGACCGCCCAGGGGACTGTGATTAGAGCTAATTAGCCCTGCCTGGTGGGATCTTGCGGGGCTCGTGGCTTGTGTTGCGCAGCTTCTAATGGCACGTCGGAGGGCGCGCAGTTGTGTGAACGGCTCGTGAATCTGGCGGATGCCCCGAGGGGCCCATGAAGCAGCCCCTCGGCACGCCGTGCCCGGGACAGCCCTGCTCCGTGAGCAGCGAGGGACTCAACGGGAGCAAATGTCATTTTGCCGGCGCTTGTGGACCCTGGCAGGGGAAGGTGCATAGTGTCGGGACCCCGACGCAGGGCTTCCTCCGTCTCCCCGGTATGGCATCAAGCACCGTGCACTCCCCAGGGCCCCTGAGTGCCTCCCCGTAGCTTTCCTGGACTTTCCGCACGGTAGCCAGGAGCCGAGTGCATTTCGGTAGCAGGTGCCAGCCTGTGCCTGCAGTTTGCACCCGGCTCCCCTGAGCACAGAGGGGCCCTGTCCTTTCCCCCGGTGTGACAAGCCCTGGTGCCGGGTGACCCTGGAGGGACCTAGGCGTGTGACTTCTGCTCCCAGCTCGGGCACCAGGCAGGGCAAGGCACTCGGCCTTTGTTTCTCTGCCATCTGGGTGCTCTGTGGGGCAGGGAGCGTGGCCCCGGGAAGGTCTGTGCCGGACTGAGCACAGGTCATGCAGGCAGGCCGCACGTCGCGGTTAGCTCAGCACCAAACTCGGAGTGGCCTGAGTGTTTTCCTTGTGGGAATCGTGCTCCGGATGTCGGCAGGCCCCTGCATTTGTACAGCGCCTTGCACATGGGGACTCTCCCCTTGGCTGGGGCTCCTAATACCCTTTTGTGTTACAGAGGGTCCCTGGCAGGCGGCGTTCCCTCTAAGCTGTGCAACGTGCACGGCCGTGGCACGAGCGCACCTGGGCGGCCGCGCGCGCCGCGCGGCTTAGAGGGAACGCGGCTGGCAGGACCCCCGGGATCTTTTTTGCACCTCGGCAAGCAGGTGACGCCGCGTTGACTCCCTGCATCGGTCCTTTCTCACCCTCGTACGGCTGCATAAATAAATGCGACACAGCTAGGGCCGGCAGCAGCTGCAGGTCCTGGCGCAAAGCCTGCGGGCTATTCACAGCTGACAGGTGCAGGGGCGAGCAGAGACCGGCCTCGTCAGAGGCGTGAGCTGGGCGTCCACCCCAGCCGCGCAGCGCCCAGCACACGCCTTGCACACGTCTGGTCCCCCGTCCCCTCTGCCGGGGCAGCGCAGCCGGCCGGACCCTGCGCGGAGGGGCACGATGACCGGGATCTCTGGGAGCACCTGGCACCCCCGGGTTTTGCCACGCCACGTGGCCCTGTTTCACCTACCACGGGTCCCTGGAAGATTGGCTACGTCGTGGGAAGACTGAGCTGCAATGGGGGTGGACCCCCACAAGCCCCTTGCATTGCTGGTTCTCCCCATCTTGGGCAGGGGCTGCGAGGAACTCACCGTGGTGGTGGGAGCAAGGGACAGCCCGATGCCATCTGGACCTAAGGGGTGTTAACGGGGGCCCGAGAGACCCCAGGCCGAGGCCGTGCCCCCGCTGCAGGGGAAGGCAAAACCCTGCAGTGCGGACCAGTCTGAGCAGGGGGGAAATCCCTTCCTGCCCCAGTGCAGCATCGGGCTGAGCCTGAGCGCAGGGGCAGGACCCTCCAGCCGGGACCCTGCGGGGTTGGTGCCAGAGGGGCATCGGCCCCATCCCCAGCCCGGGCTGCAGCAGCACCCAGCGCCTCTGGGGGAGGCTTAAAACCACCTGACACATGGAGCAGGGCGGGAGGCAACCAGCAAATGCAGAGCAGGTTATGTCCCGTCAGCCCTGAGACGGCGTTGTGCCCCCACGGACGTGTCCGTGGGCTGTGCCCGGCTGGGGGCGTGCAAGCACACCATGACTGTGCCAGGCCTTGGGCAGAGCCGGCTTGGAGCAGGGGGCATGAGGCAGCAGGGACAAGGGATGGTTGTACTGAGTCTGGGTTTATTCCCTGGTCTCCGGCATCCAGTCGTGTCACGGACTTGTGATCCCAGCCCCCGTCTTTTGGACCGGCGCGGTGCGGGTGAGCACCCGGCCCGGGGGTTCGCCGGCTCCTTGCTAAGGGAAATGTGACCCCGGAGCAGGGTGGCTTCCACGGTGCTGTGAAGTATCCGCCTGTCTAGGGGCTGTCCTGCCAGGTGGGGTCCCTGCCTAATTAAAGCACCTGACAACCAGCTTTCCTCATTAGCACCTCCTAATAAGATGAATGCACGTGCTCTCCCCTGCACCTTCCCTGGGCTGGGAGGGGATCTGCACATGCAGTCTCCTTGCATGGGAATTGCATTCGCATGGAGGGTCTGTCTGTATGCTCAGCTGCCTGGGACTCAGCTGCGTGCCTGCAGGAAGCACTGCCAGAGCCCCCCATTGCTCCCCAATGCCTGTCTCGCTCCCCAGGCCGTCCGGGCCTTGCTGCTTGTAGCTGGGTGCTGGGGCTCAGCTGCAAGGCCATGCACCTTCTGGGACAGCCCTTCCCCAAGGTTAGAGCCCCCCGCTCTGAACCCGACCCATTTTGCAAGCAGATGCTGTGATGCGGTTGCCCGTGAGAGCCGGCCCTGGACAACCCTTCCCAGTCACAGCCTTGCAGGTCGCTACTTGCCCCTGCTGGAGATGCGCCCATTTGTTGTGCAACAAAGACTCTCCGAACGCCCCTCAGCGCCGAGATGTAAAGTAGCTAAATCCTCAAACAATAAACAATAGCCAGGAGCAGGCGTTACAGGTTTAACAGGTTATAGGTTATGGGCACATACCAGGCGGACGGCTCCGGCCAGCTCCCGCTGCCCCTGGCATGCTAGGCAGACCCCTGGTCTGGCCGTGTAGCAGCTCCCGTGTCGCGTGCTCCGGGGCCCGGGCTCCTTGCTCCCGCAGCCAGGTCCGGTGCGCCCCGGCGCTGTGGCAGTGGGCACCCACACCGAGGCCTCTGCTTGGCTCTGTCAGGCCACGCTTCTGTACGCTGGGCTGGGGGTTTCTTCTCCCTAGCTCAGACCGGCTCTGGGGATGCAGGTGTGGGAAAAGCCCAGCTGCCGGTGAACGTGCGGCGCCTGGTTCCCGTGACCCCGGGCGGCGCGGCACACGCGGCCGTGCGGCAGGACCGGTCTCCAGGGCCCGTCAGGCGTGCACACCTCTTCCCGCTGCCCCTTCCTGGCTGGGCTGGGGGCGGACAGAGAGGCTCCCGGAGGGGCAGGGAGAGGGCTTGGTTTCCATCCTGCTGCTCTGCCCCTTCTTTGTAGCAGGCGGGCGAGAGGTCTCTCAGGACCCTGGGAGCTGAGCCGCGGCACGGGGCCGTTCAAGCGAGCGGGTCTGGATGATCTCCCCCCCTGAGTTGTGCGGTAATTGGCTGCGGTCCTTGCGGGACCCCCGGCACGGCTGTACGAGCACTCGTGGGCTCTGGTGTGGGGCCGGAGGACTGGAAGAGGCCAGCGTGGTCCCCATCTTCAAAAAGGGGAGGAAGGAGGACCTGGGAACTATAGGCCAGTCAGTCTTACCTCGATGCTGGGGAACCTCTTTAAGAAGGGAGGAATAGGCTATAGTCAGACCTAGACAGGAGACAGGAGACAGGGGTGGGCGGACAAGAATAGGGTGGGATTCAACACCGACAAGTGCACGGTGCTGCACCTCGGGAGGAACGACCGGCACCATACCTACAGGCTGGGGAACTCCCCTCTTGTCAGCACGGAGGCGGAAAGGGATCTGGGGGTCATCACTGACTCCAAGATGAACATGGGCCGGCAGTGTGGGGACGCGGTCAGGAAGGCCAACCGCATCTTGTCCTCCATCCACAGACGCATCTCGAGCAGGTCCAGGGGGGTGATCCTCCCCCTCTGTGTGGCACTGGTCAGGCCGCAGCTGGAGTCCTGTGTCCAGGTCTGGGCGCCGCGCTTCAGGAGGGATGTGGGCAGCATGGAGAGGGTCCCGAGGAGGCCACTCGCATGATCAGGGGACAGCAGGGCAGGCCCTACGAGGACAGGCTGCGGGACCTGAACCTGTTCAGCCTCCACAAGAGAAGGCCGAGGGGGATCTGGTGACCTGTTACAAACTAGTCCGCGGGGACCAGCAGGCACTGGGGGAGTCCCTGTTCCCCCAAGCACGGCCAGGAGTGACCAGGAATAACGGTCACAAGCTGGCAGAGGGGAGGTTTAGGCTAGATATCAGGAGGCGCGACTTCACGGTCAGGGCGGCTAGGAGCTGGAACCAGCTTCCAAGAGAAGTGGTGCTGGCCCCTACCCTGGGGGTGTTTAAGAGGAGGTTAGATGAACATCTTGCTGGGGTCATTTGACCCCAGTGCTCTTTCCTGCCATGGCAGGGGGTCGGACTCGATGATCTGCTCAGGTCCCCTCCGACCCGACCAGCTATGAAACTGTGAACCTGAGTGGCAGCAGGTGGCGGCAGGTGGCGGCTGTGCCTGGGGAGCAGGGATAAGAGCACGGGGCGCGAGCGGCACAGCTCCCTGGGGGTGTCTGCACCCCAGGCTCTGGACCCAGCCCCTCGTCTCCCCCAGGTGCTGGTGACGTTCGAGGACGTAGCGGTGCGGTTCTCGGCCGAGGAGTGGGCCACGCTGGCAGGCTGGCAGCAGGCGCTGCACAAGGAGGTGATGGAGGAGATGGCCCAGCTGCTGCTCTCGCTAGGTGAGGCGGTGCGGCCCCTGCCTGGGGGTCCCAGCACCCGGCTCAGCCCTTCCCCATGCTGCAGCCTTCAGGTCCCCTCCGGGCTCAGAGCGGCGCTAAACCTGGGCCCGGCAACCCCTGGTTTTCTGCAGCCCGCGTGGAGGAGGCTGGCCTGTCCCCACCTGCTGCCCTGTCGGTGCTGCAAGCAAACCGTGCTGGGACCGTCCGATCGCAGGCTTTGCTCTGCCGTGTGTGGTCGGGTGCAAAGAATAGGTGTCACCTCCGTCCTCTGCAACATCAGCTCCCGGCCGCTGTCGTTCCCTAGCTGACGAGTCCCTGGCCAGCCCGGCTGGGCAAGGCTCACCGTGCCCGTCTGTCCCGTTCCCACCAGGTCAGTCCGTCCCCGCCCTGGCTCTCCTCTCCCTGACTGACCCTCAGGAAGCGGCGGGGAGGCCGCTTGCCAGTGACGCCGCGGGGAGAGACCTCAGTGGCGATGGAGGTAAGTGGGCCACCCCCAGGGCTCCCCGCAGCTGCAGCAAACGCTGGTTAATTCGCCAGGCCCAAGGGAAGTAATGGGGGAACATGCAGGGGCGACCAGTTATCAGTGCTGCTAAGGGGTCTGTGCTGCCTGCAGAGCAAATGAAACCACAGCGGGGGATTATCCCACAGACCAATTAACTGGGGTTTGCTGCTTCATTGCATCTCTCTGAGGCCGAGGATTAGGCGGATCATTGGGCAAGTGCCTGTGATATCACGTTGCATCACATCCGGCCACACGTGATGCCCAATATGAGCCCCTGGTCCACGGCTGAGGTTTCCTGGGGGGCCTTTGGCAAGTGGGTGGGGTGAAGGGGAGGCCACAGGGTCTGTAGCATGGGGCTGCAGCTGCTCCAGCCTCGTGCTCCTGCTCCGGCTGGGAGCACGACAGCCTGCTTGGGGGGCAGAGCACCACCAGCACCAGGGACCCTGCTCTTCTGCAGCCCAAGGACAAGGTTCCCCCTGGGTGACAGTTGCCATGGGGCTGGTCCCATCCCCGCTGCCTCTGTGCACTGCTCTGGTAGCAAGTAGGGACCGTTAACAACCAGCACGTGTTGGGGGTGAGCTCCCCAGTGCAGGCACAGCATTTCCCTTGCAAACCCTGGCAAGGCTGGGAGTTGGGCGTGGGAGGAGGCAAGCCCATCGCCCCTGGTGCTTAGAGGGCAGGAGTGAGGCAGCACCTCGACCTGCAGCAGGAGCGAGAGCAGCCCCGAGTCTCGAGGATGCAGAGATGCAGCAAAGCTGAGCCTCCTGGGCTGCATGAGTGGGAGCTTTGCCAGACCTCCTGTTCCCTTGTAAAGCAGAGTGGGGGTCCACGAAATCACAACCGTGCATGAAGGCCCCTTGCCTTTGCAGGAGAAGAACGGGCTTTCCCAGGGGATTACCCAGATGCGGATGTGCCCGGGGACCCGGGGCAGGTGGAGGAGGACGGGTCCCCCCTGGGCACCCAGGAAGGTAAGAAGTTTCCAGGTGTGGGACAGATCCGGTGGGGGACGGGTCACCACGCGGGGCTTCCCCATGTCTCACGCAGGGGAGCCGCGGGGCAGCCTGCACCTCAGCGCCCTGATGAAGCTGGTGAAGGAGATCCCCGAGTTCCTCTTCGGGACCCCCAAGGCCGCTGCAGACCCAGCCGAGGCTGCCGGGGGCAGCGATGCCGCGACGAGCACCGAGCAGGCTGGCGGTAAGGGCGCGCTGCCGCCCCAGCCGCGTTGCAGAAGCCCCTGGCCAGGCTGGGCCTTGCACGCCCTGGCGAGCCGCGGGTCAGGCTGGCGGGATGCGTGCATGCAAGCCCAGGCTGACCCTGGCCGTGTCTGTGCAGTAAAAACAGAGGAGCCCTCTGAGACCCCTCACCCCCCGGGCCTGGACAGCGGGGCAGTGGACGTGGCTCTCAGCTGGCCTGGCCGCCCGGATACCCCCGCCGGCTCCGTGTCCACCAGCGGCACCGAGCGGGGATCTCCCCCGGGGAGCCTGCATGCAGGTGAGTCGTGGGAGCACTACTCGGGGTGATGGTCTGGGGTACAAGGGGCTACGAGCTGCCTGGGCAGCTTGGCACGTGCCAGGGCAGTGCTGTAGGTGCGATACCATCTCGGGCATCTGAAGGGTGGTGGAAAGGTTTAGGCTTGAGGATGTGGGCATAAGGTCACGATGCTGGCGTGAAGGAGTAGCGGCAGGCAGCACAGACCCCTACCCCAGGGTAACTCTTCCTAGTTTGGTGGTGAATGAGCCCTGGGAGAATCGGGGAGAAACCTCTGCGGGGGTAAGTCAGGCCGGCTTGGGTTTCATCCATCCCCTTTCATCCATTAGGTAAAGATGAGCAGGCTCTTCTGGGCCGGGTGGTGACATGAGGGCCCCGTGCCCCAGGACAGCCGTGCATCTCTCTATTCCTGATCCCACGATAGGGTCCAGATGTCAGTGACAGTGGGGTAAATACATGTGTGTGCACACCTGGAGATAATCTACCCCTGTTGGGTTGCACCCATCGACATCCCTGGAGGACCACACCGATGCCATGAGGTGGCTCAGCCCATGCGGTTTCTCACAGGACCCAAACAGCCCCACGGTCCCCCCTGGCTGGGACATTCAGTGGGGTTTACTGTAGGAGACCAGCTCTCAACTGAACGTAACTGGATCCAGGCCCATCTCCCTGCCCTGTCCTGCTTATGCTTTCACACCTGCTAATATTTATCCCGATGTGAACCTAGCTGTACCGATGGCGAACAGCCCTCTCCGGGGTCTGCTGAACTGCCTGAAGGAGATACCCACCTGCCTCCGCGACACGCGGGGAGACAAGGGTCAGAAGAGGCTGGAGATGGAGACAAGGGCCTGGCAAGCCACCGGTGAGCTCAAGGGTGTTTCTACCGCGCTGTGCAAGACAGGCAGTGTCTCACGGGGTGTGGGACGCTTGTCCCCCTGTTCAGGGTCAGACTGACACCACGTCTGGGGGCAGGAAGGAATTTTACCCCCTGGTCCGGACTGGACTGGGGGGGTTGCCTTCCTCTGTAGCAGGGGCACGGCCTCTGCCTGGGCGTTACCAACCGTGGCCGCCGCGGCCGCCTGCTTCCCCCGTGGCGGGTGTGGGTCTGCTGCCTGGTGCTGTGTTAGGGTTGACGGTTGTCTTGTGCAGCGTTTAGGTGATGGTTTGTCTGGGCTTCTGCAGCATTTAGATGATGTTACAGCTCTTCCCCTACTGTCCATGGGCTGAGGGGCATGCCCACAATAACCACTACACATATGTTGCCATACGATGTTCTTCCCATGCTATGTCCCCCGCAGTGCTCGACTTGGTGCGGGTGAGGTCTCAGAGGGCGGCCCTGGGGCACAGGACGTGGTTGCAGACGGGTCACTAATTAGGAAATTAGGTAGGGACAAACTCTGTGCCCTGCTGGAGGACGAGCCACTGACCCCCTGCCCCGGCACTGTTCAGGGAGCAATGACAGCTGCAGGACGGGGGCTGATACATGGCCTGAATCAGTTGTGAAGACCGAGGCGATGGCAGAGAGCTCCCCGCTCCGAAGCCTGGAGAACTGTTTGAGGGACCTGGCTGCTGCGGAGAGGCCAAGTCATCCTGGCACGCCTGAGAGCAGCCCTTGCGATGGCAGCTCCAGGCAGGAGCAGGAGCAGGAGCAGGAGCAGGGGAGCCTGGAGCTGAGGGCGCGGAGATGCCCCGGTGAAGGTACGGTACACCTGGGCAGAGCTGGGCCTGGCCCGTCTCCCACTGGAGGCAGTGGGATGGCTCCTCTGGACCTTGGGGATCGTGGGGCTGGAGGCAGTTTGCACAGCTCTGCGATCATGGCTTGGTGCCCGGGGGGCGGATCATGGTCTCATAGTTTCATAGTTTCTAGGGTCGGAAGGGACCTGAGCAAATCATCGAGTCTGACCCCCTGCCCTGGCAGGAAAGAGGACTGGGGCCAAACGACCCCAGCAAGGTGTACATCTAACCTCCTCTTACAGACCCCCAGGGCAGGAGCCTGCACCACTTCTCTTGGAAGCTGGTTCCAGCTCCTAGCCGCCCTGACCGTGAAGTCGCACCTCCTGATATCTAACCTAAACCTCCCCTCCGCCAGCTTGTGACCGTTATTCCTGGTCACTCCTGGCCGTGCTCGGGGGAACAGGGACTCCCCCAGTGCCTGCTGGTCCCCCCGACTAGTTTGTAGCAGGCCACTAGATCCCCCCTCAGCCTTCTCTTGTGGAGGCTGAACAGGTTCAGGTCCCATAGCCTGTCCTCATAGGGCCTGCCCTGCTGCCCCTGACCATGCGAGTGGCCTCCTCTGGACCCTCTCCATGCTGCCCACATCCCTCCTGAAGTGCGGCGCCCAGACCTGGACGCAGTACTCCAGCTGCGGCCTGACCAGTGCCGCACAGAGGGGGAGGATCGCCCCCCTGGACCTGCTCGAGATGCATCTGTGGATGCAGGACAAGGTGCGGTCGGCCTTCCTGACCGCGTCCCCACGCTGCCGGCCCATGTTCATCTTGGCATCAAGGATGACTCCAAGATCCTTTTCTGCCTCTGCACTGACAAGGGGGGAGTTCCCCAGCCTGTAGGTATGGTGCCAGTTCTTCCTCCCCGGGTGCAGCACCGTGCACTCGTCAGTGTTGAATCCCATCCTATTCTCATCTGCCCACCCCTGTAACCTTTCTAGGTCTGATTGTAGCCTGTTGCACCCTTCTAGTGTGCCCACGTCCCCCCACGTCTTAGTGTCATCAGCAAATGTGAACAGGTGCTTTTTACCCCCTTGTCCAAGTCACCGATGAAGATGTTGAACAGTGCGGGCCCGAGGGCCGAGCCCTGTGGGACCCCCCTGCCCACGTCCCCCCAGGTTGAACATGACCCATCCCCCACCGCTCTCTCGGTGCGGCCCTCCCGCCAGTTGGGGACACATCTGACCGTGCGGGTGTCGACACCGCAGCCCCCCGTTTCTCAATGAGAACGGGGTGAGAGACGGTGTCGAAGGCCTCCCGAGAGTCCAGGAAGACGATGTCCACTGCTGCCCTGTGTCCAAGGTAGGAGGCACCAGGTTGGGCTGACAGGAGTAAACGCGGTAGAGGCCGGCAATGGACGTTCCCTCTGCTCCAGAGCTGACCCATCGGTTCCTGCATCGCGGGTGTTTGCCGAGGGCCTGGGAGCCAGAGAGTGGTGTCAGGAGACCTGAGGGTGTTATGGCATCAGAGCAGGTGGCACAAAGCCGTGAGATTCGGTTTGTGCCCCGCGCCCAGCCCAGCAGCTTTCCCTCAGCACGATGCCAGTCACCGGAGGTTTCCTCTGTCCGTGCCAAGTGCCGCCTGCATTTTGGGGGCCGCAGGATGAATTGCGCCCCTGAAAAAGCCTCCCTTTGAAGCCCCAGCCCCTGCGGGGTTTGCAGTGCTGCGAGGCAGCATCGAACCCCCCAAATGTGTCTGTTCCAGCGCCAGCTGCTGCGGGCACGCCTGATACCACAAGCGACCTACCCGGAGACAGACAGGGTGGTCCCAGCTCATCCGGCAGCGCGGAGGGAGAGAGGGAGCCGAGGGGGCTGCCGGTGCCGCGGGCCCCACCACGGTGCCAGGAAGGTGGGCTGCGGCTCTTGCATCTGCATCCTTTGTGGGCACGAAAACGAGGGCTGCTTTCCCCTGTACCGGGGCACAGCTTTGGCTTGGGATCTCTCGAGCCTATATTAACAACCTTTTATAGAAGTCGGAAGTTGGCTGCCGCGGTCCTCCTGCTTCTCCGGGGGCAGGTTCGGGTGTGACGCCTGGCGCTGTGTCGGGGCTGGTGGTAGTTTAACCAAGAGTTTAGAGGATGGGCTGGTCTGGGGGTCATGCCTCAGGCTGTGACCTCTGGAGCTCCCTTTCGCCCCACTTCCCTAGGCTTCCTCTGACTTCTCTATGATCAGACAGGGCCGGGCATACGCTCTCAGCTGCGTGGGTCTTCGGGGTGAGGAGCACACGAGACGTGGGACCCGGTCTCTCTGCCGCCGGGTGCTGGTGACGGAGCCGCCCGTCTCGGGGGGCTCCGCAGAGCACGCCGCGACTGTTTGTCTGTGCCCAGCAGCTGCGCCGGCCGAGGAGAGCCCCTTGCAAGGCCTGCTCAACTGCCTGAAGGAAATCCTCGTCCGTGGGCCCCGGCGTCCCCCCTCGCCGGCTCCAGGGGAGAGCCGCCCATCCCTGCGGGGTGAGCGCATGTCTCCGTGCCTCGTAGAGTGGGATACTGCTCTCCGCCCATGGCGTCTCGCTCGGGAGCTCGCTGCCGGGGGGTTACCGAGGCAGGCATGGCCAGCACTTGAGGAAGGTGTAGCTACGTATGGGAGCAACCCCTTTGGGGTCAGGGACCTCATGGTTGCAACCCCATCCCGGCCGTGACAAAGCGCAGGAACTCCCCGTCCCCGAGGGGAGGAGCACATCCCACCATGCAGCTGCTCTGTGTCTGACCTCACGGTCCCCGTCCCCAAGGGAAGCCCGCACGGACCCTCCAGGAGACGGGCCCGGGGACAGCAGCTCTGCCAGGACCTTGAAAAAGGGGATGCAGATGACACGGTGCATCGTCACGCAGAATACAACGCATGCTCCTTTGGTTAGAGAGGAGCCAGGAGCTTGGGGGGTGGCACCCCAGTACTGGGCTGTGGACTCTCCATCCTTGGAGGTGTTTAAGACAGAGCCCTGGCTGGGACGGTGTGGCTGGGGCTGGGGCCGGTCCTGCTTGGAGCAGGGGGCTGGACGAGACGTGACCTCCCGAGGTCCCTTCCAGCCCTCGTTGCCTGTGAGTCTGTGCTTTTCTATCCTGTTTAAGAGCAAAGCAGAACCAAACAGTAGCCACTGGAACACACACTCACGTGCTCGATTATATATGAAGTTCAAAAAACACACCGTAGTCCAAGCAGCCCCGAGATATTGTGTCATTAGTCCCAGAGCCGTTAGAGTTCAACGCGCACCTCGTGCTTGGATTCATTAAAAAATCTAGCCTCTGCGAGCGTCTTGACGGTGCCTCCAGTCCTTCTCCGCCCGTCGTGCCTACACCTGCGCTAGTATCCCCCCCGCGTCGCTCGGTCCGCAGGGCTGTGACTCAACGCCTTCCCATGGGAACAGTCCGAGTCCTACATCACGGCTTCACCTCTTTCCCCTGCCCGGCTCCCACGACCTCCTCTCTTTCCGTGACCATTTTGGTTCACACGGTGGGCTTAAACCAGAGCGCTTGTTTCACCCGGGGTCGCGCTGAGTCTGGATCGGCTGTTGTCCAGCGCCCGCCGCATCCGAGCCATCTCCCAGCGGCACGGTTGTCCCGGCGAGGCCGGGTGGACGCGGAGCGAGGTGGGAATGCACCTTTGCTCTGAGCCTGCCTTGCTGACTCTGCCTTCTTTCTTGCAGTGGAAACAGAAACAGGCTCCGGAGCTCCCCACGGCCCCGGGAGCCACCGGGCCCTGGCAGCAGGAGAGCGGTGCCCGGAGACCCGGGGCAGGAGCTGCCGGGGGGAAGGTGAGTCCGGGGCTGGCTGGCAATACTCCCACCACAGGAGTGGCCGCTGGAAAATCCCCTGCTGCCCAAACCGAGACACCACGGGAGTGCATCCCGGCTCCTGCACCCTCCTGCTGGGAGGGCTCGCCCCGCTCGCCCAGCCGCCGGGCAGGGGCCACCCCTGGCTCCCAGCCTCGCTGACCTCAGATGACGTGCGCTGAGCGGGGCAGGGAAGCTGCCCTGGGGTCCTCAGGGGTCTGGGGGCGCAGGAGATGCTGTCCTGGCCGTCTCCACCATGCAGGGGCAGGGCTGAGGGTCCGGCTTGTTCCCAGGTGCAATGAAGACGGAGGGCAGCACGGCGCCTTCCCTGCCCCGGGGTCCGTCCAGCGGCTGGGAAGAAGCACGCCGGCTCGGTGAGCCCACGCGGCCCGGGGAGGAGAGGAGCCGGGAAGGGGCATCGTTGCGGGGTCGTGGCACGGAGGGATTCCCTCGCAGCAGGGCAGAGGGACAGGGCCGCAGGCAGGCTCACCCAGCCAGGCCTGGCTTCCAACGTCCGGCTCCCATTTAGCAGGTCTCCGGGGCCTGTGCACGGGCGAAGGCAGCAGCGACGGTGGGAGACGCGCTGCGTGGGGCCATGCAGAGTCAGGCGGTGCCTGGGGCGAGTGGGGATGCAGCCCAGGGCAGGGGCTACCTGGCACCCGCCCCCGGACTCTCCATCTCCTGCCCCCGGCACCTCCACCCTGCCCTGAGCTCCTGGCCAGGCCCGGACCCAGGCAGGGGACAGTACCCACGGATCAAACAACGCCCCAGCAGCAAACAGGGCTTGGGCTGGGGCAGCCGAACTCCGAAGGGGACGCACAGGCCCCCCCATTAGCACACGTGCGGCCCGCGGACCCGCGCCAGTCTCGGGCTGGTCACCGGGAGCAAACCTTGCACGGAAGTCTGTGGGCATGCGTGCCGCGCCTGGACGTGCCCTTGCCCGCTCACACCCGTTCACCGCGGCGGTGCAGCCCGGGGACCCTGCTGATAGCAACCTGAGCTCGGGAGTGCCAGCTGCTGATATTATGCCCATTGCTTCTGTAGTGAAAACAGAGGCCGGGACGGAGGATGCCGCCTGGCAGAGCCGGCTGCGATGCGCGGAGCATGCGGCTGCACGCAGGCCCTGTGCTCCGGCCGGCCCCGTCTCTACCCACAGCCCTGATGGGGACAAGGCGCCGTGGAGGGTGCCACTGGGGCCCTGGCACTCGTACCCTGAAGGTAGGGACGGTGCTGGCTCACGGGGGCAGTCCTGGGTGCCACGGGGTTGTAGCAGTGAGGACGTGGGGTCAAGCGTGAGCCCTGGAGGAGATGGGACAGAGCCTGGGGGCGTCCCCGAGGGCATGCTCTGTGTCGGGGGCTCTGGCCCAGACCTGTGCTGGGACCGGTGCTATTTCTCAAGCAGAGCCGGCTCCGGGGACCAGCCCTCTCCGCGGCCTGGTGAACTGTCTGAAGGGAATACCCGTCCCCAGCGCCTGCCTGTCCAGCCTGGCCGGAGCCGAGGCCGCCCCGCCGAGAGCGTGGCCTGGAGAGGGTGAGTCCCGGCGTGGGCACAGCCCTGTCCCTCCCAGGGCCGTGGCACCCGTGCGCAGACACGCAGGGCCTCTCGGGATTGCGGTCTGCACGCACGAGGCTCCCCAGGGACCCGCTGTTGTAGGGGTCTTGCCGTGTGCAGGGCTGACACGCTCAGGTGCAAGGGAGAGGTGCCAGCAGCACGTGCTAACCGCCCAGCCCCTGCTTGCCCCGGCCCGGGCGGGCCCGCGGGCCCGATTCTGCTCACGCGAGGAGCACTGGCCCGGGTTTCTCCTGAGGCGTCGGGCCGGGGAGGGGAGGAGAGGAGCAGGCAGCACCAGGGCACCTGTCCCAGCCTTGGCCCGACGGCTGACGCGACGGAGGAGCAAGCTGCCCGGGATCTCTGGTCTCTTGGCACCACAGAAATACGCTGATGGGCCCGCCGGGTACAAAGTCACTGGGGAGGGGGCTGTTCATGCCACGTCCCCCCACAGCCGGCCCCTCGCGCGTGGCTTCAAAGGCAGCGGTGCTTGGCTGCGGTGGTGTGAATGTTACGTCTGTCCTTGCCTGTGCTCCGGGGGGGTTTCCGCGGCTCAGAGCCCCGGAGAAGCCCTGGCTGCCTCCAGCGCTCGGGGTTGTGCTTTGTCCGAGCAGACGTCGGTGCGGAGAGCTCGCCGCTGCGGGGCCTGGAGAACTGCCTGAAGGACATCCCCGTCGCCCAGCCCCGCCAGGCCCACCCGCCTGTCTGCCCCCCCCCGCCGCAGCCCCGCACAGCGGCCCCCCGGGACGGCGTGGAGGTCACTGGGAGAAGGTCAGTGGCGCGGCTACAGCAGTGCCGGCGAGCTACGGCACTGCGGCTTTAACCCTGGAGCACCACGGCTTTGCTCCACCTCTATGGTTATAGGAGCACGCCGAGATGACCCTCACATCCTGACAACTTCCGCCGTCCCGCTGGACACAAGGCTATGAATGTTACGCCTGTCCACGCCTGCATTTCCCAGCCGGGAAGCAATTTGAGAGGTGGCACCATAGTGTTTGGGGATAAATGCGGCTGGGCGTTCAGGCAGTCCCCCTGCTGCCCCATTAGTTCTCCCATAAAGGTAAAACTACCCAAGGCAAGGGCTGGCTAGCAGAGAGGCAGGGGCTTGACCTGATCCTGCCCACGGAAACTGTAGCTCAGAGCAAAGGGTTTTGGTGATCCCCGAGGTCACCCCAGCAGCGACACAGGAGCTGAACTCGGGTTCAGTGTCCCTGGGTCTGTGGCTGCAGGGACTGACTAGGAGCACCAGCTTCCAGCTGCAGCAGGGGAAACTGAGGCTGGAGACGGGGAACTGACTCTGAGAGGGGCCCGGCATTGGCACAGGCTGCCTGGAGGAGTCGTGACGTCTCCACGCTTGGAAGTTTTCAAGAGCAGGTTGGACGGACGCAGGGATCTGCCGTGAGCAGAGGGATGGACCCGGTGCCCTCCTGAGGTCCCTTCCAGCCCGATTCCCTTTGATCCTAAGCCCCTGCAAGGCAAACAGAGTGGACAGGCAGAGACAGGCTCTCCCCGCAGCCTTGCCAGGGCGAGGCCGGGGGGAAACGGAGCCGAGGCCGTGAGCTGCTGGCTTCCCCTGTGCTCATCATACAGACCTCGGTGCCGAGACCTCCCCGCTCCGGGGCCTGGAGAACTGTCTGAAGGAAATCCCCGTGGCCGTCCGCAGCCGATGCGGCACTCCCGCCAGCAGATGCTCGGTGGGCGGCACGCCGGAGGGACACGGGGGGCCCGAGCTGGCCACGCGGCCCCTGAAAACTGAAGGTACGAGAAAACGTTGAGCTGGGTCAGCTCGGCGATGCTGGGCTGCCCCAGACAGCTGCAGCGCGGCCTGGTGCAGGGGTTTCTGGTAGGGGCTTTGCCGGCCCTTGCGCATGGCAGGGGGATGGCTGTCAGTGAATGTAAAGAGGGTTTTCATCGGGGGGCCTGGCCTCCACCACCACCGGAAGGGGAGAGGCTGAGGGAAATGGGCTGATCTAGACTGCGGAAGAGAAGACCGAGGGGGGTTGACTAGCAGCCTTCCCCTCCCCGCAGGGGGGCTGCAAAGAGGATGGCGCTGGGCTGGTCTCAGTGGGGGCAGCCGGCGGGACAAGGAGCAATGGGCTCAAGCTGCAGCAAGGGAAGTTGAGGCTGGAGATTATATTAGGGAAAACTCTCTCACTGGGGGGTGGTGAAGCACTGGAACAGGCTCCCAGAGCGGTGGTGATTGATTCGCCCCCATGCAGTCCACTCCTGCAGTCAGGACCCTGGAAAGACTGAGACTGTGGGGCCAGGGTCAGATGAGACCCTTTAGAAAGGACCGAGTGGGCCATAGAAGCAGCAATGTCCTCTTCTCCACCACGTGGATCCCACCCACTGTGGGTGCTGGAGGGTTGGACGGTGGGTGGGACGCCACTGCTGCCACCTGGGCTGCTCCCATCCATGGGCCGTGGTGGCAGTCATAGAAATATAGACGATGAGGGCTGGGAAGGAGCTCAGGACGTCACATCTAGTCCAACCCCCTGCTCCACGCAGGACCAGCCCCAACTACACCATCCCAGCCAAGGCTTTGTCAAGCCAGGTCTTCAAAACCTCCAGGGATGGAGATGCCACCCCTCTGGGGAGCCTGTTCCAGTGCTTTACTACCCTCATCATGAGAAAGTTTTTCCTAATATTCAGCTTCAGCTTCCCTTGCTGCAACGTGAGCCCATTGCTCCTTGTCCTGTCACCTGAGAACAGTCCAGGTCCATCCTCCTTTGAACCCCACTTCAGGTAGGTGAAGGCTGCTCTTCAATCCCCCTCGGTCTCCCCTTCTGCAGACTAAACCACCCCGGTTCCCTCAGCCTCTCCCCACCAGTCCTGTCTCTCATTGCCTGAATCATTTTCATTGCCCTCCACTGGACTCTCTCCAACTTGCCCACATCCTTTCTGTAGGGGGAGGCCCAAAACTGGACACAGGACTCCAGATGTGGCCTCCCCAGTGCAGAAGAGAGAGGAAAAATCACTGCCCCTGATCTGCTGGTAATGCTCCTACCAATGCAGCCCAGGATGCCGCAGGCTTAGCACAGCGCTGCTCACAGGCAGAGGAGTTCTGCGGGGTGCCCCTGGTCGAGCTGGGGCAACAGCCCCACGGACCTCCCAGCTCTCCCAGCCTTGCACTGACGTCGATTTTGTTGCTTTAGTTAAGATCGAAGCACTTCCAGAGCATTCCCGTCTCCCCGGCCTGGGCAGCTCTGAGAAAGAAGTGCCCCACTATCCCAGCAAGCTGGCTTCCCGCAGCGTGGAAGGAGACCTGGGGCCGAGGCCAGCGGATGCTGGAGCCTGGCGCTCGTACGTGGATGGTGAGTCCGTGCTGGGGGACGATGCACCAGTCCAAGCGCGTGTGGGTGGACGGCTGTGTTGTGCTGGGCAGCACCGGGGTCCAAAGCACGCCATGTCCTTGCACGCTCCGTTTTGCCCTTGGCCGGGCACGTGCATGCTCACTCCAGCTCCTTCCCCGCTAGCCTCTAGAAAGTCCCCAGATCTTCCTTCCAGAGGGCAAAGGGCAATCGGGTGGTGCAGCAGGGCTCGGGTGCGGCCGGAGCTCCTTCAGAGCGCCCAGGCACCGGGCAGGGGAGGCGCCGGGGCTCAGCTGCCCTGCTTCATGTGTTACGTGCGGCCGACCTAGTTGCGCAGGCTGCAGGGCATGCCAGCCCCGTGTCTGTCCGGCGTCTGCTCCAGCGCTGGACCGCGTTCAGAGCTCATCTCGAACTTCAGTTCCCCCTTCTGCAGCTTGAGGCTGTTGCTGCTAGTCCAGTCCCCTACGGCCACGTCTCCATCCCCCGTGTCATCACCCTTCAGGGAGTTGCAGACTATTATCCTCCACCTTGGGAGGAAAAACCTGCAGCTTCCTTATAGGCTCGGCAGTGCTACGTTGGTTAGCACTACAGAAGAAAGAGACTTGGGGGTCATCATTGACCACAAGATGAACATGAGCCTGCAATGCGATGCTGTGGCTAGTAAAGCGACCAAAACGCTGGCGTGCATCCATAGATGCTTCTCGAGCAAATCCCGGGACGTCATTCTCCCCTTGTACTCGGCCTTGGTGAGGCCGCAGCTGGAGTACTGCGTCCGGTTTTGGGCTCCACAATTCAAAAAGGATGTGGAGAAGCTTGAGAGAGTCCAGAGGAGAGCCACGCGCATGATCAGAGGTCAGGAAAACAGATCTTACGATGACAGGCTGAGAGCCATGGGACTCTTTAGCCTGGAAAAGCGCAGGCTCAGGGGTGATCTGATGGCCGCCTATAAGTTTCTCAGGGGTGACCACCAGGATCTGGGGGAACGTGTGTTCACCAGAGCGCCCCAAGGGATGACGAGGTCGAACGGTCACAAACTCCTGCAAGACCGTTTCAGGCTGGACATAAGGAAGAATTTCTTTCCTGTCCGAGCCCCCAAGGTCTGGAACAGTCTGCCATCGGAGGTGGTTCAAGCACCTACATTGAACACCTTCAAGAGTAAATTGGATGCTTATCTTGCTGGGATCCTATGACCCCAGCTGACTTCCTGCCCTTTGGGTGGGGGGCTGGACTTGATGATCTCCCGAGGTCCCTTCCAGCCCTAATGTCTATGAAATCTATGAAATCAACTCCCCCCCAAGCTTCTTTTCCCTTCTCCAGACTAAATAGCCCAAGCTCTCTCCGCCTGTCCTCATCAGTCTCGCCTCTCGGGCCCCTAGTCATCGGTGTTGCTCTGAGTCGTATACTTGGACTTCAGGAAGGCCTTTGACACGGTATCCCACCCCATACTGGTGAACAAGTTAAGGGGCTGTGACTTGGATGACTGCACAGTCCGGTGGGTGGAGAATTGGCTGGAGGGTCGCACCCAGAGAGTCGTGGTGGATGGGTCGGTTTCGACCTGGAGGGGTGTGGGCAGTGGGGTCCCGCAGGGCTCGGTCCTTGGACCGATACTCTTTAATGTCTTCATCAGCGACTTGGACGAGGGGGTGAAATGTACTCTGTCCAAGTTTGCAGATGACACTAAGCTATGGGGCAAAGTGGACACGCCGGAGGGCAGGGAGCAGCTGCAAGCAGACCTGGACAGGTTAGACAAGTGGGCAGAAAACAACAGAATGCAGTTCAACAAGGAGAAATGCAAAGTGCTGCATCTAGGGAGGAAAAATGTCCAGCACACCTACAGCCTAGGAAATGACCTGCTGGGTGGCACGGAAGTGGAAAGGGATCTTGGAGTCCTAGTGGACTCCAAGATGAACATGAGTCGGCAGTGTGACGAAACCATCAGAAAAGCCAATGGCACTTATCGTGCATCAGCAGATGCATGACAAATAGGTCCAAGGAGGTGATACTTCCCCTCTATCGGGCGCTGGTCAGACCGCAGCTGGAGTACTGCGTGCAATTCTGGGCGCCGCACTTCACGAAGGATGCGGATAACCTGGAGAGGGTCCAGAGAAGGGCCACTCGTATGGTTAAGGGCCTGCAGGCCAAGCCCTACGAGGAGAGACTAGAGAAACTGGACCTTTTCAGCCTCCGCAAGAGAAGGTTGAGAGGCGACCTGGTGGCTGCCTATAAGTTCGTCAGGGGGGCACAGAAGGGAATTGGTGAGTACTTATTCACCAAGGCCCCCCCGGGGGTTACAAGAAATAATGGCCACAAGCTAGAAGAGAGCAGATTTAGATTGGATATTAGGAGGAACTTCTTCACAGTTCGAGTGGCCGAGGTCTGGAACGGGCTCCCAAGGGAGGTGGTGCTCTCCCCTCCCCTGGGGGTCTTCAAGCGAAGGCTGGATGTGTATCTAGCTGGGGTAATGTAGGCCCAGCACTCTTTCCTGCTTATGCAGGGGGTCGGACTCGATGATCTATTGAGGTCCCTTCCGACCCTAGCATCTATGAATCTGTGAATCTATGAATCTATGAATAGGTCTGCATCCTTCGCGCAGCGCGGGGCCCAGGAAGCGCGGGGCGTCTGTCGCGACGCGCGGGGCAGTTCAGCGCTCCCAGCCTGCAGCACAGGGGCCCGGGGCAGCTGCTCGTCCATGTTCGCCTGTCCTCTGCCTTTCTCCGGTATTAGGCCATCAGAGCAGCAGCTGCTCCTGCTATCAGTGAGGCGTGCCAGTCCGAGCGGGGAGGGAACAAAAGGTCCTTTGCAACGCTCGCAGCGGTCGTGCCTTTCTCGGCACCTCCCAGGAGCGTGGATCTGACCCTGGCCTGCTCCGCTCCACATTGCCCGTGGCTTCCTCCCTCCAGCTGTTCGGCTCCGCTCTCTTTGGCTCTCGGCGGGGCTGAGCGCACGTCCTTAGGACGCACAGGATAGATGCTGCCATGGGCAGACCTAGGATTTGCAAAAGGGGGGCATCCCACATAGCCCAGCACATATTTTTCTCCAGGTAACAAAGAACCTACAAGCTTTGCTAATAGGCTGGGGGCCTAGGGGTGGATTTTCCAGTTTAAGATTGCACCAAAAACCAGTGTTGCAATGAGTTAAAAGCTGCCTGCAGAGAAGCGGGAGCTACCAGGAGCAACAAACAGACGGCAACCTTGCAAAGCAAAGGCTAGCTTGATTAGCGGACTGTCGAAACCATGTTCGTTGCTCCGAAGGGCCTATTCCCCCTCCTGTAACTGCGGTGCAGGCGTCTCCCGTTGGGTAGGCTGGAGGACGCTCGTCCCCGTGTCTTGTGGCCCCGGCCCCCGTGGTGGTGGAGTCTCATTTCCCTTCCGCGCGCGGCTGGAGAGCAGGCCGGCGAGGCTGGGGTCCTTCGGGGGGCTGGCAAGATGCAAGGGAAGCTCGGAGGTGCAAGGTGGGGGCTGACTCGCCCCTGGCTGACGCAGGAGCAGCCACGGAGGACACGCCACCGCTCCGGGGCCTGGAGAACTGCCTCAAGGACATCCCTGCGCCCCAGCCCAGATGCCCCAACGCAGCAGCTGGCCCCTTACGAGCCAGCCTGGCCCAGGTGGACGTGGAGCCGTGGAGGGCAGCGCCGTGGCCCTGGGGAGCGAGCGCAGGAGGCAGGATGAGCTGCCGGACGGAGGTGCCCGTCTGCAGACCCCGCGCCTCCAGCACCCCCTCCGCCGGCAGCGCCGAGACGGAGCCCGGCCCCCGCAGCCCCGGGACCGGGACGTGGAGCCGGTGCCACGAAGGTGAGCCGGCGCCCTCATCCTGTCCCAGGCTCCCTCGGTGGCTCTGCTCGGGGCCGCTGTAGGGCCCGGGGGGCTCACGGGAGCGTGTTAACGAATGGGGTGGGGGCCAACGGGGCTGCACGGGAGGGGAAAAGCGGCGCGTCTGCAGGGGCGGGGGGTGGATGGAGCCTCTCCCGCCCCTGAGCCCAGGCTGGTTTTGTGCACCTTGTTTTACCGCAGACGCAGCCCCCCTGCACGGCCTGGAAAACTGCCCCAGGGACCTTGCGAGCGAGGGATGTTCGGGCTCCAGCAATGGTGATGTGCCGGAGCCCGAGACGTGGGCCCCGCGGGCAGAAGGTAAGGCCGAGGGGGTGTGCTGTCGCACGCCCAGGTGTGGACGCTGAATAGCAGGCCCAGCCTGGCTGCAATAGGAAGCTCGTACGGGGTAGGATGGCCCTAAGACCTCCCTGCATTATTCGCTGGGCTCTGATTTCTGGAGGGGTCGGGGAGACCCTGAAGGATGCTCCGGAGCTGGAGCCGCAGCAGCAGCACGCGGGCCGCGTGGAAACGCGCGCGTCGCAGCGCTGCGGAGAGTGGGCCAGGGCAGGCTGAGATCGCTGGGAACATTTAGCTCGGGGAAAAAGCAATTAAGCGGGGACGTGACAGCCGCCTTAGAGAAGCGGGGGGACAACCGCTCTCCCGTGGCGCAGACAGCCGGACCCGTAGCCACGGCTGCGAATAGCAGCAGCGTATGTTTAGCTTGGACCGTCCTTGCTGCCCGGGGAGAAGTGGGATCTCTTGCAGAGGAGGCTGGAGAAGCCCTGCTGGGGACATCCCGCATCCAGGCAGGGCTTGGACCAGGCGAGCTGCAGGGTGCCCTCCAGCCCCGCGCAGGGGGAGCAGATACCCCCGCGAGGGGCGCAGTGGCTCGGGGCGAGCGGGGCTGGCACGAGGGAAGCTCCCCTGAAGCCCGTCCCAGAGGCAACGTGCGCTGGCGTGCGAGCAACGCTGGTCACCCCCCAAACGCCGACGCTGCTGCCCGCTAGCCCCTTCTTCCAGGCGGCGCCCCGTGCCCAGAGAGCCAGGCCTCCTCCGAAATGGAAATGGCTCCCGTGACCCCGGGAGCACGGCGGCCCTGCAGAGCATCCTCCCGCTGCCCGCGCCAGCCACAGGAGCTGGGGAGTGACCAGCCTTGCCCCGTAGCAGCCAGCTTTTGAGCTGCTTCGTGCTTTGCTTAAAACAGAGGCAGCCGCAAGCGAGGGCCCGAAGAGCCGGGTGGAGGACGCTGCTGTGCACAGCCCCCGTGGCTCTGGCGCGGAGGACCAGGAGCTGAGCCGGTCAGAGGGGGTGAGAGGACGGGCTGGCTGCTGGAGGAGCCGGCTCCGGGCACCCGCGTGCAAGGCAGGGCAGCCCAGGAGGGGCTCGGTGTCCACGCAGGGCACGAAAGGCCTAGGGGAGCTGCCGGCGCTCAGCCCGGGTGCAACTGGGGATGAGCAAGCGTCAACGGCGGGGGTGGAGGGCCCTGCCTGCAGGGGTGAGGCAGAGCTTCCTGTAGCCACGGGCATCCTAACGTCAGCTGCCATGTGCTGGGTCAGACCCCACGCCACCGTGCCCTGTCCCGTGTCGCACATGGGCGGCCGGCGGAGGCTGGAAGGGAGAGCGACCTGGGCCGATCGGGGTTTCTCTCCCCCTTGCAGCCTCCAGCACCGAAGGTCCAGCAACCCCCTGGCAGAGGGGCTGTGCCCCCCCACGCCTGCACTTAAATAGCTGCCGATGCCCTTTTCCTCCAAAACGTGTCCAGTCCCTTTGTGAATCGGGCCGGGCTCTCTGCTCCCAGCACATCTGGCGGAGACGAGCCCCCACTTGAACGCCGCGCTGGGTGGCAGAGACCTGCCCGGGGTTCATTTTAAACCGATCCTTTAATTTTGTGTCACCCTCCGGTCTCGCCCGGTGAGAGACAGTCAGCAATAAATCCCTAATGACTTTCTCTTCACCGCTGAATACTCTGTAAACCCCTTTCTTGTCCCCCCTCAGGCCTCTCTTACCTAAACGGACCAGGCCTGGCCCGTTAGTCTCTTCTCCTAGGGAAGCCCCTCCATAGCCCTCAGCATCCTTGGAGCCCTTTTCTGCACCTGCTTTACTTCTTCTCTCTCCTTTCTGCGGTGCGGGGGCCAGACCCGGGCACAGCGTTCAAGATGTGGGTGCACCACGGATGTACAAAGGGGCGTCGTGATACTTCCAGCGTTTGCTCAAGCACAAGGCTCAGGCTGGGGCACCAGAGGGGGGGTCTCAGGGACAACGCATGGGATCTCTAGGGCTAGAAACGGGCCCGGGTGTGGCGGGGCTAGCAGAGGAAGCGTCAGGGAGCCCCGGCATGCGGTGGGGGAGCCGGGAGCCAGGGGCGGGGAGGTCCACGACGAGATGGACCACGGCCGCGCGTGGGCGAGAGAGCGGCGATCTTCTCTGCCTCGGCAGAAGCGACGAGGGAGACCTCCCAGCTGGGATGCCTCGAGGAGATCCGCGCCGCGGGGCCGTCTCCCTCCCACGCCCCAGGCCGCGGCCCGTCTGCTCGCCGCGGCGGGGCCCGGGAGAGCGCGGGCAGCAGGCCCGGGACCCCGCTGGCGAGGGCGAGCGGCTCTCGTGCAGCTCCCACTTCGGGACTGCAAGGAGCGTCGAGAGGCTGCGCCTCCGCGCCTGCGCCAGCAGCACGCCCCGCGCTGTCAGGGTGGGCCGGAGCCGTGGGCAGGATGAGTGCGTGGGGTACACGCTGCAGGGATGCCTCTGCCCTCGGGGGAGAGGAAGGTGGAAAACCGTGTGCAGCCGAAGCAGGTTACAGCCCGAGGGAGGCGCTGGGTCCCCCTGAGCAGCCAGTCGCACCCCTGCGCTCTGCTTGGGCCCCATCCTCTTTCCAGCCCCTGCAGCGAGCTGAAGGCTGCTCTTCAGCCTCCTTTTCCCTAGACTAAATCAGCCCAGTTCCCATAGTCTTTCCTCACCAGTCCCGTCCCCCAGCCACCAAAACATTGTTGCTGCCCTCCACTGGACTCTCTCCAATTTTTTGCACATCCTTTCTGTTGTGGGGGGCCCAAAACTGGACACAGGACTCCAGATGTGGCCTCCCCAGTGCTGGATAGAGGGGAAGGATCACTGCCCTCCATCTGCTGGCACCGCTCCCGCCGATGCACCCAGGATGCCGGTCGCCTTCTTGGCACCAAGGGCGCACTGCCGGCTCATCTCCGTCTTCTTGTCCGCGGTCACCCCAGGTCCTTTTTTGCAGAGCTGCTCCCCAGCCGGGCGGCCCCCAAACTGTCCCGGTGCGTAGGACTGTTCTGCCCTAAGTGCAGGACTTTGCACTTGTCCTCATTGGACCTCATGAGATTTCTTTTGGTCCAATCCTCCAATCTGTTGAGAAGGGAGGATGACAGCCCCAGGGGAGAGGCAGCCAGTGCAGAAACACTCATGACCAGAGCCGGAGCCGGAGCCGGAGCCAGAGCCGGAGCCGGGTTCCCATGTGACCCTGGCCCTCAGAGGATGTGGCTGCAAGTGGGTTTCTTGCCCTGGCGAGACCAGTGTCTGGACAAACAGGCTGAGATTTCCACCCAGGCTAGAGAAGAGTGGCATTGCCCTGGCTGGGGGTTGGCACGGCCTGTCCAGCACGGGTCATCTTTGTCTAATTCTGCCTTGTCATATATAATGTTGACTGTCCCCACCAGAGACATGTCCGTGGGGTAACCCCTGAGGATGTGTTCAAGGGAAGTGATTCTTCCCCTGTATTTTCACTGGGGAGGAAGTGCTGGGCCCTGCACTTCCAGGTGGACGATACCAGTTCAGAGTAACAAAAATTATTTGGGGCCTGGGAAGCAAGAGTGATGAGGACAGGCTGAAGGGGTGACTTAGTCAGGAGAAGGGGGGAGTGAGGGGCAATTTGTACTCTGCAAACCCCTGAAGGGCGATGATGGAGATGGGCTTTTCTTTGTGACGGTAGGGGACAGGACAAGGAGCAATGGACTCGAGCTGCAGAAGGGGAAACTGAGGCTGGAGATGAGGAGGGACTTTCTGACCCTGAGGGTGGTCCAGCACTGAAACAGGCTGCATGGAGCAGCTGTGGAGTCTCCATCCTCGGAAGTTTTCAAGAGCAGTTGGACAGACACTTGGTTGGGATGGTTTCAGCAGGGGGCTGGGTTAGCTGTTCCCTTCCAGCCTGATTTTCTATGACCCTATTAGATCCCCTGCTCCAACCACCCTACCCCCTGTGAGGGTAACCCGGTACAGACGGCCAGGCTTCAGCCGGTGAATTCCCATGTGCCGGAGGACACCGGGCTTTCCTGGGAGCTCCCCGGGAACAGCACGATTGGGTCCTTGGCAGAACATCGCTACGGCTCCCGGTAACCCCCTTTCCCTGAACTTCTGCTCTGCAGAAAAGAGCAAACCTTTGGCCCGGGCAGACACTGGCTGTTCAGCTGCCGGGACGCTTGCTCCTCTGGACGCTGCCTTTGGCTGGACAGAAAACAGCGGTGTCCTCTAGGCAAACGGTTTCCTGCGGGAATAAGGCTTTTTTGGAGCCGGTGGTGACTGTCGGTCGCGTCGCGCTCATGGGGAGGTGGGGCCTGTCTGTAATGTGGACTTCCTCTGCATTGCTCCCATCAGGAGCGGGCCCTGCGGACGCCCCTCGCTACAGCTCAGCAGCCTGTGCCGAGAGACCGCCTGGAAACGAAGCCAGTTGCTCGTCTGCCAGCGGCGCTCAGGTCCGGTGTCTCAGGAGACCGGGGAAGGGCTCAAAGAGACCGCATCCTGCAGGTGAGGGCATCGCTTTGCTCCTGCAGCAGGTCTGAAACTGCACCTCTGCGTGAGTGCCTTGATTGTCCCCGGCGCTGCGTTCCCAGTGCCCGTGCCCCTCTGAATTGGGCCTGCATTTAGGAGCCTGAGGGTACTGCTGTAGCCTGAACTCACCCCTAAACCAAGGTGCAGACTTGCGCTGTGCAGGTTCTTGGCTTGTGATCTGCTCAGCTCCGAGGTTTGGCCCGGTCCGCTGGCGGATGGGAGCCGTCGAGGAAAAGGTTGAGCGAGTCCGTCCTGAGCTGCAGCCCCAGCGCAGCGCTTGGAGATGCTGGGAGAGGTCGGATAGAAACTGGGGCTCTGGTGCCGTTACTAGATCCCTGGGACTTGGCAGGAGTGGAGGTCAACAAGCCACAAAGACGGTCATGATCCCTTGTAACAGGCCTCGAGGGACCCTGTTTTGATAAGAGGAAAAGTACAGCAGGGAAGGTCTGCAGGCAGAGGAGCGTGGGATGGCAATAGGAGAGGGAGCAGCTAGAGGCCGAAGCAACCGCTACGGGGAGCTGGCTGCAGGGCAACAGCCAACAGGGCAGGGTTTTGTAACGTTTCACTGGAAAACAGGCAATATCAAACAGATTTAAAAAGGACCCCATCTGAGGTCTCACAAAGGGAATACAAATACAATTTCAAGGAATTACATAATACTCACAGGGCAGGTAGGAGGCAACCCCAGGTCCAGCGCTTTGTACCTTCCTCTGCAGCACAGTTGTCTCTCGCCCCCTTCGCTGCCTGTCCTGACCGCTGCGTGGGGGTGCTGGGTGACGTTAACCATCCGCCGCCTGTCTCCTGGGGCAGCGTCAACGTGGCGCACACGGTGCTCCAGCAGCTGCTCAGGGTCCTCGTCGCTGTGTGGTGCTATCGGAGTGGGCAGGGGCCTGAACTGCCCCTTTGCCCTGCTCCCGCTCTCTCCGGAGGTGCCGCAGCAATGCGGGCAGGGATTCCTGGTCGCGTGGGGCTGGGATGGACAGCACGGGAGACACGGGGACGGTCGTGGGTTTGCTGTGCATGCTCGGAGCTTTCTGTTCTCTGCCTTGCAGCCCAGGGGGGTGCTGCTCGGCCCCCGAGGTCCAGCTCCCGCCGTCCTGATGCCTCCGAGCAGCAGACGGAGGCGGAGTGGGGCACGTCCCCCAAGAGGCAGTGCCCCACCAACGCCCCCAGCGAGTCCTGCAGCTGCGAGAGCCACACGCCGCGGGTCTTCCAGGCGGAGGCCGGTCACTTCCGAGCCGTCCTCTCGGAGAAGCTGGACCGAATCTCCGAGGACGTCGCCACCCTCTGCAGGGACGTCTCGAGCATGCGGCGCCGCATGGCGCGGCTGGAGCAGGAGGCCCGGGGCTGGGCCCGGGAGGCCACCGCCCTCCGGAAAGGCAGCCAGGGCCTGAGCAAGACCCTCAGGCGGCTGGAGCACCGTTGTCGCGCGCTGGAGACCCGCGCCCGGCGCAACAACCTGAGGCTGCTGGGGCTGCCCGAGGGCGCGGAGGGTGGGGACGCCATTGCCTTCCTACAGACGGCCTTGCCCGGGATGCTGGGGCTGCCCGCTGATGCCCCGGCCCTGGAGATCGAGAGCGCGCGCCGTGTGCCTGGCGGGACGCGCTGGGACCCCGCTGCCACCACCCGGCCCCGGGCGCTCGTCTTCCGGCTGCTGCGCTTGGCGGACAAGGCGGCCGTGCTGCGGGCGGTGAGGAAGCACGTGGAGCCGCTGGTCTGGGGCGGCGCACGGGTGGCCGTCTTCCCCGACATCTGCCCCAAGCTGTCCCGGAGGAGGAGAGCCCGGCACACGGCTGCCGGGCGCACGTGGCGGGCGGCTGCGCTCCGTGTCGGCCCTTGGCCCTCCGGCTGCCCGCGAGGACAGCGGGAGCCACTGCCTGGCCCCACGGCGGGCACCTGGGACAGGGAGGAGAGGGAGGGCAGGGACCCGTCTGGGCAGTGAGTGCGGACTCATCCTCACTCGCTCAGCTTAGCCCCGCTTTGACGGCAGGGCTTGGAGCGCGCCAGCCCCGGAGCGCGCGGCCAGCACCCGGCGCGCCGATTCCCGGGTGCCTGGGCTCTGCCCCCACAGCTCAAAGCCTCCTGCCACGTGCTCTCAGCAGCTCGGACACGGTGGTCTTGGGCTTATCAGGCAGATTGTGGTACTTGCGTGCTGAGTTCTCCGGGGGTGGCGGTGAGTGCTGGTCTGGCCCCGGAGGCCGTGTCTGTCACCCCGACGAGCCCCCTTGTCCGCGGTCTCCTCTGCACGTCGCCACAGCTGCATTTTTCCACCACGGCCCGTGACTTGGCTGCCATCGCCGACGGGGCCGCGCGGCCTCTGGTCTGCTCTGGGCAGCGCCTGGAGCCTTTGGAGAAGGGGCTTAACCTCACGCCTGCCTTCCAGCCCCCTCCCCGCCTGGCACCTTACCGCACCCAGCCCTGCCCTCACGCGCGTCGTCCCAGGGCGCTCGGACTCGGCGCCCCGCTCCCCCCGGCCCCGCGCTCTTGCCGGGGCTGGCAGGCGCGGCTCCCCCGCCAGCAGCGTGCGGCAGCGGGGAGCGGGGCTGCGCCGTGTCCTGCTGGTGCGGTGGCTGTCACCGCGCCCCCTGCTCTCTGCACCGCCTCGCTCAGCCGGATTAAACCTCGGTGTGCCAAGCGGCTCTGCCCGTTGCCTGTTCCCTGCCTGCGAGCTCAGCGAGCCGGGCGCGCTCAGCCGGGGGTGGGCCTACCGGCCGCAGCGGCTCCGGGGCGGCAGCTCCGCGCCAGGGGACGGGGCCCCGATGCGGAAAGGGCTCGGACACGCGCTCGGAGGGCGGGGGCGGCGGTCGCTGCTGAGCGGGGCCGGGGGCACGGCCGGGGGGGAGCCCGGGGCGAGGATGCCCCCTCGCCGTCGGAGCCGGTGCCGGAGGGCGGGCTCGGGGGCTTCCCACGGTGCGGCGATGGCCGTGCTCGGCTCCGGGGGCTCCCCAGGCTGCCGCAGGGACCCCCCCCGCCCCCACTTCCTGCTACAGGCTTTCGGGTGCTTTGAAGCCTCCCCCCGGGGCGCTGGCCGCAGCCCGGCCGCCCCCGCCCCCGCCCCCGCCCGCCGGGTCTCCGCCGGCCCGCAGCAGTGCTGCGACGGGCGGGGCGGGGCGGGGGGGTGCGCAGCCCGGTGCCGGCCCCCAGCTCCCCCCGCGCCGGCTGCGCGTCCGGGGGCAGCCCCCCGCCCCTCTGCGGAGCCCCCGGGCCCGGCCGCGTCAGGCCGCGGGCGCGCTCTGGGCCCCGCCTGCGGCCCCCGGGAGACCCCCGCGAGGGCGGCGCCCCGGACGCGGGCGGGAGTGCCGCCCCCGGGCGAGTCCCGTCCGGAGCCGCCCGCCTCTGCCGCGGCCCGCGCTGCCCCGGCCCCTCGCGGGCCGGCAGCCTCGAGTCCCGCGCCCGCCGGCGCAGGAGAGCCCCCGGGCGCCTGCCCGCCTCCTCCTGAAGACCCCGCGGGAGGGGAGGGCACCCCACGTCCAAACGTTGGCCGCCTCGCCGTGAAGGAGCGTTTCCTGACGTCCAGCCCAGCTCTGCTCTCCCTCAGGTTGTGACCGTTGCTCCTTGTTACCCGCGAGGCAGCGTGAGCACCCCCTCGTGAACCTGCGGGCGGCCGCAGGATCCCTCTCAGCCGTCTCTTGCGGAGGCTGAAGACGTCCCTCGGTCTCTCCTCGCCCACGATGCCGCCGAGATCCCTTTCTGCGTCCGTGGTGCTGGGAGCGCTCTGCCCGGGTCCCCGTTGTGCTGCATCCTGCTGTGCACTGCCCGCTTCTCTGCCCTGTCCAGGTCCGCCTGCGATCGTTCCCTGCCCTCGGGGGTGTGCACGTCACCCCACAATTCAGTATGGTCCGCAAACGTGGACAGAGTGCACGTCACCCCCGCGTCCAGGTCACCGATGAAGACATTGAAGAGTACAGGGCCGAGGCCCGAGCCCTGCGGGACCCCACTGCCCACCTCCTTCCAGGTCGACACCGACCCGTCTGCTACCACTCCCTGGGTGCGACCCCCCCAAGCCAATTTGCCACCCACCGGACCGTGTAAACGTCCTTGTCACAGCCTCTTCATTTATTCCTGAGAACGGGATGAAATACTGTATCGAAGGCCAAACGACATCCACCTTTCACGTGCAGCCGAGTTACCAGTTCCTTCTGCAGCTCGTCTGGCGTCTAGGCTCTGGGCGGATTTGAGTCCAGCACCTCCTTGACACCAAGGTGCTTCCTCACCGATACCCCTGGACTAGGAGTCTCCTGCGGGCCAGATCCTGCGGCGTGACACTGGTGCGGCCACTCCAGGTCTCCTCCCATATAAACGCAGCCGCTCCCTGATTCTCTGCTGTCCGAGGGGCTGCGCGGGTTTGCAGCAACCGCGAGACAGCTGCGTACAGACGGAGTCGGGCCCCAGCGTGTCCCTGGCGGGGTGGGCCAGAGACCCTACCCTCACCCCAGGGCACGGCGGAGGAGCAGGGCAAGGGGCATACAGCAGCCCTGTGCTGTGCTGTGCTGTGCTGTGCTGGCGGCTCTGTCTTGGCCCAGGCAGCGCAGAGCTTGCTGGCCGCAGCCTGCACTTGGTGCTGAGCGCATGCTGTTGAGACGCGCAAGTCTGCTGAGAGTCACTGTGCATCGCGCCGCCAGCTCGGGCTTAGCTGAGGCTTAAGCGGTGCCTGGGACTTGAAAGGGAGGGAGGGGGCATTTCCCCCAGCAAACTCGGACAGCAGGTGCTGACCGCTCGCGCTCGCAGGTGCCGGTGACCTTTGGGGACGTGGCCGTCTACTTCTCCCGGGAGGAGTGGGACGTGTTTGCGGGCTGGCAGAAGGCGCTGTACCGGGACGTGATGATGGAGAGCTACGGCACGCTGCTTTCTCTGGGTAAGGAGCCCTTTCTTTCTCTTGCTCAGGCCTCTGCAGACTATTTGCCCAGGAGTGTCTCTTGGTGGGTTGCAGTCCATTGATAAACCGCCATCCCCGGCAAAGGCAGGGACAGATCTGAAGCCAGCAGAGTGTTTGCAAGGAAACAGGAGTGAGGAGGTTACTGGTTTGAGCATCTGCAACCCCAGCGCCATTTGGCAGTTTTGGGAACCAGACTTTGGGTCTCTGGCCCAGTTCCCAGAATAGATGGGTACTTCTGAAAATAACCCTCCTGAGTGACTTTCCCCAGGTTGTGCAAATAGTCAGCAGAAGAGCAGGGAAGAAAACTCAGCTCCCCTGACTCTAAGGCCCACCACTATGCCACCTTCCCTTAGCGTTTGCACCCAGTGCAACCCCAGGCAAAGGTAGCAGTGCCTTGATGCGGAGCAGACCAGGAAGAAAGGGAGCCAGAAGTGAAGCTGAAAGGACCTTATCTCATTGTACAACCTGAGAGGTGCCCAGGCAGAGGAAAGGTCCACAGGCATGTGCAGTAACTGAGTGTGTTTTTAAGGACGTAGAAACACAAAGTCGTTTGCCACCGAAGCTGTGCCGGGGGATCTTCCCTCTTATCGTCACTGCTTATAAGATTGTGTGGTCTTATTTGTGCGACTGTAGACAGAGCGAGGGCAGAGCTGTGTCTGAAAATAGCTATGCCTGTGTCAGAGTGATGCTGAAGCCGTGATGGTGCAGCAATTATGTGAGGGGAAAGGATTTTTTTTAGGGTGAGATCTTCTGTTGGACCAGCTCTGTAGTTGGGATAAAGTTAGCTAGGCTTTTGCATGAAAGACATTCTTTGTCCAAAATGGAAGATGCCAAAATCCACAAAAATAGCTAAGAATTCTCTTACTGCGTGGGCCAGGTTCCTGGGCTTGGCAGAAGATTTGGCCATCCATGGAGCCAAGACCTGCGGGTTCAGTTTGGGTCAGGAAGAGATGGCCTCCCAACTCGTTAGGCGTGGCGCCTTGTCCTTGGTGTCGGGCCTCTCGGGTACTAGCAGACTCTTCCCTCGGCCATTCCCGCCGTGCACTCTTCACGTTGTGCTCTTCTGATTGTCGTTCAAACCATGCCTTGGCCATTTTTGTTTCTCTTCTCTAAACTTCTTCCAGCTGGTAACCATCTTTCTGATAGCTGGAGCCAGAAGCAGATGCAGTTTTTCCCCCCTTGAGGAAGGGAAAGAGCTTTGGACACAGCGTTCGGTTAATCTCCTGGCACGTCACCGCTCGGCAAACGTTTTGGTGGGACCTGCAAAAAGGGGACGTTGTTCTGAGAGTGTTCCCGGTCGGCCTCCTGCCGGCCGTCGCTGTGGGCGTCCCGCTTGCTCTCGGAGGCTGTTGCCTGCCGCCAGCTACCTGGAGCTCAGGTGCGATGCAGAAAGAACGACTCATACTCGTGTCCGGCGGCGAAAGCTCAGAGGGGCTGGCGGTCTCTTAGGACGGCAGCTAGCCGGTCTGTACGGCAATCAGCCAAACGGCGCCGAGAGCGGTAAGCGATGCATGATGTGCATCCCACCCCCCCAAGTCACTACGAAGGGCGAGTCTCGCACCGCCTGTGTTGATAACCTAGATGCCCCCACCCCGTGCCAGCACTCGTCTCTGTAAAGATGTCTCTCTTGGCTCATCTCTTTGCCAAGTGCAGCCGCTTGCAGCTCATCCCTTGCCAGCTGCAGCTCCCGCCTGCCATGTTCAGGCGTCGAGAGCGCACTCCCTGCCGAGTTGGGGCTTCTCCATCTCACCTGCTGAGTCCAGCTCCTCTCTCCTTGTCTCCACTTCCCCAGCAAGCTCTAACTTTTCGCTCCTCACGTTGTTCAGCTCCTGTGTCTTGCTGTGAAGCAGTGTTTTCACTTGCTGCGGCTTTTATCCGGTCATCCAGCAGCCAGCTACTCTCAAGGTCCTTTGCGGTGCCTTAGCTTGACTATAGCTTAGCGTAACTACGGCTTAGCATGGCCAGGACTCCTACAGGTGCAAATCAGCACTGTGGACTTACACGTGTGCAATAGATGATAAAACAGGGAGGCATTACCTTGCCCAGAGCCTGTGGACCGGTGGGCACGGCTGCTCTTTGCTAAGGGAGTGAGCAAGGCATCACCGCAGTCTTCACGTGGGACGTCTGTTCTTTTATGGCCATGATCCAGTCCCCAGGGATTAGGCCCAGCATGTGCCTGGCTTAACCTTCATCCAGGCATCGCGGCAGATGGGGACCTTCAAGGAGGGTGTCGCGAGAGCTGTGGGCCGTGTCCAGGGAGCAGCTTCCTCCGCAGGCTTTCCAACCGACTACCCTGCAGATGGGTCAACGTGCCCAGCGTGGCGTCAGGGAGGACCTGCTGGCACTCACGAGCTGCGAAATCCAGAGGCGAGAAAGAGGAGACCTGTTGGCTACAGGCCCATCCTGATTAACAGAGGACAGGAGGCCGCAATTAGAAGGAACAATCGGAGTGTGACAAATGGCACCGGGAGGGGAGTAGGTTGCAAGCCAGCAGCAGATCTCAGATTTTTTTCTGGAGGAGAAGTTATGGAAGATGGAAAATTGATAAGTGAAGAAATCACCTGTGTGGGGAATCCATGGTTGACAGGACAATAAGAAGGTTTCAAGTACGTTAGTATCAAGTGAAATCCCAATAGCCCTGTTCCTAGATGGGGACGATGCAACTGGAGGTAGTCATACAGAAAAGGCACAAGTGCTAAATAGCTTCTTCTGTTCTGCATTTGGAAAGGAGTTGGACCATGCATTTGTATCAGGTGAGGCTGGCGATGGTCCTTCCAGCCTGTTGGCAATTAAACTCTCAGGGATACAGTTTTTTGGTTTTTAGGCTGGCAGACCTGGAGAGCCAGCACTCCTGAAAAGGCCGGGCGAGGGAATCCCTGCACCGCTGGTAACTCGTGTTTACTATACCGTGGAGCGCTGTGGAGATGCGGTGATGCTCCCGGCAACACGATTTGGGGCCCTATAGATCAGTTATCTTGGCATCAATCCCAGGCAACACCATGGGAAAGCTGATAATGGGACTTAACAGGTAAAGGGCAGGGATATACCATTAATATTGGTCAGCTTGGTTTAGGGAATACAGGGCTCATGAAAGCAAACTTGATCTCATTTTTTTGGTGAGGTTACAGGCTTGCTTGCCAAAGGTGACTGCATAGATATAAATCAAATGCCTTGCAGAAGTCTGTCTGCAGTGCAACTCTGATTTAAAGCTTAGCCCTATGCAGTATTGATCAACACGCACTAGACAGGCAAAGGATCGGCTTGGTATTTCGAATAGGATTCTGCAGGGGCTCGTGTTATTTGACACACTCCTCAGCCACCAGGATGAAGATGCCGCTTGTGGAGGGTGGCGGGGGGTAAAGGGCAGAGAAACAAAGCAATCACTTGACAAGCAGGATCCATTCAAACAAAAGGCATCTTAACCCAGCAGGATACAGGGTCCGACACAGGAGCGAAGGAGACGGTGCCAAGCCTACAGACTGGCCCGGCAAGCAGATGGCACAGAAGAGACGTAGTGGTTGCAGCACCTGAATAACTGAGCGCGAGAGTCTGCCGTGCTGCTGTCGCGGCGCTGAGTGCTGGGGCGGCCGCTGCGATCCTTGGAGGTATGAACAGCGGGGACGTGAATCGGAGGAGATGTGGCCTGGGTGAGACTGGTACTGGAACGTACCGCACCCACGTCTGTTGTCCGCTTTTTATGGAAAACGGCAGAGAAAGTGCAGAAGGCGCTGACAAGAGCTAGAGAAAATATTCAGAGGCTGGGAGAAATATGCCCCGTGGCTCAGCATATTTGTCCAGCCCTCCCCCCGAAAAAACCAAGGGATGGTTAGATTTACATAAGGCAGGCACTAGCGTGGGGGGCGCGGGCTCGCACTGGGGGGGCCTCTGCTCCCGTCGGCGAAGTGCAAACCAGGAAAGTGGCTGGAAGCTGGAGTCAGGCACATCTGAATGAGGAACGAGGTGTGCATTTTGGAAACAAGCTCCCAGGGGCGGTGGGGGATTCTCCTTTTTCTGATGTCTTTGCCTGCCTGGAAGGTGTCGTAGGCAAATTCAGGTTATCGGCCTTGGCACTGGTGAGATGGGATGAACTTCTCTGCCCTCCGTCCCGAGGGGTGTCAGACGACACGAGCTAAAAGCAGTCCCTTTCGGTGCTGAAATCTGTGAACCTGCATTAAACCT